>NW_011495082.1:20982994-20991526 GCF_000754665.1 Bison bison bison
TCCCTTGGACTGCAAGGAGATCCACTCAGCCCATCCTAAAGGAAATCAGTCCTGAATATTCATTGGAAAGGCTGATGCTGAAGCTGAAACTCCAATACTTTGGGCACCTGATGCAAAGAACTGACTCATTGAGAAGACCCCGATGCTGGGAAAGATTTAAGGCAGGAGGAGAAGGGGATGACAGAGGATGAGATGGTTGGATGGCATCACTGACTCGGTGGACATGAGTTTGAGTAAACTCCGGGAGTTGGTGATGGACAGGGAGGCCTGGCGTGCTGCAGTCCATGGGATCGCAAAGAGTCGGACACGATTGAGTCACTGAACTGAACTGCACTGATGGGACTGGATGCCATGATCTTAGTCTTGTGAATGTTGAATTTTAAGCCAACTTTTTCACTCTCATCTTTTACCTTCATCAAGAGGCCTTTAGTTCTTCTTCGTTTTCACTATGATAGTGGTGTCATCTGCATATCTGATGTTGTTGATATTTCTCCCAGCAGTCTCGATTCCAGCTTGAGATTCCTGCAGCCTAGCATTTCTCATGATGTTCTCTGCATATAAGTTAAATAAGCAGGGTGACAATATACAGCCTTGACGTACTCCTTTCCCAATTTGGAACCAGTCCATTGTTCCATGTCCAGATCTAACTGTTGCTTCTTGACTTGCATACAAGTTTCTCAGAAGGCAAGTAAGGTGATCTGGTATTCCCATCTCTTTCAGAATTTTCCACAGTTTGCTGTGATCCACACAGTCAAAGGCTTTAACATAGTCAATGAAGCAAAAGTGGATGTTTTTCTGGAATTCTGTGCTTTTTCTATGATCTAACAGATGTTGGCAATTTGATATCTGATTCCTCTGCCTTTTTTAAATCCAGTTTGTACATCTGGAAGTTCACAGTTCACATATTGCTGAAGCCTGGCTTGGAGAAATTTGAGCATTACTTTACTAGCGTGTAAGATGAGTGCAATTGTGTGGTAGTTTGAACATTCTTTGGCATTGCCCTTCTTTGGGATTGAAATGAAAACTGACCTTTTCCTGTCCTGTGGCCATTGCTGAGTTTCCAAATTTGCTGGCATATTGACTGCAGCATCACTTTTCAGGATTTTATGTTGCTCAGCTGGAATCATCTTTTAGGATGGGGAGGGAGGAGGGAGGAGGGTTCAGGATGGGGAACACATGTATACCTGTGGTGGATTCATTTTGATATATGGCAAAACCAATACAATATTGTAAAGTTAAAAAAAAAAGGATCCTAAAAAAGTAGATGTTTGGAGCTGAAAAAATAAATAAATAAATAAAGGTCATAACAACCGAAAAAAAAAAAAAAGCCCAGCTGGAATCCTATCACCTTCCCTAGCTTTGTTCGTAGTGATGCTTCCTAAGGCCCACTTGACTTCACATTCTAGGATGTCCGGCTCTAGGTGAGTGATCACACCATCTTGGTTATCTGGGTCACAAAGATCTTTTTTGTACAGTTCTTCTGTGTATTTTTGCCACCTCTTCTTAATATCTTCTGCTTCTGTTAGGTCCATACCATTTCTGTCCTTTATTGAGCCCATCTTTACATGAAATGTTCCCTTGGTATCTCTAATTTTCTTGAAGAGATCTCTAGTCTTTCCCAGTCTGTTGTTTTCCTCTTTCTTTGCACTGATCACTCAAGAAGACTTTCTTATCTCTCCTTGCTATTCTTTGGAACTCTGCATTCAGATGCTTATATCTTTCCCTTTCTCCTTTGCCTTTCACTTCTATTCTATTTGTAAGACCTCCTCAGATAACCATTTTGCTTTGTTGCATTTCTTTTTCTTGTGAATGGTTTTGGTCACTGCCTCCTGTTCAGTGTTACAAACCTCCACCCATAGTTCTATATCCTATGGATGAAAAAGATAAAACATAAAAAGGACCTTAATTATAATGAGCAGAGGATTTTTAACTGAACTATTTAGTTAATATTATTAATACATTATTATTCATCAGAAAAGTCCTGATGGCTTTCATGTCTTGGATGAGCCAGTCTCTATTCAAGGTTCCATCTGCCATCATTGCTGGCTAAGTTCTTGAATTTCTTCAGGAGCATACAGAAATGTTGGCTTTATTTCTCTTTATGTACACTTTATTTCTCCACTATAAATGGGAATTTCCCTGTTAACTTTTTTCCCCTTTGATTGTATTTATTATGCTTAACATAGTAAAGATTCTGAAATAGCAGTATTCTTGTCCCAGAAGACAAGATATTGTCAAAGTGCACAAAGAAATAATAATAAAAACACAAGTAAATACTTTCAGTGAAAACATAAAGGAGAGCAAATCTGAAAGTTGTAGTTGTTTCTTTAAAACCAATGGGAAATGGACAAGTCACGTTTATACATACATGGTCACTAGATTCGCTGAATACCTTAATGAGTTCTCAAATAGATTGTATTGGTTTAAAGATATGAGACATTTGGGCCATACAAGTTACCAAAGAAACATATTCAGAAACATGTTCACTTATACTTAAAAGTAAATGATTGATTGTTATAAATTTGTTATAAATTTTGTGAATCCCTAATTATCAACCTTTTGTTACTTTTTTTTCTGAAAAAGTACTGCATATAACCTAGCCTAAAATATCTGGTATAGTTACAGTCAGGGTTAACTGAATGATAGGACAATGGCAGAGACTCTTTGAGGTCAGTCTGTTTGTAAAAACTGCGCCCTGTGCCTGGTACAGTTCCATGGTGCGTCAAATCGAGCTTAACACACCCTTAGAGTTACTCTGCCACCAGTATGCATACATATTTTTTTCCAGTTGCTCAGCCTCTTCCTCAAATAAGGAAAAAGGCATGTTTACATGGTCCAATATCTGTCCATTCCCAGAACAGATATTCTTTATGTGCAAATCAATTAAAAACACAGTCTGTTTCTTTGTACTGCGCACACATACATACACACGCACACACACACACACACACACACATGGTTTCCTTTAGGCAAGGTTTGGGTGAATCATGTCTTAGCAAAACTGAGTCTTTAAGGCTGATACAATACAGTACAGTCCAATGCGATGCACAAGCCTTTCCAGTTCCATTTCATTAACTGAGATGACATCTGGCTGAATGTTTCATTTTAAAAGTGGAGTAACAATTTTATACCATTGTCAAAGATTTCTATACCATTTATAAAGTTACGTGAGAATATTTTGATTTTAATTTTCTTGGCAGCTCAACAAAACATCACTCTTAAATTTAGCTAGCGTGTGTGATCTTTGTACTTCATTACTCTTCCTCCAATTTAATTATCGTACAAGCTTTTGTAAGTGACTCATATGCTCAATATTTCAAGCAAATGCAACCATTTTTGAATCTCACAGGAAGCACTTGTTGGTTGTTGACGTTAAGCACATGTGACAACTCATTAGAAAAAGAAGTATACCCAAGAAAACTTTGCAAAGTTAGTGACTCAGGGCACTAACTCACTTGAAATTTTAAGTTAATTTATTTCTATTTTTTCTGCAGCATTAGTACTGTGGATTGTGGTATCTATTTCCATTTTTCACCCTTATCATAATATATATCATCAGGCACTTTCCTGCAGCTTATACTTTTTCCTAAGACTATCTGAGATAATTATCCAAGTCATTATGGTTTTACAAAAAATATACACTAATATAAAAATAATGGACTCTGGAATTGTGAATCATCTAGCTATTAGAAGCCACACTGCCTCTTATCAGTTATGTCTCTTCTCACTTTTTTATTTAAATAATCATTCACTTACTGAAGGGGCCATAATTTAAATCAGCTGATTCATCTTCCAAGTTTTAAGCTAGCGCATACACACAAAAAAATTATTGTTGAGTGCAAAGAGACTAGTTGATTTATTATGTTCATAAATGGATTTTAGCATTAATTATCTCAGTAGTTAACACACAGAGACCTTGGCCTCCTAGTCAGGTTGACACTCATAGGTCAGGTCAACTGAATTTTTTCCTCTACTCTGAAGACAGCAATAACTTTTTACAATAAATAGCTGTAGAAAAAGACAATCACACCAATTTTTAAAAAAATAAAGAAAATCTATGCCCTAGGAATAGGTTAAAAACAGAGAGTGAATCTGGGGGCCTTTGCAGATTCAGGAAGAGAAACAAGGAGGGGCGTCGTTAACTCGTGCTCCTAGTCAGTGAAAAAATGCTGACAAAACTCTCCTTTGCCAGAGGCTACCTTTGTGGCTCAGTACTGTAAAGCGTCTGCCTGCAATGCAGGAGACCTGGGTTCGATCCCTGGGTTGGGAAGATCCCCTGGAGCAGGAAATGGCAACCCACTCCAGTACTCTTGCCTGGAGAATCCTGTGGATGGAGGAGCCTGGGAGGTACAGTCCATGGGGTCGCAAAGAGTCAGACGCAACTGAGCGACTTCACTTTCTTTCACCCTTGTCTAAAACTCTTGTCTCTTCAGAGTTGGGAGTTCAGAGAACTCCTCCTGGGCCAGAACTGGGCCATGCTGCTCACCAATCAGTGCTGGGGTCTCAGTCAAGATCCCAGGGCAGGGAAAAACACCCAGAAGGAGAGGGCAGGTGGTAATGAATCTGGGAATGATGGGAGGCAGGCAGGAAAGACAGCTCACTCAAGCTGAATTTAGGAAGCCCTGAAGATGAGGGCTTAGGAAGAAAGAGCAAGGCTGAGAGACTTAGTCATTACCAATAAAATAAAATGTTTTCAATTTCAAAATGACTGTGATGGGAAGTCTTGGAATTCCTTACAAAAATTCAGGGACTTCCCTGGGGGATTTATCAGGGATTCCCCTGGGAGTCCAGTAGTTAAGAATCTGCCTTGCAATGCAGGGGACAAGGTTTGATCCCTGCTTGGGAAATTGAGATCCCACGTGTTGCAGAGCAGCTAAACCCAGGCAGTACATCTACTGAGGCCCACAGGAGGAGCCCACGGGGCAGCTACTGAGGCCCACAGGAGGAGCCCACGGGGCAGCTAGCGAACCAGAGCACCACAAGGGGAGTGTTCCCGCCTGGTAACAGAAGAGCTCACGTACTGCAACTAAGACCCAGTGCGGCCAAATAAATATATATACATTTTTTTTTAAGTTATCTTTTAAAAATGAATAATCAAGAATGAAGCCAAGAACAGATGAAGAAAAAATACAACCAGTTAGAAATCTAAAATGAAAATATTTATTGACTTAAAAAAAAAAATCTGTACTGCACAAAGAGAGATTCAGTTCATTTTAATCTCTCAGGACTAACCAACCCACTCAGAACGCAGCACCAAAAGACAGTTTGATATGGTCCTCCAAATGCAACTAAAAAATGGACCATACTTCAAGAGATAGTACCTGTGAGTGTTCCAAGAATTAAAATGCAAAAAAGTGTAAATAAAAGCAGGTCCAACTTAGGCAGAGCATGGTGAAACTGCAAAGCAGTAAATATGAAAATATTGCTCAGCAAGAAAAGGCAGAAAACTTTTAAAATAAGATTGAAAGTTGACATAGACATTAACTAAAAAAATACTTTACTTAAATGGTTAAATATCCCTTCCCATTTTTCAGGTTTTATGCACACCCTACAGTCCATGGGGTCGCAAAGAGTCAGACACAACTGAGCGACTTCACTTTCACTTTCACTATATTCTGATGTTACTAGAGCCAGTTTTGTTTTGAAATTATAGCTAATAACCATATATTAGAAAAGCACTTATATTTTTACGCAAAATTCTTTTTGTGTAAAATAATTTTTACACAAAATTAAAAAAGCATTTTACAACAGCTAAAATAAAGTTGAATACAGAATGTAGAATTCTCTCCCTGAAATTTAATATTTTGAATTGATTACTGAACTATGGTCATTAAAACCTCCCTGCACTCCATGTACCGCGCCCCCCACCCGCCTCCGCCCCCTCCTCTGCCTCCCACTCCCCGCCATGAGCGTGGAAGTCCCAGCAGTTTTAAGGTGTGCTGCTGTGATGTAAAATTAATCATCTTGTCACCTGTGAGCTGATGATTTACTAATATAAGCCCAACCATGGAATATATTACAGTTGCAGCCTAGTAACAGTATACATATGAATGAGAAAGTATTTCCAACCAAACTGAAGACCCAAATTTGTACAAATTTGGGGAGCGGAGAGAATCTCCCACTTAAATAACGCTCTAGTTTTAAAGTTTGTGTTTTAAAAAATCATGATAGATCTTTCTTCCTCATTGTAACCATGAGTGACCATATCCTTCACCGGGTAATAAATGTTTCCTTAAGATAATTATTTAATTGCAGTTGTAATTTTTCCCAAAGATAGTATAACCATAATTAAATTTGTCCTCTTAACAAAGCTGTCCACTAATCAACAGTTTCTTAGTATGATTAATTATAAAGGTAACTTTATTGGAGGGAAAGGGGAAGACTTATTGTTTAATGGGTGTAGAGTTTCAGTTTGGGAGGATGAAAAAGTTCTGGAGATGTATAATGGTTGCATGATTATGTGAATGCCCTTAATGCCACTCAAGTGTACACATAAAAAGTGGTTAAAATGGTAAATTTTAGGCTATGTGTATTTCACCACAATAAAAAAAAAATAACATTGGGAAAAATGTAACTATATCAAAGTTTTAGAAGAATAAGGAAACCCATGGTGCCAGTTGTATTCAAAGAAATATCTCTTCATCCTTGTGAATAAAAATTAGCGTGAGCATTATCAGGCTTCTGAATTCTGACTATCCTAATTGATATTTTCATCCTTGTCACTTTTTCAGAGTGTGTGGGCTTCTCCAGTTAGAAATTTACTACAGAGCAGTATATGTCACCAGTCTTCCTAACAGCTCTAGCTTATCTGATCCAAGTTAAACTAAAAACTGCCCTGTCGTTTCTGTTAACCTTTTGAGTTTGAGGCAATTCTTAGAGCTTCTCTCTCAGCAATTGCCTGTTCCTCCTGGGTACCATTTCACAACGAGGCTTAATCATAGAATTCTAGGGTTGAGGAAACTTAAAAAGCACTGTGACCTTTCCACATTGGCCACAGCCACTCAAAAACCATCCTAACAAAACAATATAGATTGTGTTGTCTTTTGGAGCTGGCTCGCTCTCATAATTCCGTCCATCAGGAATTGTTCTCCTTCTTGAAACATGAACTTAAGATCTAAATCTGTCAGACTTCATTATTAAGGCACATTTCTTCTTGTTCTTGCTAAAATGGAATGGGGGTGAAAATTGATTACTTTCTGTATTAATTTTTTACATCCAGTTTTTGAAGACCATTATAAAATTGACATCAGATCCTAGCTGTCTCTTGTACAGCTAAGTAATTCTCATTCTTTGAATGTCAACACAGAAGATTGGATTTCTATTCTTATAGAGTCTATGATCATTTTCTTTTTCCTTCCCAAACTCCTATTTCTGTAGGTTATAGAGGGGATAATACTCAAATAAGATAATTGTTTTAATCTGTGTATTTTCTTACCTTTTAGGACCATGCTTATTTTTTATAAGGCAGAAATTCTACTACAGACTTATGTATAACACGATTAATTGTGTCTCTCACATGACTATAACTACACTTGCCAGTCATTTCTTTTATTTGTATCAGTTATATTCAGCCAGATTTTTATATTAGCAATCATGCTTTTCCAATTGATACCAAATAACTTCTAAATGTAACATTGATCTCAAAGAAAAAATTGAATTTTTCTTTTGTGTGTTTGCTTTTTAAATTGAGGGATAGTTGACTTACCATATTATATTATTTTCAGGCATACAAACTAGTGATACATTATTTTTACAAATTATACTCCTGGAATTGTTATTTTTACAAATTATACTCCTGGAATCAAGTTATTTTTACAAATTATACTCCTGGAATCAAGATTGCTGGAAGAAACATCAATAACCTCAGATATGCAGATGACACCACCCTTATGGCAGAAAATGAAGAAGAACTAAAGAGCCTCTTGAAAGTGAAAGAGAAGAGTGAAAAAGTTGGCTTAAAGCTCAACATTCAGAAAACTAAGGTCATGGGATCCGGTCCCATCACTTCATGGCAAATAGATGGGGAAACAGTGGAAACAGTGTCAGACTTTATTTTGGGAGGCTCTAAAATCACTGCAGATGATGACTGCAGCCATGAAATTAAGAGACGCTTACTCCTCAGAAGGAAAGTTATGACCAACCTAGACAGCACATTAAAAAGCAGAGACATTACTTTGCCAACAAAGGTCTGTCTAGTCAAGACTATGGTTTTTCCAGTGGTCACGTACAGATGTGAGAGTTGGACTAGAAAGTTGAGCGCCAAAGAATTGGTGCTTTTGAACTGTGGTGTTGGAGAAGACTCTTGAGAGTCCCTTGGACTGCAAGGAGATCCAACCAGTCCATCCTAAAAGAGATCAGTCCTGGGTGTTCATTGGAAGGACTGATGTTGAAGCTGAAACTCCGATACTTTGGCCACATGATGCAAAGAGCTGACTCATTGGAAAAGACCCTGATGCTGGGAAAGATTGAGGGCAGGAGGAGAAGGGGACGACAGAGGATGAGGTGGTTGGATGGCATCACTGACTCAATGGA
>NW_011495082.1:20991626-20995787 GCF_000754665.1 Bison bison bison
CAATGGACATGAGTTTGGGTGAACCCCGGGAGTTGGTGATGGACAGGGAAGCCTGGCATGCTGCAGTCCATGGGGTCACAAAGAGTCAGACACGCCTGAGCAACTGAACTGAACTGAACTGAACTCCACTTAATGTTATTATAAAATATTGTTGTCATTCCCTGTGCTGAAAAATATATCCCTGTAGCATATTTATTTTGTACATGGTCATTTGTACGTCTTAACCCCCTACCCCTACCTTGCCCTTCCTCCCTTCCATATTCCTACTGGTAACCAGTATTCTGTTCTGAAACCCCAATAAAATGAATGTGGATCCACTATTCTATCTTCCAGATCACTTATGCGTTTTTCTCTATCATTTAATCTGCTGCTAATTCCCTCTAGTCTGTTTTTCATTTCAGTTATTTTATTCTTCAGTGCTGACTAGTTTTTTATTTTTTCTAGTTCCTTGTTAAAATTCTCACTGTGTTCATCTAATCTTTATGCTAATTCAGTTATTTCTCTTATTACTAATGATTTGAGCTCTTTATCTGGTAAATCATTTATTTCTGTTTCATTAGTTAGCTATTCAGGGAGTTTGTCTTGTTCTTTCATTTGGAGTAAATTCCTTTGTCTTCTCATTTTGCTTAGCTCCCTCTGTTTCAGTGAAATTAGGTGGAACAGTTACCAACTGCAGTCTCGAAGAGACGTCCTTACACGTGAACAGCCCTAGAGAGTCTATGCGTGTCCAGCGGCTTCAGTTGGATGGCCGGGTCTGAGTGTGAGCGCAAGTCATGTCTTTCCCTGGGGTCTGCTGGCCGCTGTCACCTTGGCGGGATGCTGGGGCTGGAGATGAGGGGCTAGAACCAGCGTCCCTGGTGAGCCAGGGCATTTCCTCTGCTCAGTGACCAACACCAGCCCAGTGGAAACGGGGTCAAGACCCCAGAGTTCCTGGAGAAGAAGCCCCGAGGGTCGAGTCCTCTAAGAGCGTGCCCCCCGCCATCCAGCAGCGGCACCCTCGGCCCAAGCCAGAGCAGACTCGGGGGCAGTCCCGGAAGCCGGGCCGGCCTCCCAGGCGGCGTCAGTCTGCTGCCTCTGCCTTCCGTCGGGAGAAAGCAAGTGCGTGCACGCTCTTCACAAGAAGGATCTGGGTTTCTTACGACACTCCGCTTAGACCCACTGGTTTTCAGGCCAACTGAGAGGACTCCTAAGGGCCAGTCCCCACGGCTGGAGCACCCCGTGTGTGACTCCAAACTCCCTCTCCCCAGGAAGGATTTCTGAGCCCACGTGACTCCCCATCTTGGGTGTCCCCCCGCCCCAGCTGTGCAGGTCTGACCTGATCACTTTTCTTCCCTTTCTACCCAATTCTGTGTGAATCGTTCTTATTACCTTGGTAGTACAGAGGCTTTCTGCTAGTCTCCAGTTTGTTTTCCTGAAAATCTCTCCATGTGCAGGTGTATTCTTGAGGTGTTCATGGGAAAACATGAACTCCCAATCCTCTATTGGAGGTCTTAACCTTGGTCTTAACCTCCAAAAGAGCTGTTATTGACAACATGTATTGATCCCATGTACATGTCAGGATAGCTTCAAACTATAAAAAGAAGAAATCTTGTTTATTTTAATATCTTGCTTGATTGCAACTTTTAAATGCAACCAGATGCTGGTTAATTTCCCAGATGATGTATACTCTCAACATGTTTCTCTGTATATCAACTTGCTACTGTTTTTTTTTTAATTAGGTGGCTAAGAAGAGGCATTTTTGAGCATGCATCATATAGCAATTGTATATTTCATACAATAATAAAAAACCTATTTTATTAAGCCCATTTGCATCCCTTAAGAGGAAAAGGCTATGTGGGTCTCCGTCACAAGGGGAGAGTGGGATGCACCCTGTAGTTCTGTCAAATTACAGAGAGTTAGCCATGTGCATCCAGCGGGAGGGATGGTTTGCTGAGACATACAGGCCCAGCAAAGGAAAGCCAGGGCATGGCAGTCATCACAACAGTGACAACTTTAATAGTACAAATGCTTCAAAAATGAGTGTTTTACCGCAGGTAAACTCTCCATAACCTGCAGCTTGTACATAATATCTGACCTGGTCTGGGCTCCAGACAGCTCTGGTTAAGAACAGCACACGCTCAGTGCCAAGCGAGACCAACGAGATTCCTAAGCCATGATGAACACGAGGAGGGGAGGGAACAGGGCACCCATGCCACGGCCAAGCTGCTCTTCCTGGTCCCCCAAGGTGATGAAATGTGTGACTGTCACAAGACTCAGTAATGCTGGTATAATTGGGTTGTACAGGGAATATAGGCCAGCTGCAGAAACAGTATGTGCTTTGACAAGGAGTGTGTTGCAAGCCACTGCCAGCCTGTGCCTGCTGCCAGCTCCACTCAGCTACAAATAGAAATGCCGATGCACAGTGGGCCACAGCTCTCATAGTAGCCGTCACCCACCACTGCGTGAAGGCCAGGCAGGATCTAGAAGAGTACATGGCAGTCTTCAAGTCAGTTACACATTACAGCATGGCACTTCTTACAGGATGTCCCTGGTTCATCTGCATTGGCATCGAAAAAAGCTTGTTTAAAAATACACTTTCCACCCACCTCAGACATATCGAATCAAAATATCTAAAAGCAGGGCCCAGGAAATTGTGTTTTTCAGGTTTCCTGGTGTTTCTTATGAACACTGAGAGCCAAGGTCAAGTGAGCCAAAAAAGAGATACCGAAAGCAAAAGTGACAGAACCGTATAAGGTCGAGGAGAATAACGTCGTCTTGCATTCTGATTCTGCTTTGCAATTTACCAAGTAGTTTTATATGCAGTCTTATTTCTCTACAAGTATAATTACAGAAAAGAGTACCTAGGAGATCTGAGTCACCTACAATTAGAAATTTAGCTTAAATTTGTTTTTTAAAGATGAGGAATAGGATAAAGGATCCCCTGGAGAAGAAAATGACTACCCACTCCAGTAGTCTTGTGTGGGAAATCCCATGGACAGAGGAGGCTGACAGACTACAGTCCATGGGGTGGCAAAAGAGTCAGACAGAACCTAGCGCTTAAACAACGTTTTAGTAATGTCTAGAACTCCTTCCACTCTACTGTTCCGATTCACAGTAACGATGATGGCATGAATAGCAATCACAAGAAAAAGATGACAGAAACCCTACCTCTGTGCCAGACCATTGTGCGAAGATTCTATGTTCATTATTACATTTGATCTCCATAACAGCACGTGAAATGTTATGCTTCCAGTTTTGAAGTTGAGAAAATTAAGGCTCAGGGAAATTAAATGTGACTGCCTGAGATCATAGAGCAAGTGAATTATGGTCCCTGGGTCCAGATGTTCTGCCTGATTTTAGAACGTGTGGTCTCAACACTCTGACCTTCGGCCTCTCTGGCTTGCCTCACTCAAGCTGGTTACAAAGTTGCTCCGTGTAACTATTCGACTATTTGACTATTTAACTGGCTTTGACTATTAAACCTGGCTTTACTTTCTCACAATGACCACTGTAGTCATGGCGACCCTAACAAAGTGAATGAACTCCTCAGTGACTCTCTTAGCCCTGTACCCTCAACATGTTCATTAAGCCAGAGTATATTAACTTCCCATTTGGTGCCATACTTTGTGCTTGGTGGTAGAAATACAATGATGAGGTTTCTGCTTTAATAGGGTTTATATCATGGTATAAACGTAAGATTGGTCCAGTTCACACCAGGTCCAGCTTCCCCAACTAGAGGCCCATGATCTAGAGGTTTTATTGCTACCGTGTCTTTGTTAATAAAATGCCGATTCTCCTAACCCTTGGCCAGCGTCTCTCACGGTGAATTTTGGCAAGCCTAAGCTCTTCACTGTGGATCACTGCTAATGGTCTCCGATGCAAAAGGCTGCAATCCTTGTGAGGGCCTCCCAGGTGGCCCTAGTGGTACAGAATCCACCTGCCAATGCAGGGGATGGAAGAGAGGCAGCTTCGATCCCTGCGTCGGGACGATCTCCTGGAGAAGGGCATGGCAACCCCCGCCAGTATTCCTGCCTGGAGAATCCTATGGACAGAGGAGCCTGGTGGGTTATAGTCTGTAGGGTCCCAAAGAGTCAGACACACCTGAAGCTACTTAGCATGCACACACGTGATCACTGTATCAGTCAGGACTTTTTTCAGTTGTGAGGCAGAAAAAGCAAAGCA
>NW_011495082.1:20995887-21014335 GCF_000754665.1 Bison bison bison
CACATAAAGAACTTTTGACTCATGAAATGGGAAATTCTGGGGATTTTCTAAGTATAGGTAGATTCAGGTAGTTGAGCAATATTGTCAGAAAGTTCTTTCTCACCATCTCTAACTTCAGTTTTTTTCTGTCAGCTTTATTCTCTTGTAGGTTCTTCCAACAAGATGGCCAATAACAACCACAATCTCACCTTCTACTCTGTTTATAAATACCAAGGAAATAATTGTCTTTTTCTAGAAGTTTTGATTTAAAATAAAAACAACTCAGGCTTGACTGCCAATAGCATGACTTGGGAGACCAAAAAATGTAACACTTTGTCCATACCTAGGACATCAGTTCAGACATAACGATCTGTCCAGATCTAGATCTTAGGCCCCAAGGAAATGAGTTTGGTCCCATCCAAACTACATGTATTAGAAGTTGGTAAAAAGTGCTTTCCCAAAGACACGACACAGTGCTATTATCAGAAATAGATGTTGGGCAGAGAAAAGCAGTAGATAGACTTTATAACCATTTAGTAGGGACTTTAAAATGATATCCCAATCTAGAGTAACAGTTCTGAGGGAAAAAAAATCAGTACTAAGATCAAGAAAATGGAGGAAGAGGTAAAGAGACAGGGAGGGAAATGGAAGATGTAAATATTTTATTTCTTTCAAACACCATCAAATAGATTACTTGTATTTTGTTTATAAAACACAAAAGATGAGGCCCTTCCACATAGACAAATAAATCTTAGGTGACCCTAGTAACGTGTATCCCATTAGACGGATCAAACTGACCTCAACAGAAGTTTCACTAGGGCTCTTGTTTGATTAAAAGTGTAATTGTAGTGCTATTTTGGGAAATAAAAGTTTAATTCATTCAAATATTCAGGTACTTTGAACACAGTAGCTATTAGGTTCTTCTAGACAAGTGCCCCAATTATATTTTTCTCTCTGGTTCTATTTTGATATCTACCATGTTTTATTTGGGCATGATTCAGAAGCCTACTCTTTCTTACTAGTGATGAGAGAGAATTTGGAAAATAACTGCGAAAATTATGTAATCTCTGTGTAAAACAGAGACAGTAAAACAGAGCCATCTCCCAAAGCTGTAGTGAGAATTAAGTGAGTTAATTCAAAGAAAACACTTAAGATAGTGGTTGCCACATAATAGACATGTTACTTATCATACTTATTTTAAAAGGATACTTTAGTGGTACTTAGCAAACAGTTTGATAGTGAACGTGTTTAAGGTAACCATTAGGTTATGCCAATAATCAAATTTTTGCCCTGAATTATCATTATTCACTGGAGGAGAAAATGGCGACCCACTCCGCGTTCTTGCCTGGGAAATCCCACGGACAGAGGAGCCTGGCAGGCTACAGTCCATACTGTTGCAAAGAGTCGGACATGACTGAGCTACTGAGCATGCGTTATTATTCAAATACTTTTATTAGTACTTCTATATGGTAAGATGGAGAAGGCAATGGTACCCCACTCCAGTACTCTTGCCTGAAAAATCCCATGGACAGAGGAGCCTGGTGGGCTGCAGTCCATGGAGTCGCTAAGAGTCGGACACAACTGAGCGACTTCCCTTCACTTTTCACTTTCATGCATTGGAGAAGGAAATGGCAACCCACTCCAGTATTCTTGCCTGGAGAATCCCAGGGACAGAGGAGCCTAGTGGGCTTCCATCTATGGGGTCGCACAGAGTCGGACATGACTGAAGTGACGCAGCAGCAGCAGCAGCAGCATATGGTAAGAACTTGAGGTCAGCAATAGCTGTGGTCTCTGTCTCTCTCCCACAAAACCTAATGTTTGTTAAGTGAGGCTAAATAAATGAATGGAAATAAATGGAGCCATGTCTTCGACAGCTTTTCAAACTGTCTTTCCTTCAAATTCCTGTGTTTCCTGAAGAAAGTAACAATTAAGGTAAAAGCATTTTCTTTTGCTGCAATAAATGCATTTCCACAAACTATTCCTAAAGAGGGCAAAGCCTCACCTCCCAAAGAACAAAGGCTTGATTGGTACAATTTCAGGAACAAGGACAGGCCGAAAAGGGAGAGATTTTGGATCAGTGAACATCCCTGGCTGCCCTGTGATCAGTCAGAATAATCTACCTTTTCACATCGGCAGATTTAGAGGCCACATTTATTCTCTCTTATTCCTCACCGAACCTTTGAAGCAAGACGGAAGGCTTGTGCGTGCTTGCTAACATTGCCCGTCACATCTCAGAGGCTGACGTGCACCGAACCTAGCTTGGTGGCGGTGCTTGTCTCCATCAGACAGCTCCCACATTTGCCTCCTGAAGCGCATGAATGGGACCGAGGACTGCCAGTCCTCTGGAAGAGCATCTGAGGCTCTGTGAGTGCCGCCGCGCTGCAGATCGGCCACAGATGGCCACCCAGGGACAACCATACGACTGCATAGACTTCTGCAGAGAGCAATATGTGCTGGGAAGGGTGGCCAAGGTCCGCGTGTGCGGCCCGCTCTGGAGGCACACCCGGTGCGCTGCTGCCATAGGGCTTCCTGAGGCGGGGAGGAGATGAAGCAGGTGTCCACTTTCGAAAAGTCCCTCCCCTTTGATGACAAGCAAATTAAGACCGAGCTCCACGTGCAAAGAGCTTTCCGAATCTCTCTCCTCTATGCAGAACACAGCACTACAGCAAAATCTTCCCTCCTGGTCTCCATGGTTTTCTTCCTATTAGCATGTTTATGCCCTCTGTGCTGAACAGGTTAATGGAGCTTTCAGCCCTCATAATGCCACCAGAAACGCAATGTTATCTATAATAAATTCCACCAAAATGCACATCCCAGCCTGCGTTAGTAACCGTTTCCTTAATAGAGTGTACCGCGGCATTGATCACAAGCTGCGTGCCTTGGAAACCTGACCCACTGGGAGGGTCAGTCCGAGTCTGCGGAGTCACACCCAGAACTTATTCTCATGATGTGAGGTCAGAAAGCCAAGGTTAAAAAGGTCGTAGCATGGTTCTAAATAGATGTTTGCGTGGTCCAAATACAGATATTTTTAAAATAGGTTTATAAAAAGAACCAGATACTTCCTCACAAGCTTAAGTATTACTTTTTCTGTGTCACAAATATCTTTTTAATATTCCAGACACTGAATAAATCTTTTTGACTGCTTCTTTGTTATTCCTCATGCTGATCACTCAAGCAGTTAATGGCTCCAAACTACCCCTACTGTAACATTCCATTCCCTTTAGCCTATTCTTGAATTTATCTTAAAAAATCTGATTATTGCTAAAGTTTACAATCTGCTTGGGATGTTTACTTGGATGGATTCTTATTTTGTCTCAGTTAGATAAATAAAATATGTTGTGATGTTTTGGTCATCAAGCTTACCAATATTAGCTCCTATTGAATTATTTAAAACATTAAGAAAAATAAAAATGAATATACATCTGATAACAACATATTTTAAAAGAGCACTATGATTTTTAGCTAGCTTATAGTTCAAAGAGTTAAAAAATAACTAGGATCTTTTTGCTTTAATATTCATTTGCTACATTGTATAAAAGCTATAGGAAACCTGAAAATATATTTCTTGACATTTTAAACTATATGAATAGACAAATAATATTCAGCATCATGTATTTTTAGTAGGGTTACCTGTCACCTAACACCAGGTGTAATTCTAGGCTCAAAATGCAGCTCTGGAATTCTTTTGGAGCAAGTCCTTCGATCATTAGATCACAACTTCTGCAGGTTTATGCAACAAAATTTATATGCAGAAAAGCACAATAAAATTTTATTTATCCTTTAGAGTCTCAAAGCATTCCTTGGATGTTTCATTAATATTGTTAGATTTATCCCAGGGAATAAAATGCAAAATAATGACGCACATAATTTGCTTTTGAAGTACTGATGTGAATCACAAAAGATTCCCATGTTAATTGGAGAGTGCTTGTTCAGCACTTTATATGCCAGTGCAGCCTTCTCTGAGTTCATTACATTGTTGCACAGGTTTTGAAAACATTATTCATATTACACAAGTCAACTCTTGTGCAACAGTGATGAGAACTATAGGAAAAAACTATGCTAAAATGAGATTGCTCCATTGGGCATGGTATACCTATTAGGTCATGTCAATTAAGTCATTTCTGAAACAAGAGGTATTTGTTTGAACTAAGTAGGTGTTATTCTTAGTTGGCACTGTGAGTTCTGAACCTGAATCTTACAGTGAGCAACTTGTTATGATAACTAAAAAGACAGACAAGTTTTCATTCACCGCAAGAGAATCTGTGTTGGATACTATGGGTGGAATGTCTCTTCTTATGAGTCTAGGGTGCTCTCAGGGAGGACACTTCACACCAAATATTTATCTTAACCCATTACTTTTAGATTAGGTTCTATTTTCAATTTATGTATCTTCTTTCATGTAGAAAATAAAAAGAAATTTAGCAATATTTTAGGAGCAGCATAAATCAAGCATATTTTTCAAAGGAAAAGATCTGACAAAATATAACGTGACCAGGTATTATTATAATTTACTTCTCTCTGCTTCCTTTTCAAGTTTCTAGTAACGTGAACATCAGAATTTGAAAATTAAAAATAAGGAATCCAGAGCAGAAAAGTTAATGGGTAGCTACTATTGCAATAAAAAATAAAATAAGGGTTCTGACACCCAATTAATGGGGCTTAGTGAAGAGGAAAATATCATCGATGACACATTGAAATTTGGCAGTTCTTGTAACAAAGTGTAGCAGCAATAACACTTCGTTATTTTTGATGGCATCTATAGTTTGGTAGCACTAAGAGCAAATCATTTTCAAGAATAATATATTAAACTCACTTTAAAAGCAAAAACATCACCAAACACCAACACCTTAATGTAAACTATTGTAAATACTATGTTTAAGAAAACTTTAAAAAGACTCTTTTGAAGCATAGCATCTTATACATAAAATTATTTTTAAGTACAATTTGAAGTCCTATTCTGATTTTATGTAGTGTTAAACTAGTATCTGAAATTTGATTTATAAAATAACTGTTATGAAAACACATTTTACATAGATTCATGATTGAAATATGAAAAAGAGAGGAACAATAAATACATTTTATGATAAAATTTTCCCCCCAAATAACTGTCACCTGTGTAGACAAATCAACAGAATAAATTGGAAATAACCAGTCTTCGGTGATCCCTGCCCTTCTGGAAAACACACCAGTTACTCTAACAGCAGAGCTTTCTGGTACTCTAACCTTGGTTCTTGGCCCTTTCCTAGCTTTACCTTCTGCTCTGTTTATGAATCTGCTTGAGGTCGCTTAAACCATCGTTGCCAACACGGCTCTGTATGCCACTTTCGGTTCAGTTCAGTTCAGTTCAGTCGCTCAGTCATGTCCGTCTCTTTGCAACCCCATGAATCGGAGCACGCCAGGCCTCCCTGTCCATCACCAACTCCCGGAGTCTACCCACACTCATATCCACTGAGTTGGTGATGCCATCCAGCCATCTCATCCTCTGTCGTCCCCTTCTCCTCCTGCCCCCAATCCCTCCCAGCATCACAGTCTTTTCCAATGAGTCAACTCTTCGCATGAGGTGGCCAAAGTACTGGAGTTTCAGCTTTAGCATCATTCCTTCCAAAGAACACCCAGGGTTCATCTCCTTTAGAATGGACTGATTAGGGCCGCTTAATCACTCTGTGTTAGTTTCCTCATTTGTAAAACGAGAATAATAACAGTACCAACTCACAGGGAAATTGTGGCGATTAAATGAACTGATACACTGAATGGCATACGTAGATGTCAGTGTCTGCTACTACTGTTTCTGTCAAATGGATGATAAACTCTGTATCATTCCAGGGTAAATTTTAAAATAAGCGAAATAAGTCTTAAAAATGTTCAGTTTTCCCACTTTTTGTCTTTTCTCCCAATCCCATGCTTTACCCGGTATGTGACCTGCCCCCCTTCTCCCACTTCCCACCCCACCCATTGAGTTGACACTTCGAGAAACTGTTTCATACAGAGACTTAGGCTGGGAAGTGGAAGGAAGCAGACGGAGCTTCGGGTGGACATCAGTGTGTTTGCCAGTCTGCCCTTCTGAGCACCAAGCATTCCTTTGCTCCCCCTTTCTCCACGTGGATCGCATTCAAGCTCTCCTCAAAGGAGAAAGCCGGAAGGCCCATCCTCTCCGCATCCACATGAAAGCCCATTATCGGTGAGGGATGCACAGTCATCTCTAAATCACTTTCAAATGTGACTCCATCTGTCCCACAGCCCCTCAGAGCAACGTGATGGAACAGTTACCACAGTAAGAGTCCTCCGGGAAATAGGATGATTGAGAAGCACACAGAACCCACTGGCCTATAGCAATTGTGCAATACCCCTGGGCAAACACTGTGGGGGCTTCCAGTCAAGAATGTGGGGAGCTTCCTTAATTAGGCCCTACTTCCACTTCTTAGCAATATCTCCCTGGCTCCATCTGCTAAGAGATTTTTTTTTCCTTTCCTGCATCCTCTTTGGCTGTGACTTGAAGTCATTGTTAGAAGTCCTACAAGGGATGTACAGATTTCTCAGTTACCTGCCCATGAGAAGATGGAATCCCAAGGCTTGTTTTAAATCTTGAGCAATCATAGCCTTTTAGTCCAGTTTCAATAACAGAAAATTGGATTAAAGATTTACTGAGCATGGCCCCACCCACCAGAACAAGACCCAGTTCCCCCTCAGTCAGTCTCTCCCATCAGGAAGCTTCTATAAGCCTCTTATCTTCTCCATCAGAGGGCAGACAGACTGAAAACCACAATCACAGAAAACTAACCAATCTGATCACATGGACCACAGCCTTGTCTAACTCAATGAAACTATGAGCCATGCCGTGTGGGGCCACCCAAGATGGACGGGTCATGGCGGAGAGGTCTGACAAAACATGGTCCACTGGAGAAGGGAATGGCAAACCACTTCAGTGTTCTTGTCTTGAGAATCCCATGAACAGTATGAAAAGGCAAAAAGATAGGACCCTGAAAGTTGGACTCCCCAAGTCGGTAGTACTGGAGATCAGTGGAGAAATAACTCCAGAAAGAATGAAGAGACGGATCCAAAGCAAAAACAACACCAGTTGTTGATGTAGCTGGTGGTGGAAGCAAGGTCCAATGCTGTAAAGAGCAATATTGCATGGGAACCTGGAATGTTAGGTCCATGAATCAAGGCAAATTGGAAGTGGTCAAACAGGGGATGGTGAGAGTGAACGTCAACATCTTAGAAATCAGTGAACTAACATGGACAGCAATAGGTGAATTTAACTCAGATGACCATTACATCTACTACTGCAGGCAGGAATCCCTTAGAAGAAATGGAGTAGCCATCATAGTCAACAAAAGAGTCCAAAATGCAGTACCTGGATGCAATCTCAAAAATGACTGAATGATCTCTGTTAGTTTACAAGGCAAACCATTCAATATCACAGTAATCCAAGTCTATGCCCCAACCAGTAACGCTGAAGAAGCTGAAGTTGAATGGTTCTATGAAGACCTAACAAGACCTTTTAGAACTAACACCCAAAAAAGATATCCTTTTCATTAT
The DNA here is from genome assembly GCF_000754665.1 of Bison bison bison. NCBI lineage: Eukaryota > Metazoa > Chordata > Mammalia > Artiodactyla > Bovidae > Bison > Bison bison. The sequence goes on from NW_011495082.1 coordinate 21,003,406, forward strand.
AGAGGACTGGAATGCAAAAGTAGGAAGTCAAGAAACACTTGGAGTAACAGGCAAATTTCACCTTGGAGTATACAATGAAGCAAGGGAAAGGCTAATAGAATTTTACCAAGAGAATGCACTGGTCATATCAAACACTCTCTTCCAACAATTTAAGAGATGACTCTACACATGGACATCACCAGATGGTCAACACTGAAATCAGATTGATTATATTCTTTGCAGCCAAAGTTGGAGAAGCTCTATACAGTCAGCAAAAACAAGACCAGGAGCTGACTGTGGCTCAGATCATGAACTCCTTATTGCCAAATTCAGATTTAAATTGAAGAAAGTGTGGAAAACCACTAGACCACTCAGTTACGATCCAAACCAAATCCCTTATGACTAAACAGTGGAAGTGAGAAATAGATTCAAGGGATTAGATCTGATAGAGTGCCTGATGAACTATGGAGGAGGTTCGTGACATTGTACAGGAGACAGGGATCAAGACCCATCCCCAAGAAAAAGAAATACAAACAGTCAAAATGTTTGTCTGAGGATGCCTTACAAATAGCTGTGAAAAGAAGGGAAGTGAAAGGCAAAAAAGAAAAGATATACACATTTGAATGCAGAGTTCCAAAGAATAGCAAGGAGAGATAAGAACGCCTTCCTCAGTGACCAGTGCAAAGAAATAGAGGAAAACAACTGAATGGGGAAGACTAGAGATCTCTTCAAGAAAATTAGAGACAACAAGGGAACATTTCATACAAAGATGGGCACAATAAAGGACAGAAATGGTATAGACCTAAGAGAAGCAGAAGATATTAAGAAGAGGTGGCAAGAATACACAGAAGAACTGTACAAAAAAGATCTTCACGACCCAGATAATCATGATGGTGTGATCACTGACCTAGAGCCAGACATTCTGGAATGCAAAGTCAAGTGGGCCTTAGGAAACATCACTATGAACAAAGCTAGTGGAGGTGATGGAATTCCAGTTAAGCTGTTTCAAATCCTAAAAGATGATGCTGTGAAAGTGCTGCACTCAACATGCCAGCAAATTTGGAAAACTCAGCAGTGCCCAAGGGACTGGAAAAGGTCAGTTTTCATTCCAATCCCAACGAAAAGCAATGCTAAAGAATGTTCAAACTACTGCACAATTGCACTCATCTCACATGCTAGCAAAGTAATGCTCAAAATTCTCCAAGCCAGGCTTCAACAGTACATGAACCATGAATTTCCAGATGTTCAAACTGGATTTAGAAAAAGCAGAGGAACCAGAGATCAAATTGCCAACATCCGTTGGATCATCAAAAAAGCAAGAGAGTTCCAGAAGAACATCTACTTCTGCTTTATTGACTATGTCAAAGCCTTTGACTGTGTGGATCACAATCAACTGTGGAAAATTCTGAAAGAGATGGGAATACCAGACCACCTGACCTGCCTTCTGAGCAATCTGTGTACAGATCAAGAAGCTACAGCTAGAATTGGACATGGAACAACAGACTGGTTCCAAATCAGGAAGGAGTACATCCAGGCTGTATATTGTCACCCTGCTTATATAACTTATATGCAGAGTACATCATAAGAAATGCTGGGCTGGATGAAGCACAAGCTGGAATCAAGATTTCTGGGAGAAATATAAATAACCTCAGATATGCAGATGACAACACCCTTATGGCAGGAAGCGAAGAACTAAAGGGCCCCTTGATGAAAGTGAAAGAGGAAAATTAAAAATTGGCTTAAAACTCAACATTCAGAAATCTAAGATCATGGCATCTGGTCCCATCACTTCATGGCAAATAGATCAGGAAGCAGTGGAAACTGTGAGAGACTGTTTTTTTGGGTTTTTTTGGTTCCAGAATTACTGCAATGGTAACTGCAGCCATGAAATTAAAAGATGCTTGCTCCTTAGAAGAAAAGCTATGACCAACATAGATAGCATATTAAAAAACAGAGACATTGCTTTGCCAAGAAAGGTCCGTCTAGTCAAAGCTATGATTTTTCCAGTAGTCATGTATGGATCTGAGAGTTGGACTATAAAGAAAGCTGAGCACTGAAGAATTGATGCTTTTGAATTGTGGTGTTGAAGCCTCTTGAGAGTCCCTTGGACAGCAAGGATATCCAACCAGTCCATCCTAAAGGAAATCAGTCCTGAATATTCATTGGAAGGACTGATGCTGAAGCTGAAACTCCAATACTTTGGCCACATGATGCGTAGAGCTGACTCATTGGAAAAGACCCTGATGCTGGGAAAGATTGAGAGCAGGAGGAGAAGGGGACAACAGAGGATGAGATGGTTGGATGACATCACAGACTCAATGGACATGGGTTTGGGTGAACTCCAGGAGTTGCTGATGGACAGGGAGGCCTGGCGTGCTGCAATCCATGGGGTCACAAAGAGTCGCACTTAACTGAGCAACTCAACTGAACTGAACTGAACTGAGTTAAGCTTCATGGATCCTTCAGCAATATCAAAAAAAAAAAAAAAAAAAAGGTTTCTTTCATGAAATAAACACAATTCAAGACATGGTCTTATGTTTCCTTTGTTTATTTTTGCTTATGTTTATTACATTTACTTACTTATTTTTTGCTTTCTCCGTACGACCACCGCCATCAATCCCTCTCTTTGCAGCACACACACACACACAGTATTTCTCTTTCTGTTTAAGGGGCAGTCCTTCAGAATGCAGACTTCTTGTGGAAAGCTAAATCTTTTATCTGCTTTTTTTCCATGAGCCATTTTGTCCAACTGAACAGTTTTCTGGGTGCCATGCCCTTAGTATGATCTTCTCCCAGAGGCAGTTTAATTAATTGAAAGGTTTTACTGTGGATTTTCCCACTGCAAGCTGGATGCACAGAAGATCCCTCATGTCCTAGAAGATTATACACCCACATGGTAATAGAAACCTAGATCCCTTAATCTCCACATGGAGGAAAGCTGACTGCAGACCAGAAATCCCTGCATCTGACTGTTCCATGAGTTAAGAATTCACTTCCTTTGTTTTCAGCCATTGAACTTCACCCGGTTTATTTCTTACTACCTTTGGCATTTCCTCTTTTTCTACAATCAATTATTCAGGAATATTCTAAAAATATTGTTTTCTTTGTTGATAGAGTGGGTGGGATTATTACTCAGGGGATAGTAATTGAGAGAGTAGTTTTGTAGGGTATGTGTAGTACCCTCTATAAAGAGCAGAATGAAAAATAATCATATACAGGTTTTCCCAGAGAGGCAACTTACTTGCTGTTCACCTAGTTTTCTGTTGATGAAATTAAAAATTGAATTGCAATATGCTGTTGCTGCTGCTGCTAAGTCGCTTCAGTCATGTCCAACTCTGTGCAACCCCATAGATGGCAGCCCACCAGGCTCCCCCGTCCCTGGGATTCTCCAGGCAAGAACACTGGAGTGGGTTGCCATTTCCTTCTCCAATGCATGAAAGTGAAAAGTGAAAGTGAAGTCGCTCTGTCGTGCTCAACTCTTAGCGACCCCATGGACTGCAGCCTACCAGGCTCCTCCATCCATGGGATTTTCCAGGCAAGAGTACTGGACTGGGGTGCTATTGCCTTCTCCGGAATTGTAATACAAATATTCCTAAAATAAAAGCAAAGCTTGTTGGTATGCAACTTATACATTTAATAGCTAAAATGAAACTAAACTATTAAAGGAACCAAAAAAGTCACATAAAAGAGATATCGGTACATACCTTTCAGGTTGGCTGATCAGCATGTAGAGATTAAACATAATGGTTTTTAAAGTAGCAGTGATTGCCACTAGACCCCATTTTTAGCCTTTGAATTATGGATAACATAGGGGTCTAGCTATAAGACATTTGTGTGTGTGTGTTACCTACCCGTTTACTCTGTCTGGAAACAATTTATTAGTAGATATGAAGTTAAAAAAATTCAAAGTAGCTTTTAAACATAAAATATAACTACTTTGATATCTTCTAAGTTTAACACTAGGACACATAGAAACTCTTATTTTCCCTTTAATTATTCCCTTTTTAACTCATGAGAGTTATCTGTGCCTTGGGCATATCTTAATATTTAAGCATTTTCTCTATGATAAAGTAATTTTAACAAAACCCTGAAAATTAAAGATGAAGCTGGATCTTCAAAATTGGCTCTGTTTTCTTTTCCTTTTAAATCAGTAGTTGATTGGGGGTCTGGGGACACCCTAGATATTATATGTAGAAACAGATTTATATCCATGTAAAGAGTTTACAGAGGTAAAATATACACTGCTCAGTTCAGTTCAGTCGCTCAGTTGTGTCCAACTCTTTGCGACCCCATGAATCGCAGCACGCCAGGCCTCCCTGTCCATCACCAACTCCCGGAGTTCACACAAACTCATGTCCATTGAGTCCGTGATGCCATCCAGCCATCTCATCCTCTGTCGTCCCCTTCTCCTCCTGCCCCCAATCCTCCCCAGCATCAGGGTCTTTTCCAATGAGTCAACTCTTCGAATGAGGTGGCCAAAGTACTGGAGTTTCAGCTTTAGCATCATTCCTTCCAAAGAAATCCCAGGGCTGATCTCCTTCAGAATGGACTGGTTGGAACTCCTTGCAGTCCAAGGGACTCTCAAGAGTCTTCTCCAACACCACAGTTCAAAAGCATCAATTCTTTGGCGCTCACCCTCCTTCACAGTCCAACTCTCACATCCATACATGACCACAGGAAAAACCATAGCCTTGACTAGACGGACCTTTGTTGGCAAAGTAATGTCTCTGCTTTTCAATATGCTATCTAGGTTGGTCATAACTTTCCTTCCAAGGAGTAAGCGTCTTTTAATTTCATGGCTGCAGTCACCATCTGCAGTGATTTTGGAGCCCCAAAAAATAGTCTGACACTGTTTCTACTGTTTCCCTGTCTATTTCCCATGCAGTGATGGGACCAGATGCCATGATCTTAGTTTTCTGAATGTTGAGTTTTAAGCCAACTTTTTCACTCTCCTCTTTCACTTTCATCAAGAGGCTCTTTAGTTCCTCTTCACTTTCTGCCATAAGGGTGGTGTCACCTGCATATCTGAGGTTATTGATATTTCTCCTGGCAATCTTGATTCCAGCTTGTGTGTCTTCCAGCCCAGCATTTCTCATGATGTACTCTGCATATAAGTTAAATAAGTAGGGTGACAATATACAGCCTTGACGAACTCCTTTTCCTATATGGAACCAGTCTGTTGTTCCGTGTCCAGTTCTAACTGTTGCTTCCTGACCTGCATATAGGTTTCTCAAGAGGCAGGTCTGGTATTCCCATCTCTTTCAGAATTGTCCACAGTTCATTGTGATCCACACAGTCAAAGGCTTTGGCATACTCCCAGGATAGAGATTCCAAAAGGAGGGAAGAAACAGCATTCTCTCGAGACTCTAGCAGCCAGGTGAGTGTGCAAATGGGAGGTTGTGGCTTGCTCAGAGACCCTCATGTCCCTGCTGCTGACTGAGGTAGTTAGAGCCTCCCAAAGATGCTAGAGACTTCGACAATTTACTGATCAATACTGAGAGGTTCTAGAGAATCGCCAGAAACCATTGTTACAACCAGAAATCCTTGTTGGCACTGGATCTCCTTCCCTAGCCCTTTAAAAGGTTACAGAAGCTTCTCATTCTAAGAACTAAATTTACTGATTTATGCAATTCATAGAGCATCCTCTGTGTTCTTAACTAAGCCCTGGCTGATAAAGGCTTTCTCTGAAAATCTGGTGAGAATCTAGATTATTTTAACACCTTTAGGATGCTGTGGTACACAGAATTCTAAGATGACCTTCAATGACCCATATCTTTTCATTCTCTGCTCACATTTAGTGTTGGTGAGAGCTGTAACTTGTTTCCAAGCAGTAGAATATGGCAAAAATGATGCGATATCATTCTCATGACCATATTGCCTTAGATGATGAAAGTGAAGGAACTTCAGGTATAATTAACCAGTCAATTTTAAGTTAATCAAAAGGGATATTATCTTGAGTGAGCCTGATCTAATCTGGTGAGCCCTTAGTAGACGGTCTAGAGTCAGAAGATGCTGAGAATCACTCCTTCTGGCCCTGAAGAAGTAAGCCAGCATGAATTCTATACTTGCAAGGACATGCATTATGCAGGAGTTACATGAGCTTGGAAGAGGCTTCGAACCTCGGATGAGACACCATCCCCATCTGATACCTTGATTACAGCCTTGTGCGACCCTGAGCAAGGGACCTAACTAAACTATGCCTGGACTCTCGGCCCTTCGAAACTGTGAGAATATAAATCTGTATTGTTTAAATTATCACTGCATGTGTGGTAATTTGTTATACAACAATAGAAAACTAACATAAATATCATTTGATAGTACCTATTAAAACTTTTATTTATAACTGGTTTTGACCTAACAATTCTAGTGCTAAGATTCTTTAGGATTTAGCTTATATGGGAAGTGTTAGTCACTCAGTCGTGTCTGACTCTTTGCGACCCTGTGGACTAGAGCCCTCCAGGCTCCTCTGTCCATGGAATTCTCTAAGAATTCCACTCCCTTCTCCAGGGGATCTTTCTGATCCAGGGATCGAACCTGGGTCTCTTGCATTGCAGGCAGATCCTTTAGCATCTGAGCCCCAGGGAAGCCTTACAAAACTATTAGCCAAAGCATATCAGACTGTACACACAGCTACATCCACTCTGCTGTTGAGCCACAGAGTGGTGTCTGACTATTTGGTACCCCATGGACTGCAGCACGCCATGCTCCTCTGTCTTCCACTATCTCCCAGAGTTTGTTCAAATTCGTGTCCATTGAGTTGGTGATACTATCTAACCATCTCACCCTCTGCTGCCCTCTGCTCCTCCTGCCTTCAATCTTTCCCAGCATCAGGGTCTTATCCAATGAGTCAGCTCTTTCCATCAGGTGGCCAAAGTACTGGAGCTTCAGCATCAGTCTTTCTGATGAATATTCAGGACTGATTTCCTTTAGGATGGACTGGTTGGATCTCTTTGCAGTCCAAGGGACTCAAGTGTCTTCTGAAGCATGACAGTTTGAAAGCATCCATTCTTCGGTGCTCAGCCTTCTTTATGGTCCAACTCTCCCATCTGTACATGACTACTGGGAAGACCATAGCTTTGACTATGTGAACTTTCGTCAGCAAAGTGATATCTCTGCTTTTTAATACACTGTTTAGGTTTGTCATAACTTTCCTTCTAAGGAGCAAGCATCTTTTAATTTCTTTAACATCCGCTCTACATTTACTGAAACTTACAAGCAAATTGCTCAACAGTACTTTTAGTGTTGTTACATTTTGTTATAAAGTTTATGTAAATATTTGTGTATATTTATATTCATGTGTATGCATAGAAAGTTGTCTATGTGTACCTTTGAATATCTGAAAAGTGGTTAACCCAGGGGAATTAGATACAAAAAGGGTAAGATGAGAAACCTTTATTTTCTCCTTCCAGCAGTAGCACATTGTGTAATTTATTTTTAACTGTGAATGAATCACTCTTGTAAATGTTTAGTACAAAAAGTTGTTAGAACTGAATGATCAAATCTAGAATAGCTTCATTTGCATTAAATGCCTGGAACAATACCCTGTTCCAGGTAAGCTCTCAATAAACAGTTGTTAAATGAATAAATCAAGCTATTACATTCAGAAGGTATTAGTCCATGAGATGAAGGAGGAGTTACTAATGTTGGATTCCACCCATAGGAGATCTGAGTAGTGATAGAATTGACAGCTGACAGTTGCTTTCCAGGAATAAGTCATAAAAAAGCTTTGTTCTTATTGTTCTTGAAAAGCTAATACTAAAATGAAGCTATTACCAAAATAGACTTAATGATATATTTAATTGTGAGTAATAGAATTTTTTTTAATATACTTGAAAAATACTAATGATCTTAAGGTTTTAAAATAGAGACTGTGCACCCTGTTCAATATGACACAAGTAAGGTTTGATTCTATCATTTTTTAACATAATTTCAAGTAAAGTTTCAAAGAAAAGCACAGTGTGCTGCTAAATGAAAAAAGCTCCTGTGAGTACTGTCACGGTAAAGAATCAGATTCTGTGTTAGGTTGAAAATATACATTGGCTAAACTCACATAGACCACAAGGAAAGAGGCAAATCAAAATACCCTGGACATGAGCAGTGTGGATTTCAGTAAACGGGGGAAAATGAAATCAGAAACTATTTAGCAATCAAAAGGAATCCAAGGATTAGTGAAATGAGTTCCACCTTCAAGTTCTGTAAATCTTTAAATAAATTCTTTCCTAGAAAGTACCAGCACTTCAGTCAGCCAGTTCAGTTCAGTTGCTCAGTCGTGTCCAACTCTTTGCAACCCCATGAACTGCAGCACGCCAGGCCTCCCTGTCCATCACCAACTCCCGGAGTACACCCAAACCCCTGTCCACTGAGTCGGTGATGCCATCCAACCATCTCATCCTCTGTCGTCCCCTTCTCCTCCCATCTTCAATATTTCCCAGCATCAGGGTCTTTTTCAGTGAGTCAGCTCTTCACATCAGGTGGCCAAAGTATTGGAGTTTCAGCTTCAGCATCAGTCCCTCCAATGAATATTCAGGGTCGATTTCCTTTAGGGTTGAGGTTTGATCTCCTTGCAGTCCAAGGGACTCTCTAGAGTCTTCTCCAACACCAAATTTCAAAATCATCAATTCTTCAAAGCTCAGGGTTCTTTATGATCCAGCTCTCACATCCATACATGACTGCTGGAAAAACCATAGCTTTGACTAGACAGACCTTTGTTGGCAGAGTAACATCCCTGCTTTTTAATACGCTATCTAGGTGGTCATAGCTTTTCTTCCAAGGAGCAAGCATCTTTTAATTTTATGGCCCAGGGACAGAGGAGCCTGGTGGGCTACAGTCCACGAGGTCGAAAAGAGTCGGACACAACTGAGCCACTAAGCACAGCACAGCACAGTCACCATCTGCAGTGATTCTGGAGTCCAAGGCAGTAAAGTCTGTCACTGTTTCCACTGCTTTCCCATCTATTTGCCCTGAAGTGATGGGACCAGATGCCATAATTTTCATTTTTTGGTTGTTGAGTTTTAAGCCAGCTTTTTCACTCTCCTCTTCCACTTTCATTAAGAGGCTCTTTAGCTCCTCTTCACTTTCTGCCATTAGGGTGGAGTCATGAATCAAGGTAAATTGGGAGTGGTCAAGATAAATATCAACAATTCAGGAATGAGTGAACCGAAATGGACCAGAATGGGCTAATTTAACTCAGGTGACCATTATATCTACTACAGTGGGCAAGAATCCCTTAGAAGAAATGGAGTAGTCCTCAGAGTCAACATAAGAGTCTGAAATGCAGTACTTGGGAGCAATCTCATAAACAAAGGAATGATCTCTGTATGCTTCCAAGGCAAGCCATTCAATATCACAGTAATCCAAGTCTATGCCCCAATGACCAATGCTGAAGAAGCTCAAGTTGAGTGGTTCCATAGTACTCGCCTGGAAAATCCCATGGTTGGAGGAGCCTGGTAGGCTGCAGTCCATGGGGTCGAGAAGAGTCAGACATGACTGAGAGACTTCACTTTCACTTTTCACTTTCACTAATTGGAGAAGGAAATGGCAACCCACTCCAGTGTTCCTGCCTGGAGAATCCCAGGGACGGGGGAGCCTGGTGGGCTGCGATCTATGGGGTCGCACAGAGTTGGACACGACTGAATCGACTCGGCAGCAGCAGCAGCAGCATATGACCTACAAGACCTTCTAGAACTAACACCAAAAAAAAAAAAAAGATGTCCTTTTCATTATAAGGGACTGGAATGCAAAATTAAGAAGTCAAGAGATACCTGGAGTAACAGGCACGTTTGCCCTTGGAGTACAAAATGAAGCAGGACAAAGGCTAACAGTGTTTTGCCAAAAGAATACACTGGTCATAGCAAACACCCTCTTCCAACAACACAAGAGAAGACTCTACACATGGACATCACCAGATGGTCAACACCAAAATCAGATTGATTATATTCTTTGTAGCCAAAGATGGAGAAGCTCTATACAGTCAGCAAAAACAAGACCAGGAGCTGACTGTGGCTCAGATCATGAACTCCTTATTGCCAAATTCAGACTTAAATTGAAGAAAGTAGGGGAAACCACTAGACCATTCAGGTATGACCTAAGTCAAATCCCTTATGATTATTCCAGCACTTAGAAACAAACTGTCTAAAATTATAATTTCTATTGTAGGCCCATTGATGATGAAGTCACTTGGAAAGCATGAATTTGGGGGAATAAGTAGTATCAAAAAAGGAAACTCCTGGCCAAGTCATTCGATAAATACTAACACCACTTGCAGTGCCTTATCATGAGCCAAGATATAATCTCCCGAATCCATTAATTACATTTCAGTTCAGTTCAGTTCAGTTCAGACGCTCAGTCGTGTCCAACTCTTTGCACCTCATGAATCGCAGCACGCCAGGCCTCCCTGTCCATCACCAACTCCCAGAGTTCACTCAGACTCACGTTCATTGAGTCAGTGATGCCATCCAGCTATCTCACCCTCTGTCGTCCCCTTCTCCTCCTGCCCCCAATCTCTCCCAGCATCACAGTCTTTTCCAGTGAGTCAACTCTTCGAATGAGGTGGCCAAAGTACTGGAGTTTCAGCTTTAGCATCATTCCTTCCAAAGAAATCCCAGGGCTGATCTCCTTCAGAACAGACTGGTTGGATCTCCTTGCAGTCCAAGGGACTCTCAAGAGTCTTCTCCAACACCACAGTTCAAAAGCATCAATTCTTTGGTGCTCACCCTCCTTCACAGTCCAACTCTCACATCCATACATGACCACTGGAAAAACCATAGCCTTGACTACACGGACCTTTGTTGGCAAAGTAATGTCTCTGCTTTTCAATATGCTATCTAGGTTGGTTGTAACTTTTCTTCCAAGGAGTAAGCATCTTTTAATTTCATGGCTGCAGTCACCATCTGCAGTGATTTTGGAGCCCAAAAAAATAAAGTCTGACACTGTTTCCACTGTTTCCCCATCT
>NW_011495082.1:21014435-21026617 GCF_000754665.1 Bison bison bison
GCCCAAAAAAATAAAGTCTGACACTGTTTCCACTGTTTCCCCATCTGTTTCCCATGAAGTGATGGGACCAGATGCCATGATCTTTGTTTTCTGAATGTTGAGTTTTAAGCCAACTTTTTCACTCTCCTCTTTCACTTTCAGCAAGAGGCTTTTGAGTTCCTCTTCACTTTCTGCCATAAGGGTGGTGTCATCTGCATATCTGAGGTTATTGATATTTCTCCTGGCAATCTTGATTCCAGCTTGTGCTTCTTCCAGCTCAGCATTTCTCATGATGTACTCTGCATAGAAGTTAAATAAGCAGGGTGACAATATACAGCCTTGACGTACTCCTTTTCCTATCTGGAACCATTTATAGGCATACAAATCTCTGTATGTCTATTGTTCCTTTAGAGAATCTTGTAACCTGTCCAATGCAACACTGTTAAATGAATTGATCATTTGCATTTTAATTGATAACATCTTGAATTTTAGATATTTAGTCCATCTTCTGTACTTATTTTACACTCTAGCACTTAATTTATTAGTGTTAAACTACTTCTATGCTAAAATTTCTCAAAGCCCAGTGTAGAGTTATCTGTGTTAGAATTCCCGGCAAGACCTTGCTCTAAAGGCAGGTTATTGTGACTGAGTCACAGCTGCAGAATCAGAATTTCTGGACGGTAAGGCCTAGGAATCTGTATTTTGGGGGGGAAAATGCTTCAAGAATACGGAAGACTTACAGTCTCTACATTTGCAGTGAAGGTATTTGCAAAGGCTGCAGTTGAATGGAAGAGAGCAGAGAGAAGGGAAAGTGGTGAAGAAAGAAAAGTGTACGCAGTTAATTCTACCCTCAGGCAAGCCTCAGGATCTTAGAAACCCTTCCTGCCACACCTTTCCTTCCAGCAGAATTGGTTCTTTCACATTCAAATTCCTTTTGAGAGCACAGGCGTGGGAACCTTCTCTGCCCTAGCCAGGAGCGGGCGAGCCTGAGAAAACCAGTCAATCCGGTCAAATCTGAGTGTCAGCAGTGGGAAGAAGCAACAAGGAAGTCTTCTAAGAACCCACATTCCACCTTTTCCACTAGAAATTTCAGTATTCCATTTCACAGCTGACTATAAAGAGAATTATCTTGTTCTGCCCGCTGTGTATCACAGACTTGAAAAATTAATTAGTGTAACTGAAACACTGTGACCTCTTCAAAAAACATATGAGAGCTTCTTCTTTCAGTTTTATAAATTCAAAATAACAGCTAATTATAACTTGTATTATTTTAAAAAATATATCACTCCATGATGGCAGAAGAATGGATAAATAGATCAAGGGAACAGGACAAAGAGGCCAGAAGCAGATGCCCACAAATATAGTCAACTGATCGACAGAGGGGCAAAGGCAATAAAATGGAGCAAAAATAATCTTTTCAACAAATGTTGCTCAACTGAGCATCCACATGCCAAAAAAAAAAAAAAAAGAATTTAAAACAGACTTTACAATCTTCACAAAAATTAACCAAAATAGTTAGCAGACCTAATGTAAAATGCAAGCCTATAAAAGCCCTAGAAGATAACAGAGGAGAAAATTACATGACCTTGAGTATGATGATTACTTTACAGATAAAACAACACAGGCATATTCTAGGAAATAAATTATTGAAAAGCTGGACTTCATTTAAATTAAAAACTCCTGCTCTGTGAAAGACAATGTCTAAAGGACAAGAGGACAAGCCACGGATCGGGAGAATATATTTGTAAAAGCACATCTGATGAAGGACTGGGATCCAAGGTATACAAAGAACTCTTAAAGCTTAACACGAAGAAAATGAACAATCTGATTTTAAAAATGGGCAAAAGACCTAAACAAAGACCTCACCAAAGATGCACCGATGTCAAATATGCATACGAAAGGATGTTGCACATCATTCATCATTGAGAGTGAAAGTGAAAGTCGCTCAGTCGCGTCCCACTCTTCATGACCCCATGGACTACTCAGTCCCTGGGATTCTCCAGGCCAGAGTACTAGAGTGGGTAGCCTTTCCCTTCTCCAGGAGATCTTCCCAACCCAGGGATCAAACCCACGTCTCCCATATTGCAGCTGATTCTTCATCAGCTGAGCCACCAGGAAAGCTCAAGGATACTGGAGTGGGTAGCCTGTCCCTTCTCCAGGGGATCTTCCTGACCCAGGAATCGAACCCAGGTCTCCTGAATTGCAGGTGGATTCTTTACCAGCTGAGCTACCAGGGAAGCCCAATATAGCACAATCAAGTGTCCCAGGCACCACTGGGATTCAAGCCCAGATCTCCTGTTTACTAGACAGGTGCTTTAACCAGCTAAGTAAAACAGCAGTGAGGTACCACTGCCAACCTGTGGGAGTAGCCAGAATCCAAAACTGAAAACACCAAATGGTGGAGAGAAAGTGGAGTACAGTGTACAGCCACTTTGGAAGACAGTTTGGCAAATTCCTGACAAAATTAAGCACACTCTTAACATAGAATCCAGCAGCCATGCTCATTGGTATCTACTCACAGGAGCTGAAAATGTATGTCCATAAAAAAACACGCACACGGGCATTGATAGCAGCTTTATTCCTAATTGCCGAAACCTGGAAACCACCAAGGTATCTTTCAGTAGGTGAATGAATAAATAAACTGTGATGCATTTAGACAATAAAATATTACTCGGTGTTGAAAATAAATGAGCTCTCAAGCCACGTGAATGTATGAAAGAAATGTAAATGCATATTACTAAGTGAAAGAAGTCCATCTGAAATGACCACACACCAAGGCCAACTGTACGGTGTTCTGGAAAAGGCAAAACTATAAAGACAATTAAAAGATTAGAGGTTGCCAGGAGTTTGGGAAGAAGGGAAGGATAAATAGGCAGAACACAGAGGAATTTTAGGGCAGTGAAATTATTCTGAATGACAGTACAGTGATGGATACATGTCGCTATGCATTTGCCAAAACCATAGAACGTACAACACCAAGGAGAACTAATGCTAACTACGGACTTTGGCTGATAACGACATGTCAGAGCAGGTCCATCAGTTGTAACAAGTGTGCCAGTCTGGTGCTGAGTGTGCACATGATGTCACAGAGGTATGTGGGAACTCTGCTTTCTGTTCACTTTTGCTATGAACCTATATTTGCTCTAAAAAGTCAAGTCTATCTTTAAGTAAAGGCAAACTAGGGACCAAATACGGAAATAACAACAACAAATCCCCAAATCCAGTGTGAATAATTTTCTTAAACTCTTAAAATAGTGCACTTGAGTCATTTAAACATAGGACTTTCCAAGCACTCTATTATCCTGGATTAATCAGCTCTTTCTAAGCTTACGCTAAATTCCTATTATCACATTGACAAAAATTAGATTAGGAAGGCCTTATCATTGATTAGAATATTGTTTTCACTCAGAAGAAAATTTCGTTCTTTTTTCTAAGGAGTTGAAGTTTGAGCTCATTAAACCAGTTTTAAGTTTTGCCTGAATCTGTCTGACTATACCGTATAAAAATTATGCTGCCACTCTCCATTTCAAGTTCACTCATCTCTTATCCTGAACCACGATGGTGCCTATGTTAGCTAAAACATAAGTCAAGGGCTAATAATTTAAACACTTTTGAGTAAGAACTCCTGGGAAATGATGCTTTGTGTCCTGAGAGTACGGAGAATCTCTCGTTCAGCTGAGGACTGAGTTCACCGTCTGTTACCACCGCAACCCAATAGGCCCACAGGGAGTTGCCACACGTGTTTGTTATATAGGTTGTGTTCAGCAGAGCAAGTTCTGGTACTTTCATTCATTTGATAAGTGGAATGTATTTGGTATGTTCTAATGAGTCTCAGACATTCTAACATGATGAGCTGAGAGATTTTATCAGGTGGAAAATAGCCTTTGGATTTTTGTGAAAAGCAGCAGGCCTGTGTAAACTTCACCATATTTAAGAAGAAATTGCTATAAAAAGTTGTAGATTGCAAGGATCTTTTAAAACATTTTTGTATGCATTTCATTAATGTCCACTTTTCAGTTCCAGAATTAAGCTTTTATAACCTCTGTCATTTTGTACTAAGAAGTAGAGAAGTAAAAGGTACTAACTCTATTTTTAACTCTCCAGTGACTTTTTCTTGAACGGCCAATTACTTAGGCACTCAAAAAAAATTTTTTTTAAGTTTTCAGTTAGTGCAAAGGACATAATCATTCAGATTATCTCAATCATACAATAATTTCCCTGGAATAAAAGTGTTATCAATATAAAGTTTTAGATTTAATTATAATGTATTTCATGTTTCTCTTTTCACAGGATCACTGAAAATAGGTGTAATTTAGGAAATCAAGGTGAGATATAAATTCTCTACATTCTCTCTCTCGATTTGTGGATTGAAAGTCACTGTTGAAATTTCCCTACTACCCTCACCCCACACATGCCCCCCTGTTGAAACCCTACCCATCTACAAGATGTTTCCCTACTAAACTTTCTGGATTGCCCCCAACCAGATGTTCCATCACCCTTCCTTGAACCCTGTTGTATTTCTTACGTTTCTTATAGCGCTTCGTACATTCTGTCTCCTATTAACACTGTTGTCATATGGACTATGCTTTATTGAAAAGACCTTCCTTGAAATCTGCAGCTTGATCTCAGTCATCCTTGGCTTCCTCTCCTTGGACAGATTAAGCATCCATTAAGTGTGTGTTTAACTCGCCTTGTCCTTTAGGTTTGCAGGTAGTCATAGGAGCCGTTTAAAGTAGAATAATAGTCTTGAACTATTTCAGACTCTTAATCATATGCTTCAGAATCTTTTGAGGGGGGTTTCCTTCTTTGTTGACTCTGGCATAATTCATTCACAGTACTTCTCCCTGGGGGAACTGAATCTCTGTGACCTCAGCTTTGGTGTTCAGTCGCTCAGTCATGTCCGACTCTTTGCGACCCCATGGACTGCAAGGTTGGATGGCATCACCAACTCAATGGACATGAGTTTGAGCAAGCTCCAGGAGATTGTGAAGGACAGGGAATCATGACATACTGCAGTCCATGGGGTCGCAAAGAGTCAGACATGACTGACTGACTGAACAATGACAACTGTTTCCATTGTTTCCCCACCTATTTGCCATGAAGTGATGGGGCCAGATGCCATATCTTAGTTTTCTGAATGCTGAGTTTTAAGCCAGCATTTTCACTCTCCTCTTTCACTTTCATCAAGAAGCTCTTTAGTTCCTCTTCACTTTCTGCCATAAGGGTGGTATCATTTGCATTTCAGAGATTATTGATATTTCTCCTGACAATATTGATTCCAACTTGTGCTTCATCCAGCCTGGCATTTCACATGATGTACTCTGCATATGAGTTAAATAAGCTGGGTGATAATATACAGCCTTGACATACTCCTTTCCCAATTTGGAACCAGTCTGTTGTTCCATGTCCAGTTCTAACTGTTGCTTCTTGACCTGCATACAGATTTCTCAAGAGGCAGGTCAGGTGATCTGGTAGTCCCATCTCTTTGAAGAATTTTCCACACTTTGTTGTAATCCACACAAAGGCTTTGGCATAGTCAATGAAGCAGAAGTATATGTTTTTCTGAAATTCTCTAGCTTTTTCTATGATCCAATGGATGTTGGCAATTTGATCTCTGGTTCCTCTGCCTTTTCTAAAACCAGCTTGAACATCTGGAAGTTCTTGGCTCACACACTGTTGAAGTCTCGGTTGCAGGATTTTGAGCATTACTTTGCTAGTATGTGAAATGAATGCAATTGGATGGTAGTTTGGACATTCTTTGGCACTGCCTTCTTTGGGATTGGAATGAAAATGGACTTTTTGCAGTCCTGTGTTCACTGCTGAGTGTTTCACCTTTGCTGGCATATTGAGTGCAGCACTGTAACAGCATCATCTTTTAGGTTTTGACAAAGCTCAGCTGGAATTCCATCACCTCCACTAGCCCACTTGACTTCATACTCCAGGATGTCTGGCTCTAGGTGAGTGATCACACCATTGTGGTTATCCAAGTTATTGAAGGTTTTTGGTTTTTTTTTGGTATAGTTCTTCCGTGTATTCTTTCCACCTCTTCTTAATATTTTTCTAGAGGAGATCTCTAGTCTTTCCCATTCTATTGTTTTCCTATATCTCTTTGCATTGTTCACTTAAAAATGCTTTCTTATCTCTCCTTGCTGTTCTTTGGAGCTCTGCATTCAGACGGTGTATCTTTCCTTTTCTCCTTTACCTTTCACTTCTCTTCAGTTACTTGTAAGGGCTCCTCAGATAGTCATTTTGCCTTTTGCATTTCTTTTTCTTGATGGCTTTGGTCACCACGTCCTGTACAATGTCACAAACCTCCATCCATAGTTCTTCAGGCACTCCATCTATCAGATCTAGGCCCTTAAATCTATTTCTCACTTCCACAGTATAATCATAAGGGATTTGATTTAGGTCATACCTGAATGGCCTAATGGTTTTCCTTACTTTCTTCAATTTAAGTCTGAATTTGGCAATAAGGAGTTCATGATCTGAGCCACAGTCAGCTCCTGGTCTTGTTTTTGCTGACTATATAGAATTTTCCATTCAGCTACAAAGAATATAATCAATCTGATTTTGGTGTTGACCGTCTGGTGATGTCCATGTGTAGAGTCTTCTCTTGTGTTGTTGGAAGAGGGTGTTTGCTATGACCAGTGCACTCTCTTGGCAAAACATTGTTACCCTTTGTCCTGCTTCATTTTGTACTCCAAGGCCAAACTTGCCTGTTACTCCAGGTGTTTCTTGACTTCCTACTTTTGCATTCCAGTCCCCTATGAACATCTTCTTTTGGTGTTGGTTCTAGAAGGTCTTGTAGGTCATCATAGAACTGTTCAGCTTCAGCTTTAGCATTTGTGGTTGGGGCATAGACTTGGATTACTGTGATACCGAATGGTTTGCCTCGGAAATGACCTGAGATCATTCTGCTGTTTTTGAGATTGCACCCAAGTACTACATTTCAGACTCTTGTTGACTGTGAGGGCTACTCAGCTTACTGCCAATAAACCAAATGCTTCTAAAGTTTTATTTCTGGCCCCCCAAGAGTGTCTTGCAACTACCTATTGAATTAACTCATCAAAGAAAATTTAATATACTTTCATATTTTGTTACCTTTAAGAGAAACATTAATGATATATTTTATTTAAAAAAAAACAGATATACTACCTTAGAACATCTAATGTTTTTCCTAAGAAAAAAATCTAGTTTCTCTAAAAAAAGGAAACTGATTAACATAAGAAGTCTAAAATAAAATTAAGAAATTGTAATTTAGTCCAGTCTGTTGCATGCTTTTTTAATAAGACAAGTCATTTTATTGCTTATGAACCTTAATGATCACACTAGGAATATTGTTTTTACTTGCCTACCTCAAAGCACTGAGAAGTTCAAACGAGATAAAGTAGATAGCAGCACATGAAAAGTGTACAGAAGTGGACAAGGACTAGACGAGTGGCTCAGGGCCCTTGCTCTGGGGTCAGCTTTCTAGGATTTGAATCACGATGTGGTCCTTGCTCCCTGCGTTTGTCTATAGGATACTTCATCTGTAAAATGGGAAATTAGCAGTAAACATCTCAAGAGCTCTGGAGAGAAGTGAGAAAAATCAATGAAATGCACTTAGCACTTTATCTAGTATTACCCTTGTGATATGGTTTCAGTGGTGGGTTGCTTAAGACCTTTTAATTTCCCAGAGAACTTTAATCTACATTACATGGCCCAAGCAAGCGATTAATATATACATTTTCTGGAAGGACCAAAGTGACTAAACAGTTTTATAGAAAAAATGTTTGTCTCTGGGTATTTAACTGTTATATCAAGCACTCAAAGCCTCTTAAATAATAGTGAGTGTAAAGTATGCCTCTCTTTAATATTCAAACTAAATACCTAACTTTCAAAAGCAAATATGATTCTAGCTCCAGGAGTAAAACTTGATTTTCAACCTCTTTCAACATTCCCATTTATGAAGCAACCTTCCTCTGTATCCCAGTCTGTTCACTTTAAAGAGGGCTTACCTTTCTTGTCACATGTTAATTGCTCAGGTCCTATGTACATCGCCTGAGTGAGAGCAGTCTGTACGTATCATATGACTCACTGTACGATTTTGGTTAGTAGCAAACTCAAGAGCGAAAAACACCCTCTGGTAGCCCATTTTGACAATTGTTATAATTTGCGGTGATGTTTTCATTACAGTGTCATCACACAGGAAGCCACAAAAGGATTAGAGATAGACCAACTCATCCATGTTTCTTCCAGCCAGAAATCACATCACCACCTGCCAGTGACCCAGACTTCCTTCCAGTGACCCAGTTCTTTCCAAGTACTGAATAGTGTGGCCCCTAAACTCATTAAAGAATTGGATGTGCTACATAGTTTAAAACGCCTTTATCTGTGTTTTAGTAGACTCCATGATTTAGTCTTCCAGAAATATCTGAGACCACAGCAAGATGAATGTTGGGAATGACAAAAATATGCCAATGGGATTTTGAAAACCATGGAGAAAATCTATAGGAAATGTTAGGAAAGAATAGGGCAAGAAACAAATGACCTGGAAAAAGATATAGATACCACAAAATTGGATTCATGCTATACCCTCCTTACAGTCTTAAAGGGTAGATTTTGAAACTCCAGAAAGCATGTGGACTTTGTCCAAACCTGATTTTTTTGAAAAAGCCATAGCTTTTATTGGACTAATTTTTTTTTAAAGAAAAAAATAGGTTATGTTTGCTGACACAATATCTAGATCATATTGGAATCTTTGTATTTGGTTATTTTTTTTCTGTAGTTCCTAAATTACTTTTTGTAGGTATGAAGGTGCCTAATATTCTAAAGAATAACAAAACCAATTTAAAACCTTGAGTCTACTCATCAGTTAGAGAAACCATCTACAATATTTTCCTTTATTAGCAATATTTCACTTCGGTCACTCCATTTGATGCTATGGAGCATTTGACAAGATTGAGGATTTCTTTCTTCAGATATTCCCTTCTTCATATTTAGAATGGGTATCCTGGCTGGCTTGAATCCAACTCTCTTGAAAATTTTCCATGATTTTTGTCTTGGGCTGCTTGTCTCACGGGTAGGTAGACAGATAAGGAAACTGTCGTTGTCATTCAGTCGCCAAGTAGTGCCCGACTCGTCACGACCCCACGGACTGCAGCACGCCAGGCTTCTCTGTCCCTCAGCAGCCAGTAAACAGATAGATAGCCACTGGACCTGTGTTTTATCTTCTCTGGCAATCTTACTCACCAACATAGCTCTATCACTGAAAAATCAATAATATCAAAATGCTGCTCTCTAGTCCTTACATCTGTCCTGAACTTCAGATTCAGATTTTCAACTGCTGAACACATAGTCATCCACAAGGATACTGCATCATTCATAAATTCACATTTTTATATTTTATGTTACTATAAACTTACATATTTAAAAAAAAAAAAGCGCATATAGTGCTTTTTATCCTCATGGTTACATTGGGGATTGCACAAAAGGCTATCGTGATTGAACATTTCCTTCTCATTGCCTCCCATAGCATCTTTTGTATAACTCTCATACAGTAAAATGATTATTCATTTTCCTGCCTGTGTTCCCGGCTACAGAGAATTTTATCTGCAGTGAGCATTATTTCTTATTAATCTTGCGTCCCGACCACCAGAACAGTGCCCAGCACAAAGGAAAAATTCAGTCAGTGTTGACAAATGGATGCATCAATCATGCAGTTTGTGCGACTGACTTTATTATCTTCACCTTTTTCACTGTTTCGATTTTTTAGTTTGGACATCATATAATTATATTTTCCATCTACACTTCATTTGTTGTAAAAGGCACATTTCCCTGAAGCTTACAGCTCATAGTTACGTTGTCGGCGGATTGTTTGGAGGTATTAAGAGAGCAGTGATGTATGTTGTCATATAATCTTCACAGTAATGATCTACAGAACAGGCAAAAATTAATTCCTTTTTATTGTCTCAAAGAAGTATAATTACATGGAAGTGTTTGAGCCTCTCAATGACTTGAAACCTCTCACTAATTCTGTGCATCCAGCCTCCCAAAGTGCATGTGGAATTCACAGAGAGGACATGTTTCTGGGCTGTACTTTTTATAGTACATGCCCTCAAAATTCTTCCTGTAGTCTCACTTCCAGCCTTTAAAAATCAGCAATAATTATATAATGTCTCTCACTATTATGTTATTATTTAGGTAATATATTTTAAATGTTATTTAAAGCATTTTGGAGACCTATTAATGAACAGCATGGTTGATGGAGATATGAGAATATCTCTTAATGTTTCTCATTCTTACCAAATAATTTTCCTAATTTTAGCCTTTTCATTGTAAGTTGCATTTCCCTGAACTTTTCTTCATTCAATAAATTTAAAGCCATGGCTATGTGCCAAGCACTTTCTGATATAACATTTAAAATTTTTTTAATCCCACCTTTGTGAAGCATACATTCTGTAGATGGTTTAGTTGCTAAATCATGTCAGACTCTTGTAATCGCATGGACTGCAGTCTGCCAAATTTTTCTGTCCATGGGATTCTCCAGGCAAAACACTGGAGTGGGTTGCCACTCCCTCCTTCAGGACATCTTTCCGACCCAGGGATGGATCCTGGGTCTCCTGCATTGAAGGCGGATTCTTTACCGACTGAGCTAGGAGGGAAGCCCACATTCAAAAGAGGAAGAGCTCAATCAACAAGGTAATTAAGTAAAAAGCAAGTACATTCAACAATGAAAAGTGCTAGGAATCAAAATTAAGCACAGAAGAGGGAGAAGTAGGGTCATGCTTACATTTTGGGTAGAGTGACCAAGGTAAGCCTGTCTGTAAATAGGATGTTTAAGTAAAGACCAAGGGAAAAAGTGACAGCAAAATGCCGAGTTCCAAGGACGAGCATTCCCAACAGAGACAAAAGCAAGGGCAATGGACCTGGGATACCTGGGGGATTATAGGACACAAGGAAGCCAAGGAAACTGGAGCTCGGGGAGGCAGGTTGCAGACCATGGGTGTGGGTGCGCATGTGTGGGTGTGAGAGGAACAGAAAAGTGAAAGTGAAGTCGCTCAGTCGTGTCCAACTCTGTGACCCCATGGAGTATTGTCCACCAGGCTCCTCCATCCATGGAATTCTCCAGGCAAGAGTACTAGCGTGGGTTGCCATTTCCTTCGCCAGGGGATCTTCCTGACCCAGGGATTGGACCCAGGTCTCTTGCATAGCAGGCAGACGCTTTACTGTCTAAGCCAGAAGGGGAGGCAGATTGGATAATCTCTTGCAGATCGTGTGAGGACTTTGGCTTTGCTGTGAGAGAGGTGGAAGCTATTGAAAGGTATCAGGAAGCGGTGAGTCTCAGCATTATACTTAGCAGGATAATTTGGGGTGCTGCATTGAGACTCGACTACGGAACGCTAACGGTAGAAGCAGGAACACCAGCCCATGCGGAGTAATCCAGGCCGAGGAGGGCGGCAGCTTGCGCCCGCTAGAGCAGCAGAGGAGGAAGTGATGAGTAGCAGGGAGAGTCCGGATATTCCTTGAGGGTGAAGGCTGTTCTTCCCCCCGATTGAATGGAGTAGATAATAAAGTAGATATATGATACCGGTTCCCCACCCCTTAGGCCTATAAAGGCTTCCTCAAAGGTAAAAGCAGCATTGTTGAATTTTGCCTAAACCTTTCACCCATTTCCACATCCAGGCAGTCAGAGAATTTCCAGTTCTAAAACCCATTTGAAAATCTTCCCCCTTTCCTTCCCACGCCTACTGCTCTGCCCACTGACCCACAATATTTCTTCCCTGACGATTGTGATAACCTTTGAATGGGCCTTTCTGTTTCTAGTTTATGTCATCCCTAATCCGTCCTCTTCGAGGATACCACAATCATGTTTCCCAGCATGGAGCCGAGTGTTGCTCCTGTGTCCAATCCTCAGTAGAGCCACACGGCTCTGCAACAGGTCACAAAGGCCCTCCTTTTCCAGCCTCATCACCCAGGAATCCCGCCGCACAGAACCTCTCACCGTTCCCTTTTCCAGCCTCATCACCCAGGAATCCCGCCGCACAGAACCTCTCACCGTTCCCTTTTCCAGCCTCATCACCCAGGAATCCCGCCGCACAGAACCTCTCACCGTTCCCTTCATTCTGTCCTGTCCACACATGTCCCGCCTTCCTTTTCTCTCAGTTTGAAATTCGCTTTGCTTTGATACCAGCTTCTCTCTGGCCCACCCGCATAAGCTAGAC
>NW_011495082.1:21026717-21028059 GCF_000754665.1 Bison bison bison
CCTTTTCCAGCCTCATCACCCAGGAATCCCGCCGCACAGAACCTCTCACCGTTCCCTTTTCCAGCCTCATCACCCAGGAATCCCGCCGCACAGAACCTCTCACCGTTCCCTTTTCCAGCCTCATCACCCAGGAATCCCGCCGCACAGAACCTCTCACCGTTCCCTTTTCCAGCCTCATCACCCAGGAATCCCGCCGCACAGAACCTCTCACCGTTCCCTTTTCCAGCCTCATCACCCAGGAATCCCGCCGCACAGAACCTCTCACCGTTCCCTTTTCCAGCCTCATCACCCAGGAATCCCGCCGCACAGAACCTCTCACCGTTCCCTTCATTCTGTCCTGTCCACACATGTCCCGCCTTCCTTTTCTCTCAGTTTGAAATTCGCTTTGCTTTGATACCAGCTTCTCTCTGGCCCACCCGCATAAGCTAGACTAAGACTCCATCCACTCTAGCTTTGTGTCCCCAAGGCTCTTGCTGAGCATACAGGACACCTATGATTGCGTGATGGCTAGTGGCCTGACCATCTCCCATTCTGCTTATTCCCCGAGAGCTCAGTTGGTAAAGAATATGCCTGCAATGCAGGAGACCCCGGTTTGATTCCTGGGTTGGGAAGATCCGCTGGAGAAGAGATAGGCTACCCACTCCAGTATTCTTGGGCTTCCCTGGTGGCTCAGCTGGTAAAGAATCTGCCTGCAATGCGAGAGACCTGGGTTTGATCCCTGGATTGGGAAGATCCCCTAGAGAAGAGAACAGCTACCCATTCCAGTTTTCTGGCCTGGAGAATTCCATGGACTCTATAGTCCTTGGGGTGGAAAAGAATTGGACACAACTGAGCGACTTTCACTTTCACTTTAGTATATAAAAGATGCTTAACAAATATCTGACAGATGTTGAAACATATGCTAAATCCAAAAATGTATTTCATGCCTTTCCATGCTTCCTTCTTCCTGAGCTATACCCCTTTAAAATTACCTGACAGGAATGTATACATGTATAAATCTACCACAGTCATTCAGAGGGATGCCCCCAGGAAAAACCCTAAAAAGTCACAGCAAATGGCCCTTTCTCATTCCTTGTCCTTTTTTATTCCCTGAAACATTTGTCCGTGTTGAAAACATTACTCAGTAAGCTCTCTTCTCTGTCCCCACCTCGCTCTTTCCTTTTGTCCAGGGGTTACTTTCCTGCCTTCTTTGCTGCTTCCTGGTCCTCTCGTAACAGTAGTATCCTGACCCCCTTCCCATCCACCACTCCCCTCGGTTTCTCTGCAGATGTTAATGACTCCTGAGTCCACAGCTACCGCCTGACCTCTCACCTAGAATCCCACCCCGTATTTCCGTTTCCTC
>NW_011495082.1:21028159-21046975 GCF_000754665.1 Bison bison bison
TATTACTCACGGGTCAGCGTTCATGGCACATACTTCCTCATCATTATCCCCATTTCACCTCTCTCATCCAATTATTCCTTTGTGTCT
Source organism: Bison bison bison (assembly GCF_000754665.1). NCBI lineage: Eukaryota > Metazoa > Chordata > Mammalia > Artiodactyla > Bovidae > Bison > Bison bison. The sequence goes on from NW_011495082.1 coordinate 21,028,247, forward strand.
GAGGTAGCTTCCATTTTTAATTTCTAAAATATTGTCTATTGTCTCTTTTAATTCATCCTGTACATCCAGTAAAAATAAATATTGCTTCAGAATTCTCCATTCTTTCTTGTCTCAATTCTAGAATCAGTCAGTATACTTTATATCCACAAGAGCAGCCCACCTGGCTCTGTTCACTCCATCCTCCCCTCCCGGTGCATTCTGCCTGTGGCTGAAAGGCTAAACTTAGAGCAGTAATTCAGTACATTCTAAACAAATTCCAAAATCTCACTGACTTAATGTGCCCACACTCACTCAGGTTACACTCCAATGCAAGCATACCCAGTAGGGAACTCTCCATTCAGGAATTTGAGATCGTTCTATCTCACCCCTCCACTCACATCTAGATCTTTGAATGCCTCCATTCAGCCAGAAGATAGACAAGACACACCACCACTTAACCACTTTGAAAAAGAAGTGACAGGCATCACTTCCACCCAAATGTCATTGGCCAAAACTGTATCATGTAGCTTCACATAACAGAAGAAAGACTGGGGAATAAGTCTAGCTGAATCCCTATGAAGAACAGAAAATGCACATTGATATCTGTACAGCAGTCTCTGATACATTTATCTTTATGGAATAGAACTCAGAACCTTGACCAGGGACAAAGTCTTCCCTCAAAGAGTGAAGTCCCAGTCCTCAGCCTAAGTGTCAAGGCCTGAGCCCTAGCCCAGTTTGATCTCCAAGGAGATCCAACCAGTCCATCCTAAAGGAGATCAGTCCTGAATATTCTTTGGAAGGACTGATGCTGAAGATGAAACTCCAATATTTTGGCCACCTGATGCAAAGAGCTGACTCATCGGAAAAGACCCTGATGCTGGGAAAGATTGAAGGCAGGAGGAGAAGGGGACAACAGAGGATGAGATGGTTGGATGGCATCACCGACTCAATGGACATGAGTTTGGGTAAACTCTGGGAGTTGGTGATGGACAGGGAGGCCTGGTGTGCTGCAGTCCATGGGGTCGCAAAGAGTCGGACATGACTGAGCGACTGAACTGTACTATAGCCCAGTTATGCCACAGAGATGCTCTTCTGCCTATTTTAACATCTGACCCTGAAGAATAAGTCCTTCCAATTTTTAAGAGACTGTTGAGCCATTCAAAGCAACTAAATCACTGTGTGGGTCAGTGGCATTGTAGATGTTTTCATTTAACACCACGGGGCACTTCAGAACAAAGAGCCCTGCTAAACGCCGCTATGTAAAACACCAGTCCATTGACTATCACCTGAGACAGGGTAACTGGACCACTGCAGCTCCAAGCTCATCACCGAGGCTGTCTTGACACAGCAGCATCGTGTGAGAAAGCTGCAGCCAGATCAGCCACGCAGTCATGTCCACTGTAAGGTGACAGACATACTCAGATTCGCACAGCCAGCGTTGTACTATTTCCATTCAACTAAGTTTATAAGAATGTTGTTGAGGAGTTAGATCCAAATCTTAGAACCGGATAAATCCTACCCTTGCAGACCGCATGAATCTGCTTCTCTTCTTACAATCGAACAAAACCACAAACCCCAACTATCTGTCACTTAAAAAAGAAAAAGGAATTGTATCACTGTTGGTCAAGGATATAAACACTGCAGCAGGGGACACGCCCTGGCTTGCAGAGGCTGCAAACTGTGAGTGCTCTCGGCTCTACAGGAGCCTCTCTTTGCAACATCCACTCTGGAATGCAGTCGAAACAATGGAAGTTGAGAGGAGATATTCTGAAGGCCAAGTGACATTCAGCCACACAATCACTCAATTGAATGAACAGAATTACAGTTTTTGCAACTGGAAGGCTGTCGCTCAAAGTGACACCTGGCCTTTTGCTCATTGGACAGTCCATGCGTGTAATATAATAGCCCCTCCAATTGTTGGCAAGAATAGAGCAGGTGGTGGAGGCAGCTTTTGCCTGAATTCCAAAGAGCAGGAAAATTTCAGTGTCAGCTTCTGTGATTTGCATTACCAGCAGTGTCACAAGTGACAATGAAATCTCATAATCACTAAAGAGGAGATAAACAAATACATTCTTATGATTTTTAGCTCTGTAGAGGCAGTCTCCATTATTTTTTGGTGGGAAGTGGGGAATAAGAACTAAGATGATTTCCCTAACTACACATCCAGAAGGAAATGTTATCCTAAATATTTAGACATGTAGACATCATTAGACATGACAGAGGCCAAGATCTGTGTGTGAGTGTGTGTGTGTGTGTGTGTGTGTGTACGTGTGCACAAAATATTTGAAATCAGCCTTGCAAATGGACTTAAGTTCACTCTTAGCACACAGTCGTACCTGTTGACCACCACCAGCCTGGCAGGAAGGACATCATAAACCAAGTAGAAAACCTTTAAAATGGAGAGTTATCAATATGTCCAATACTGTTGATAGCTATTAGGGATGACAGCACTAGGTTACTATAGTCAAGTCTGGTCCGTCTAATTTGACGTGTTCTGCAATTCAGTCTAAAACTGATATTAGCAATCAGGAAAGAGAAGTGCTGGTAACAACAATAGGAACCCATTACGCTGCATTCTTCCTGCGTGCCGGAGATTCCAACAAGCATTTTACAATCACGGTCATTTAATACTCTCAGAAACTCTATTAAACAAAGATCACTTCTCCTCTTTTAGAGAAAGTATCTTAAGGCTCAGAGAGTTGTGGTTTTCCTCAAGTCGCACAACTCTTAAAAAGAGGAACTGGGACACAAAACAGGATAACATCACATACTCTACTTGTAACTTCTCTGCCAGGGATGCCACCCACACTGAAGTCTGTATTATTCTGTTTCCAACTTCTAAAGAGCTTCAGTAACTGAGAATGGACCTGTAGGTAGAAGACTAGGAAAACCAGCAACTGCATAACCAGTGATACATTTTCTTCAAAATTATATCAACTATTGCAACCTGAATATAGCCGGTCCTCCTCATGGACCTTTATACATAGTGCTGCCTTCAAAGACAGAAAATTCAATTCCAGAAATCTGGAGGAATGGTGGAGATTTTAAATGCATCATTTCTTAACACTGAAGTATGAGGGTGAGACTTCTCTGGTTATCCAGGGGTTAAGACTGTGCTTCCAGTGCAGGAGACAAGGGTTCAATCTCTGGCTGGAGGACTGAGATCCCACATGCCACACAGTATGGGATATCAGGGATAGAATATACCCAGCATTCAACATAAGATGCTTTATAAATATCTTATTTAGCATGTTTATTTCTCCTCAAATGTTGCTACTAATAACAACTCTGACACTCTGCCCCAGGACCTGATGAATAAAATTGTCTGCAGACAAAAGCAGGACAGCATAGTGTAAGAGCACAAGCTGAGTTGCTGAATCTTGCTGTGGGATCTTAACCGCTCTGTGCCTCAGTTTCTTCACCCATGAAACCAATAACAATAGTATTATTATTGCATACACTTGACAACTTAGTATAGGTAAAATTTATAACAATGTCTGACACACGGCAGCTGCAAAATACTTGTTAGCTAGTGTGTATTGTTACAGCATCTCTCTGGTTATATTCTGGTAGTAGTGTTCCATAAAATTAGTGTAATCTCTACATGTGAGATCTCTATATGGGAGACTCTTCCTATTCACATTATGGAATCTCATCCTTAGCTTCCTGTACTGAGATGACCATGAGTCTTCATGGGCACTACAACCTTTCCAATACCTCCCGGAGGAAAACTGGTCACCTTTCTGAGGTGAGTGTGATTTGTCACAGTCTATGTCGCTGGTTGGATCATCGAAAAAGGAAGAAAGTTCCAGAAAAACATCTACTCCTCTTTATTGTCTACGCCAAAGCCTTTGACTTTGTGGATCACCACAAACTTTGGAATATTCTTCAAGAGATGGAAATACCAGACCACCTGACCTGCCTCCTGAGAAAACTGTATGCAGGTCAGGAAGCAACAGTTAGAACTGGACATGGAACAACAGACTGGTTCCAAATAGGAAAAGGAGTACATTAAGGCTGTATATTGTCACCCTGTTTATTTAACTTATATGCAGAGTACATCATGAGAAACGCTGGGCTGAATGAAGCACAAGCTGGAATCAAGATTGCTGGGAGAAATATCAATAACCTCAGATATGCAGATGACACCACCCTTATGGCAGAACACAAAGAAGAATTAAAGAACCTCTTGATGAAAGTGAAAGAGGAGAGTGAAAAAGTTGGCTGAAAGTTCAACATTCAGAAAACTAAGATCCTGGTATCTGGTCCCATCACTTCATGGCAAATAGATGGGGAAACAGTGGAAACATTGACAGACTTTAATTTGGGGGCTCCAAAATCACTGCAGACGGTGACTGCTGCCATGAAATTAAAAGACACTTCTCCTTGGGAGAAAAGTTATCACCAACCTAGACAGCATATTAAAAAGCAGAGACATTACTTTGCCAACAAAGGTCTGTCTAGTCAAGGCTATGGTTTTTCCAGTGGTCATGTATGAATGTGAGAGTTGGACTATAAAGAAAGCTGAGCACCGAAGAATTGATGCTTTTGTACTGCGCTGTTGGAAAAGACTCGTGAGAGTCCCTTGGACTGCAAGGAGATCCAACCAGTCCATCCTAAAGGAAACCAGTCCTGAATGTTCATTGAAAGGACTGATGTTGAAACTGAAACTCTAACACTTTGGCCACCTGATGCAAAGAGCTGACTCATTGGAAAAGACCCTGATGCTGGGAACAATTGAAGGCAGGAGGAGAAGGGGGTGACAGAGGATGAGATGGCTGGATGGCATCACTGACTCAATGAACATGAGTTTGAGTAAACTCTGGGAGTTGGTGATAAACAGGGAGGCCTGACTTGCTGCGGTTCATGGGGTCACAAAGAGTCAGACACAACTAAGCGACTAAAATGAACTAATGTCACTCGTAATAATAAGGAAAAAGACATAGTCACTTAATTATTTCCTTCATGGGGCTGACAGCTACTGGAAGTTCTTGCTAAAGCAACAAGAGCAAAAATGAGATCATCTCTTTATTGTTCTTCAGTTGCTAAGTTGTGTCCAGCTCTTTGCAATCCCATGGACTGCAGCACAGCAGGCTTCCCTGTCCTCCAGTAGCTCAAACTCCTGTCCATTGAATCAGTGGTGCCACCCAACCATCTCATCCTCTGTCGTCCCCTTCTCCTCCTGCCTTCAATCTTTCCCAGCATCAGGGTCTTTTCCAGTGAGTCAGTTCTTCTCATCAGGTGGCCAAAATATGGAGCTTCAGCTTCAGCATCAATCTTTCCAATGAATATTCAGGGTTGATTTCCTTTAGGATTGACTGGTTTGATTTTCTTGCAGTCCAGGGGACTCTCAAGAATCTTCTCCAGCACCACAGTTTGAAAGGATCACTTCTTCAGCACTCGGCCTTCTTTATGGTCCAACTCTCACATCTGTACATGGCTACTGGAAAAACCATAGCTTTGACAATACAGACCTTTGTTGGCGAAGTGATGCCTCTGCTTTTTAACACACTGTCTAGGTTTGTCATAGTTTTTCTTCCAAAGAACAAGGGTCTTTAAATTTCATGGCTGCAGTCACCATCTGCAATGATTTTGGAGCCCAAGAAAATAAAGTCTGTCACTGTTTCCATTGTTTCCCCATCTATTTGCCATGAAATGATGGGACAGGATGCCATGATCTTTGTTTTCTGAACCTTGAGTAAAAAAAATCAACTTTTTCACTCCTCTTTTGACTTTATCAATAGGCTCTTTAGTTCCTCTTCACTTTTTATCATTAGGGTAAGATCATCTGAATGTCTTAGGTTGGTATATTTCCCCTGACAATCTTGATTCCAGCTTGTGCTTCATCCAGCCCAGCATTTCTCATGATGTACTCTGCATGTAATGAAAAAAGCAGGGTGACAACATGTAGCCTTGACATACTTCTTTCCCAATTTGGAACCAGTCTGTTGTTCCATATCTGGTTCTAACTGTTGCTTCCTGACCTGCATACAGGTTTCTCAGGAGGCAGGTCAGGTGGTCTGGTATTCCCATCTCTTTCAGAATTTCCCACAGTTTGTTGTGATCCACACAGTCAAAGGCTTTAATATAGTCAATAAAGCAGAAGTAGATGTTTCTCTGGAATTTTCTTCCTTTCTCTATGATCCAACAGATGTTGGCAATTTGATCTCTGGTTCTTCTGCCTTTTCTAAATCCAGCTTATACAACTGGAAGTTCTCAGTTCATGTACTGTTGAAGCCTAGCTTGAAGGATTTTGAGTATTACCTTGCTAGCATTGTGAAATGGGCTCAGTTGTATTGTTTTCCTCTATTTCTTTGCATTGTTCACTTAAAAAGGGTTTCTTATCTCTTCTTCCTATTCTTTCAAACTCTGCATTCAGACGGGTATATCTTTCCCTTTTCCTTTGTCTTTCACTTCTCATCTTTTCTGAGCTATTTGTAAGCCCTCCTCAGACAGCCATTTTGCCTTCTTGCATTTCATTTTCTTGGGGATGGTTTTGATCACTGTCTCCTGTACAATGTTATGAACTTCTCTCCATAGTTCTTCAGGCACTCTGTCAAATCTAATCCCTTGAATCTATTTCTCACTTCCACTGTATAATCATAAGGGATTTGATTTGGGTCATACCTGAATTGTCTAATCGTTTTCCCTACTTTCTTCAATTTAAGTCTGAATTTTGCAATAAGGAGTTCATGATCTGAGCCACAGTCACCTCCAGGTCTTGTTTTTGCTGACCATATAGAGCTTCTCCATCTTTGGCTGCAAAGAATATAATCAGTCTGATTTTGGTGTTGACCATCTGGTGATGTCCATGTGTAGACTCATCTCTTATGTTGTTGGAAGAGGGTGTTTTCTATGACCAAAGCAATTCTTGGCAAAACATCGTTAGCCTTTGTCCTGCTCTATTTCGTACTCCAAGGCCAAACTTGCCTGTTAGTCCAGGTATCTCTTGACTTCCTAATTTTGCATTCAAGTCCCTTATGGTTAAAAAGACATCTTTGGGGGGGTGGGGTTAGTTCTAGAAGGTCTTGTAGGTCCTCATAGAGCCGTTCAGCTTCAGCTTCTTCAGCATTACTGGTTGGGGCATAGACTTGGATTACTGTGATATTGAACGGTTTGCCTTGTAAATTAGCTGAGATCATTCCTTTGTTTTTGAGACTGCACACACGTACTGCATTTCGAACCTCTTTTGTTGACTGTGATGTCTTCTTCAGCCTACTGCCAATAAACCAAATGCTTTCAAAGTTTTATTTCTGGCCTCTCTAAACTGTTTTGCAACTACCTATTGATTTCATGCATCAAAGAAAAGTTAATATGCTTTCATAATTTGTTACCTTTAAGAGAAATGTTAATATATTTTATTTAAAAAAATGAAACAAAACAAATGTACTACCTTAGGACACCTAACGTTTTTCCTAAGGAAAAAATCTAGTCTCTCTAAAACAAGGAAACTGATTAACATAACAAGTCTAAATTAAAATTAAGAAACTGGAATTTAGTCCAGTCTGTTGCATGCTTTTTAATAGGACAAGTCATTTTATTGTCTATACACCTAATGATCACAATAGGAACATTGTTGTTACTTGCCAACCTCAAAGTACTTCATAGAACCATTTGACTTCATTCTTTGCAAGAGTGCTTGGGGCGTAGACTTGGATTACTGAGATCATTCTGTTTTTGAGACTACACCCTAGTACTGCATTTCAGGTTCTTTTGTTGACCATGATGGCTACTCCATTTCTTCTTGGGGATTCTTGCCCACAGTAGTAGATACAATGGTCGTCTGAATTACACTCACCCATTTTATTTAGTTCACTGATTCCTAAAATGTTAATGTTCACTCTTGGCATCTCCTGTCTGACCACTTCCAATTTACCTTGATTCACCGACCTAACATTACAGGTTCCTGTGCAATGTTGTTCTTCACAGCATGGGACTTTCCTTTTACCACCAGACATATCCACAACTGAGTGTCATTTCTGCTTTGGCTCAACACCTTCATTGTTTCTGGAGCTATTTCTCCACCCTTCCCCAGTAGCATATCTCTTGCCCTCTAAATTTCTGAGCAGCCTTTGTGTGCTGATGTCTGCAAAACCCTGAGAAATGAGTAGCTAGAGAACCAAAGCAACTCTTCCTATGATCACCATGGCACTCCTGAAACAGACAAGGGGGCAAGTCTCTAAACTAATTGTAAGCAGTTTCTTCAGGGCTTTGTTGTTGTTACTTTGCAATCTGCTCATCCCTTGCTAGGAAGACTTTATTTTCTGGGAGCCTAGACTCCGTGAAATTGGAGCATACTATATCATTCAAGCTGCCCAAATCCTGCCAGCAGTTCAGATCGAAACTTAGTTTTTTGTGTTCCTGGAGGTTTGCTAGAGTTGCTTCTTTTTCCTCCAGAAAGAATCGTGATGTCTCCTTGGTTTAGTTACAGACTCCAAATGGTATTAAGTAAATTGGCTTTAAATCCCACCTTGACTGTGCTTTGATTTACTGCCCCCTGGTGGATGGCCCCCAGTCCCAATTGCTTCAGTCCCCCCTTTTTTTTTTTTTAATTTAATCACTAAGTCCTGTCCAACTCTTTTGTGACCCCATAGACATATATGGGGTTCCTGGGTTGGGAAGATCTCCTGAAGAAGGAAATGGCAATCCACTCCAGCAGTCTTGCCTGGAAAATCCCATGGACGGAGGAGCCTGAGAGGCTACAGTCCATGGGATAGCAAAGAGTCAGACATGACTGAGGCACTTCACTTTCACTTTGACATATATAGCCCGCCAGGATTCTCTGTCCATGGAATTTCCCAAGCAAGAATACTGGAATGGATTGCCATTTCCTCCTCCAGGAGATCTTCCCAACTGAGGGACTGAACTCTCACCTCTTGCATTGGCAGGCAGATTCTTTACCACTGAGCCACCTGGGAAACCTCAATACTGAGGTCTAAATATTTTCCTCTTGTTGATTTATAGTTGTCAGTTCAAAATGTGCATCTCAGCTCTTCTCTATGGCAGCTCCTGTTGAGTTTGAATCTATGGATCCCCTGCATGCCTGGAGACTCTCAGTTAGCTTCCCTGCTCTGAGGCTGTTTATCTTTGTTACATTTCAGTGGCACTTCTAACCACATTTAGAGACCTTTACTCCAGTCCCTGGCACAGCACCTCCCATGAATTTCACAAGTTTCTAGGAGAGCTGGCTTCTACCCATGGGCTCAAAGCTTGCTTAATCCCAGTCCCACAGTTGCAGCCAAGTCCTCAGAGATTTGTTCTTGTCCAGTGAGATAATGCAAACGCTTCGAATGAGCCCCAGCAGGCCGTCACTGACATCGTCTCCCTTTCCAAGAATAACTCCAATTTCCTCATCAAGGGCATCCATCAAGTCAAAGTTAAAAATCAATTTTGAGCCTGTTTGTTCACAAGGGAATTTGGGGGCACTTCCTTTGTTGATGCCCAATCATTAATCTCAAACCAGCCAACGTGAGGCTACAGAACAGAGACTGGTAGCGCCAGATCCATGCCTTCTGGAGACTGTATTATTATACATAATAGAAGGACCTTGTGGTCTCCTGTACTCTCCTCTGTCTTACCTCGTGCTTCTCCCCCAGCAGCTCACCCCTCTGTGATCACTGCCTGATGTTTTAGCTGTTGGCTACTCCTTCTTAGCTTCCTGTTTTCTCATTGATGTTTACTGTTTTCTTTCTCATGACCTTCTCAACACCTTCCAGAGGCTTTATGTTCTAGAAGATAAAAGGCTGAGCCCTTTCAGTTAGCCCTTCTTCTCCTGCTCCTTTTGGCCACTCCATTAGCACAACTTTGCATCTAAGTTCTTCCTGGGCATTATGTGTGTTGATATGTGTCAGTTCTTGTTTTTGATCTAGTTGTATTACCACATCTCTCCCAAACCTTTGCGTGTATCTTTCCCTACGATGGCTGTATTCATAAGGCAAACATGCACACAACAGGAGCAGCAGCGTTCCATGTATGTCTGTGTTTTGTGAAGTCGCAGTCAATTGAAATAACCATGCAATCCAAGTTTCTTAGTACTCATTTCCATGTATTTCCAAAACATGGATAGTCATAGTGGAAAGTGCACTTTTAACTTAAGTACAGGGTAATGATTTGGATACAAAATCCTGTATATAGTCCAAATATAGCCGACTCCCACTTGGACCAGTCTCTGTCGAGCTTTGTGTTCAGTGAAACAACAGTCTGGCCACAGTACTGACCTGCAGTATGATGTGGATCTGGACTGTGAATTGCTTTCATGGGTAATGTGGACAGTTTACACAAAATTTCTCTGAAATTCATCTTAATTATTATTTTCTGACATGCCTTTTTCACCCCATTTCTCCCTTTCGTGGAAATCGCCTCTTAACTATCTCCCCATGGTCAGTTCCTGCCTTGTAGCTCCCCTTCCTACCCTGCCCACTGTGGCTTGCACATCTACAGCCCCCAACCTGTGAATCTCTAGACCATCTGCAGTCCCCCTGGCACAGAATTTGTCTCTGCTCACAGTGCTTTTCTCATTAAAACAGCTCTCATGGGAATTACGTTGCATAAAAACACAAATTCTCCACCTTGTTACACTTGCCATTTATGAAGTGTACAAATTCACCTAACCCCCAGCCGCTGAAATTGAAATAGAATAATACCTACAAATAGAAATTATTTTCAATCACTTCCTCTGGATGACGCTTTCTTATTTTAAGCTACGAAATCAATTTAAGATGGTCCTAGATGAGGAAAATATCATAACAAATAGTTGGCAACAAGTCTACTCTATCATGGAAGTGGGGGGAAATGAATGAATGCAAAAGCTATACTTAGATGAATAGACAGTTTTGGAGCATAATAATTATCTTGCTTAGACTATGTATGTGGGGGTATGTGAATGTATTTTATTAATACAGAGAATCTCTTGAAGTATTGATAGCCACATTCTGTTCGTTCACTGACACATTTGGGAATACTTGTGCCTAGTGCTGTATTCTTGACTCTCCCCAGCATTTCACGGCCCTGAGGACCAATTTTCAGAGACCAATGCATCTTGTCAGACTGGGGTCTGAGGCTAGAATCTGAGAAGAATACTAAAGACTTTGATGGATTATCACTAAAATTGAACTGTGCTGAAAAGTTATAAATCCTCAACTTCCCTCAGGCTTAGATGGGACTGATTACTAGAAGGATCATCAAAGTCACCAAGCTGTCCTGAGTCCTAAAAAGTACATTAAAAAGGGCATCATCTACCAAAAATGTAAACAAGCATAATACACATTGCAGGCACATGAAGTTCAGGCACTAATCATTTTAGATAAATGATAAACAAATGATGAGTTACGTGTAAATCAACAGTGTTGTCAAAACATTGCCCTTTTAATCCCAGATAAATGATGAAGTTTATAAAAAGAGATTTTTGAGGGTTGTGGAAGATTGTTTAAACATACGTGGAAAGTGGTTTAAGTGCTAATCCATTGCCATTTATGTAAACTGCATTTCTATCATCAGTCTTTGCTGCATAAAATTGCCTCATCATTTTGTAAATCCATAGACCTAGTTGAAACTAGTCCCTGCTGGAAACAGATTTTTCACATTAAGCTTGAACATTTTAAACTCCCCTCTGCATACTCATAGTGACACAGTCTTGAAAACCTCAGCTCAAGGCACGACAAACTTTAAAGCGCTTCCCAATTTTTATAGGGTGTCACTCTCTATCCAACTCTAAAAGATCTAACGACACAGAAATGCTTCCACATCAAGATGTTTCACAAGATACTTTATAAATGAATCTGGATTCCACCGAAGCTGTGATGCATCTGCTCTGTTTCACCAATGAAGAACACAAACGTGTTGATGGTTTCAGTCCAAACCCCTTTTTGCAAACAAAAAGGAAATGCAGAATGCTCAGCTAATTGCTAAGAGGAAATCCATATGTGTTATTTGCTTTCAATGAAAGGACAGGTCCTCTTGCTATTTAATTGATGAAATGTTGTACACAAAGCTGACGGTGATTAATACCACTCTAAGATGCCATTTTAAGAGCTGTAAGTGTAACGCCCTGGAATATGTTCTTTGACATTTACATTGCTATTTGCTAGGTATAAAATCTGGTTCTTGCCTTAAGCATTTATACTGGGGGAAATGTTACGTAATTTCAAATGGCAGTGTCTTCCTGGGGAGCCAATCTTGAAACAGCCAGGAGCCAATCACTTTTCATCCCAGATTCCCTTGCTACAAACAAATAAGCAAACGCCGTGCTACGAATTCATCTGAAAACTATTATCCAGCACCCAGAAGATAGTTTGTGTGATTTCCCTTTGATTTACTTCTTCCCATAAAGAGGCCAGACGGGCATAAAATGCCCAAATCCTTAGCAGGCTCTTCCGTCCATAGGCCTGTCCCCACAAAGGCACATGGAACCCACTTGGGAAGTCTGAACTCCAGTGAGGCTCCAGACAATACACAACGGCTCTTGAGTTTCCTTATTTAGTGTCGGCTCGAAAGGAAGTGGGTAGGGCTCAAGCCTGGGTTTTCTTTTATAATCCCCAGCACCAAGAAGGATATGAAGGGCTTGATTTGTCTTCAAAGGATTCACAGTTCATTATACTCAAGCTTGAGTCCTGTGACCTCTCAGAGCCCCCTACCCCACACCTCACCCCTGTGCATTACTGCCATCCTGAATCACTTATAACTAACAGTCGCTCTTCTGCCTCTGCTTTAGACTCTATTCCTGATCCCACAAGTATTCAGACCCCAGAATCTTACAGAAACAAACCGTACAAAATAAATCCAACAGACCCTAGTGACTGAGTGTCTTGACAAGTGCCGAAAAGTCTTGATAAAACCACCGTTTGCCGCTCTACACTTCCCGTGCCTCATAGAGCGATGAAGGCAGGCACCACCAGCGTAAATATTTTTAGAAGTCAAGCAGGTAAGCACAACGGGAGAAGAAAGCGAGGTGATGTGAGTGCAATGGTAAAGGCTTCAAATGCTGCCTTTAAAAACGCAAAACTGCAAACAGGTTGAGGCCAGTTAACACCGGCCTCGGTTACAGGGTCAGGCAAGACTTGGCGACTGAGTAACAACAGCTACAGGGAAGTCACAGGGATTCACAGAGCCCGTGGCGTGCCCGTCCATCCAAAAGTGTCCGCAGCTATTAAGCTCTGACCAGTTGTCTTGTAAGCAAAAATATAAGCCCAGTATTGCCAGACCTTGCAGTTTCCCACTGAGCTGGGAGTCAAGATTTTTATGTGAATTTTCCCAAATTTTAAGTTTTTTGAAGCAATGACAACTAAGTCAACTGAAAGAGAGAAAAAAAAAAAGTCACTTGGTGAATTTATAAAGTTCAGGCTAAAATCTCATTTGTGACCAAATCAGGTCCAAATACTCAGAGTTTTCACCCCTAGTCTTGGCAGCACTCAGAATTTTTTAAAAAATCTGATTTTAATTCAAGCACAAGATCCATTACTACTTAAACTAAGGTTTTGATCCTGAGAAACTTCCAAAAGTTGAATCTGGAGTTCTGGTAGCCACGTCTGCCCTGACATCTCCTGTCAGAACCAGACTCTGTGAAAACCTGAAGGAAGCGAATTCTCAGGTCGCCTCCCATTCATTTTAAGCACTGGAGGGTGGACTCCATGATATCCAAGATAAATACCCATAACCAGCCTCCCTCTACTCATGTCTTCAGCCATCCAGAAGTTCTTTAAGGCAGAGAACAAATCATAAGGAAAGATGAAAGACAGTTGGGTTGTGCTGACAATGAAAATCAGAAATGGCAGTGATGCCCCATAAGCATTTGAAACCTGGAGAAACAGAAGGATTAGTTTAGGAGCAATGAGAGCAGCGACACGGTGGGAATGCAAGCCCTTGAACAGCCACATAACGTTGATGGAATTCCAGTGCTTTCATGGGCCACCAACCAACTGAAACTTCCTCCTCCTCTGGATGCCACACCATTTAGGACCATTTCTAAACCACAGTCCGCTTTTGTTTCCTACCCTAGCCTGTTTTTCTGCCTCAGGTTCCCTGACACTGATACACACACACTCTCACCCCAACCACATTCTGAGTTCAAGGACTGAGCAGTCCACGTTCCAAAAGCCGACAGAAGTCTTCTATGCCGGTTTCAGCTCTGCTCTGAAGATGCTGACCAGGGGGAAAAGTAAAATTCTTCATCCAAAACCTCCTTGCTTCTGGGAGGGCCGTAGACGGCCAGCTGCCTTGTGCCAGCCCCTTTATGATTTGTCTTTGACAGATCAGTATCAAACCAAATAGCTATAGGCCAACCAATTAAAAACAAAAACACAAGAACAGAGACCAAGATTCATGCCTGCCGGTGAAAACTTCAGCAGGCCTGTGGGTAATGTGAGGATGACAAGCTGGCAGCCCACAGTCTTTTTGAAGTGAAGAGCAAACAGGCTGAGGGTTTTTATAATACGGACTTTGTCCAGTAATTCAGCCAGGAGCTTTACCAACACAGCTGCGTCCAGAAGCTAAAACACACGGGACTGAAGGCATGCAACTTAGAGCCAACAGGATTCGCAGCCAGGCCCAGCCTTCCCAGCAGCTGAAGGGGAGACACGCTCTGCCACTAAAAACAAAGCAGGGGCTAGATGTTGAATGTCTACCAGCCAGACCAAAGTAAACGATGATGGACAATTACAAACTGTAAAATGAACAGCTTCAAGAACTGATAATCAGTGTGGGAAGTAATCGCTACAGAAAAACTCTTTTGGGGTGGAGCAGAAGGGTCAGGAGGGACATCTGGGAAAGAGGAATGTCAGATATGAAAATAATGCTTAAGGGGAAAAAAAAAGAGAAGATGCCACAGTTATTTCCTTGTGAAATGGGGAGCTTCCTCTACCCTTCTTCTCAGGCTTCCCAGGTGGCAGCAGTGGGAAAGAACCTGCCTGCCAGCACAGGAGGCATAAGAGATGCAGGTTCGATCCCTGGGTTGGGAAGATCCCCTGGAGGAGGGCACGGCAACCCACTCCAGTATTCTTGCCTGGAGAATCCCACAGACAGAGGAACCTGGTGGGCTACAGTCCATGGAGTCACACAGAGTCAGACACAACTGAAGCGATTTAGCACAGCACTACTCTCACTCAGAAGATATATATATATATCTCAAGTTCAGCAAAGATAAATGGACTCCCATAGTAGAGGAATATACAGTTCTCAAGTCCGCATTCAAAACAAAGGTTACTGTCTCCATTCTTTTTACTGCTCCTCACAACTTTTTTTATCCCCACAACCTCTTTTCAAGGGCCCACATCCCCTAATGGCATATCAGCCTTCAGCCCAGTTGAATTTGAGCCTTCAGTGGAACAACAGACTAAAGAGTCCCTATCCTTTCTGTTGAATAGAAATTGCTCCTGTCATAACAGGAGATCATAACTATCACAAATCAATCAATAAATTCCCAAATATTATGCTGTCATTGCCCAGAGGCCAAATACTAGGCTAAGAAAATGGGCTGAAGAAAATGCTTGAATTTCTCCTGCAAAATGGCTCACGGATCTCTCTCATCAAAAGGAGAAGCTCATACGCTTTCAACAGGTGGCCCTGAAAAGCTTTCAACCTACTGGGCAACTCAGTGGAGTGTGCTAAAGAGAAGGTAGATTAAGAGGGTGTAAAGGGCTATTTCAGCCAGAAGGGCACTCTTCTGGGGGTGTAATTTCTGTTCATACATCTATCTATACGATAGATTCTCCATTACAGTAATTATTATGAATTATAGATAAGCACTCTGTGTGTAATGCTCTGCTCTCCATTTCCTACAAATCAAATTACCCAGGGTTATATTGGATTGTGGACATATTTAGAAAATCCTTTTATGGTTGTTTGTTAAGCTTCCTTCGGCCAAGAGGCTCCAATCTTTCCTTTGACCAGATGCCCCTAAAGAGCTGGCAGAGAAGGGCTGGTGTGGGGTCGGGTGGACAGGGCCACCTCGTCACCACCCAGGCCAGCATGAGGGCTCATAATCCATCTTGCAAGGGAACAGCTGACCCTTAAATCTGGGCACATGGTGTGTGCCCAAGGGTTACTCATCAAATGTCTTCAGGGGTTATTTTCACAAGGAGGCCGCCAGGAAAAATAGCTTCCACTGAAAGGGGTTTCAAAACTGGACTCCCCAGACAATGACAGCTCTTTTCCTCAGGTGCTCGACAAGGGGTCAGATGAGCCATACCTGCCATTGTGGGTGGCGGAGTGGAAGGTACCCACAGATTGGGTTATATCTGCACATGATTCTTGCTATGAAAAGTTAATCCCCGAGTATTTAAACCCCTCAGTTAACTTATCAAAGCTGATTCTGGGTACCTTCTCAGCCTTTTAGATCATAATGATGTGTTGTATATATGTGTGAAGGTCAGAAGTCTGCCAGTAACCTGTAAAATCTTTATAGTTTTAAGGATTTTCAAGGTCTGGAGCTACAGAGTAGGAAAAACCCTAAGCTAAAGTACCCACTATTTCCTGCCCAGCTCCAGATATAAGATGCTCTCATCAAAATTTATATCCCTTCCCCCAGGACTATTTTATAGGTGACGGCTGATTGTCACTTGGAATAAATCTTGCCCTGGTGTTAATGACTGACTGAGATATCCTATAATGAAAATAGCTAACATTTATTCAGGGCCTACGGTGTGTTGGGGTCTGCACTTCACGCTGTATATGTGTTGTTTCACTTAATCTTCTCAACAACCTAGTGAAGTTAGTATTCAGTCAGTTCAGTTCAGTCGTTCAATCGTGTCTAGCTCTGTGCAACCCCATGGACTGCAGCACGCCAGGCTTCCCTGTCCATCATCAACTCCCGGAGCTTACTCAAAATCATGTCCATTGAGTCAGTTATGGATACAACCATCTCATCCTGTCTCCCCTTCTCCTCCTGCCTTCAATCTTTCCCAGCATCAGAGTCTTTTCCAATGAGTCAGTTCTTCCCATCAGGTGGCCAAAGTATTGGAGTTTCAGCTTCAGCATCAGTCCTTCCAATGAACACCCAGGACTGATCTCCTTTAGGATAGACTGGTTGGATCTCCTTGCAGCCCAAGGGACTCTCAAGAGTCTTCTCCAAGACCACAGTTCAAAAGCATCGATTGTTCCGCACTCAGCTTTCTTTAGAGTTCAACACTCACATCTATAACATGACCACTGGAAAAACCATAGCCTTGGCTAGATGGGCCTTTGTTGACAAAGTAACGTCTCTGCTTTTTAATATGCTGTCTAGGTTGGTCGTAGCTTTTCTTCCGAGGAGTAGGCATATTTTAATTTCATGGCTGCAGTCACCATCTGCTGTGATTTTGGAGGTTAGTAGTAGTAGTAGTACCTGTCATTCCCATGAGATAGGGAACTAAATCCCACTTTCTTAAATTTGCTCTTAAGAAGTGAGCTCAAATCCAGACCGGTGGCTCTAGAACCAGAATACTTCATCTTCTTTGTAACAGGTTACACTCCATAGTGATAAACTGGGCATCATCTACATAATTGTGTAAGTATTGTTATCTTGGGCCATTAATTCTGGTATCTTCCCTGTCCCTCATCTGTAAACCTAAGGAATTTAACTACCTCAGTGTTTTTCAAGATTGGTCAAGCTCCCTTTGGCCTGATTCGGCAGAAGTGGAAGATGAAGCTAGGAGGATAGCAGGGTTCTCTATTCCTTCACCCAGTTTCAACCTCAATACTTCTGCCTTTTTTTGTGTGTTTTTTTTTTTTTTTAATTTTATTTTATTTTTAAACTTTACATAATTGTATTAGTTTTGCCAAATATCAAAATGAATCCGCCACAGATATACATGTGTTCCCCATCCTGAACACTCCTCCCTCCTCCCTCCCCATACCATCCCTCTGGGTCGTCCCAGTGCACTAGCCCCAAGCATCCAGTATCGTGCATCGAACCCGGACTGGCAGCTCGTTTCTTACATGATATTTTACATGTTTCAATGTCATTCTCCCAAATCTTCCCACCCTCTCCCTCTGCAACAGAGTCCATAAGACTGTTCTATACATCAGTGTCTCTTTTGCTGTCTCGTACACCGGGTTATTGTTACCATCTTTCTAAATTCCATATATATGCGTTAGTATACTGCATTGGTGTTTTTCTTTCTGGCTGACTTCACTCTGTGTAATAGGCTCCAGTTTCATCCACCTCATTAGAACTGATTCAAATGTATTCTTTTCAATGGCTGAGTAATACTCCATTGTGTATATGTACCACTGCTTTCTTATCCATTCATCTGCTGATGGACATCTAGGTTGCTTCCATGTCCTGGCTATTGTAAACAGTGCTGCGATGAACATTGGGGTACACGTGTCTCTTTCCTTTCTGGTTTCCTCAGTGTGTATGCGCAGCAGTGGGATTGCTGGATCATAAGGCAGTTCTATTTCCAGTTTTTTAAGGAATCTCCACACTGTTTTCTCCATAGTGGCTGTACTAGTTTGCATTCCCACCAACAGTGTAAGAGGGTTCCCTTTTCTCCACACCCTCTCCAGCATTTATTGCTTGTAGACTTTTGGATCGCAGCCATTCTGACTGGTGTGAAATGGTACCTCATAGTGGTTTTGATTTGCATTTCTCTGATAATGAGTGATGTTGAGCATCTTTTCATGTGTTTGTTAGCCATCTGTATGTCTTCTTTGGAGAAATGTCTATTTAGTTCTTTGGCCCATTTTTTGATTGGGTCATTTATTTTTCTGGAGTTGAGCTGTAGGAGTTGCTTGTATATTTTTGAGATTAGTTGTTTGTCCGTTGCTTCATTTGCTATT
>NW_011495082.1:21047075-21062161 GCF_000754665.1 Bison bison bison
GGCTTCATTTGCTATTATTTTCTCCCATTCTGAAGGCTGTCTTTTCACCTTGCTAATAGTTTCCTTTGATGTGCAGAAGCTTTTAAGGTTAATTAGGTCCCATTTGTTTATTTTTGCTTTTATTTCCAATATTCTGGGAGGTGGGTCATAGAGGATCCTGCTGTGATGTATGTCAGAGAGTGTTTTGCCTATGTTCTACTCTAGGAGTTTTATAGTTTCTGGTCTTATGTTTAGATCTCTAATCCACTTTGAGTTTATTTTTGTGTATGGTGTTAGAAAGTGTTCTAGTTTCATTCTTTTACAAGTGGTTGACCAGATTTCCCAGCACCACTTGTTAAAGAGATTGTCTTTAATCCATTGTATATTCTTGCCTCCTTTGTCAAAGATAAGGTGTCCGTATGTGCGTGGATTTATCTCTGGGCTTTCTATTTTGTTCCATTGATCTCTGTTTCTGTCTTTGTGCCAGTACCATACTGTCTTGATAACTGTGGCTTTGTAGTAGAGCCTCAAGTCAGGTAGGTTGATTCCTCCAGTTCCATTCTTCTTTCTCAAGATCACTTTGGCGAGGTTTTTTGTATTTCCATACAAATTGTGAAATTATTTGTTCTAGCTCTGTGAAGAATACTGTTGGTAGCTTGATAGGGATTGCATTGAATCTATAAATTGCTTTGGGTAGTATACTCATTTTCACTATATTGATTCTTCCAATCCATGAACATAGTATATTTCTCCATCTATTAGTGTCCTCTTTGATTTCTTTCACCAGTGTTTTATAGTTTTCTATATATAGGTCTTTAGTTTCTTTAGGTAGATATATTCCTAAGTATTTTATTCTTTTCATTGCAATGGTGAATGGAATTGTTTCCTTAATTTCTCTTTCTGTTTTCTCATTATTAGTGTATAGGAGTGCAAGGGATTTCTGTGTGTTGATTTTATATCCTGCAACTTTACTATAGTCATTGATTATTTCTAGTAATTTTCTGGTGGAGTCTTTAGGGTTTTCTATGTAGAGGATCATGTCATCTGCAAATAGTGAGAGTTTTACTTCTTCTTTTCCAATTTGGATTCCTTTTATTTCTTTTTCTGCTCTGATTGCTGTGGCCAAAACTTCCAAAACTATGTTGAATAGTAATGGTGAAAGTGGGCACCCTTGTCTTGTTCCTGACCTTTTTATATGCTATATTTAGGCATAAAATTTATTTTGCCAGAAGGTTCTGAATGTTTAAACCTTTTGAAACTCATGAGTCTAGAACAGAGATCATAAACTGCTCACCTGTGATCTAAATGCAGCCTGTAGATTTTTTTTTTTTTTTTGGTCACTCCAAAGGCTCTTGTTTTCCTCTATCTTGATATATTCTTGCCACCTCTTCTTAATCTCTTCTTCTCTTAGGTATTTACCATTTCTGTCTTTTATTTTGTCCATCCTTACATGAAATGTTGCCTTGATGTCTCCAGTTTTCTTAAAATGATTTCTAGTCCTTTCCATTTCATTGTTTTCGTCTGTTTCTTTGCATTGTCCACTTGCTATTCTCTGGAACTCTGCATTCACTTGGGTATATATTTCCTTTTCTCCCCTGCCTTCTGCTTCTCTTCTTTTCTCAGATCTTTGTAAAGCCTCCTTAGACAACCACTTTTCTTTCTTGTATTTCTTTTTCTTGGGAATGGTTTTGGTCACTGCCTCCTGTACAGTGTTGCGAATCTCTGTCCATAGTTCTTCAGGCACTCTGTCTATCACATCTAATCCCTTGAATCTATTCGTCACCTCCGCTGTATAATCACAAGGGATTTGATTTGGGTCATACCTGAATGGCCTAGAGGTTTTCCCTACTTAGTTTAATTTAAGCCTGAGTTTTACACTTAGGAGCTAATGATCTTAGCCACAGTCAGTTCCCAGTCTTGTTTTTGCTGACTGCATAAAACTTCTCCATCTTTAGCTATAAAGAATATCATCAGTATGATTTCAGTACTGACCATCTGGTGATGTCCATGTGTAGAACTGTCTCTTTTATTATTGGAAGAAGGTCTTTGCTATGACCAATGCATTCTCTTGACAAAACTCTGTTAGCCTTTGCCCTGCTTCATTCTGTACTCCAAGGCTAAACTTGTCTGTTACTCCAGGTATCTCTTGACTTCCTACTTTTGCATTCTAGTCCCAGTGATGAAAAGGACATCTTTTGTGGGTGTTAGTTCTAGAAGGTCTTATAGGTCTTCATAGAACTGTTCAACTTCAGCTTCTTCAGCATCAGAGGTTGGGACATAGACTTGGATTACCGTGATATTGAACGGTTTGCTTCAGAAATGAGCTGAGATCATTCTGTTATTTCTGAGATTGCACCCAAGTACTGTATTTTGGACTCTTTTGTTGACTATGAGGGCTACTCCATTTCTTCTAAGGGATTCTTGCCCATGGTAGTAGATACAATGGTCATCTGAATTAATACACACTTAAAATTTGGACTTTTTTTAAGCATAAAAATTGAGCCTCTCTTGAAAAATTAGGTGTTCAAGCGTGAGACAGACCTGCCCAAAGACCACACTGGATGGGATGGCATTTGCAGTGCCACACAGCTCCCACTCAGCCCCCTTCACTCACAATATCCTTAACCAAACCCTGTAAACATTTGTATTTACAAACCTAGTCTAGATAATCGCCAAGTCCTTCCTAGTCCTAAATATATTTCTAACTGAATTGTAAGCTTCTAAATGAAAATACTTTTTCTTATGCATACTCAGTATTCCTCACACTTCTTACACCATTTCCCTCATCCCCACCTCCATCTCCGTGTGCACACACACACACAGACATGTGTGCACACATGCACACTCACAATGTTCAGTATGTAATAGAGGTTCAATAATTGTTCTTTGTGTTGAAAAATGGCTTTCTGTAGCATACCACTCAGTCATATTTACATTTTCCTAAAGAATCGTGAGCCCCCAGGTTCTTAGCTCAAAGAAATGCATTTCTAATGGTGTATTTCATCACGCTGTATGTCAGGCAAGCCATCAAAGAAGTTCTGAGGTTGAAGGATTCTGTTTGTAAAGCAATTTGTTCCAATAATAAAGACGTACTCTGGTGCCTTAATTAATTGGAGCTTATTATAAGGGTATTCAACAACACAAAAGGGCTTTGTGAAACACCCTCAGAGTTGAGGATATTTGGGAATAAAAAAAATCCAACATGGCTGCAGTGGCCACTAACCTTACCAGCCCTTGAATAGGAAGACTTGGTCTCTGGCCTCTATGCTGGTGACTCAGCTCCTGCCCAGCTGCATCTACTGCTCTCCCTGGTATTAATTAGCCACCTCACCCTCTCCTCTTTGTCATTTCTTTTTCAGTTTCTGCTTGCTCATAAATTCTGTTTACTTTTGCCAGTGGTTTACTCATCTCTCTTGCTGCCACAAGGCCTCTTCTTGTGGTTCTTCTTAGCTTATACTCCCTCCCCAAGCCAACTACTTGATTCTCTCCCCAGATGCTCCAGTTCAAATTCCTAAACTCGAACATCTGACCCAACTCATCACCATTTTGCCTGTTCAGGCAGTTCTTCATGCCAAACCATCTCCTAGGATACTGGCCAGCCTGGGGACTTGTTGGGGATAGGACCACCCTGGCCCAATCAGATAGGTCTGTAGGAAGGGGCTGCATGCCCACCCAGGGCTGCTCCCACAGCCCACTTGTGGGTGAGGCTCATTCCCTTAAAAGGAAACTCTTGGTATAGCAGCAGTATAATGGACCTGTCCAGTAGGATCTTTAGGTTTCAGTTCAAATTACACTAGAAATCTTTGAGAGCGATTTCCCTCTGAAGCATAAATCAAAGCTCAGACTCTGTTTCTATAATGCTCTTATTTATGACTTTTGCAGGAGCCATCAGAGGATCTCTGTGGTCCTTGCATGCTCTTGGATGACAACTTACTCTAGCTCAGTAAGGCACAGTCTCTCAAAGCAGGGACTTCAGTTGTTCTGTAAGCATCTGAACCAACTCTTTTACACACTATCATCCAGGCTTAAATTCCAATGAATTATACTGACACCCCAAATTCTTTATCAAGTCCATTCCTATGGCTTCAAATAAAAATCTATACGTGAAGGAATCCTAGCAGTATAAATCCAGCCCAGATCTCTCTCCTGAACTCCATGTCTACTTAATCCATCTCCACCTAAATATCCTAGAGTTATTTTATGTTTCTTTAGTGCTGCTGAAATTCACCATGTCCAAGTTAATTTTGCCTGCCTTTTCCCCAGTTAACCTACTCTTCAACTATCCAATTGCCGAAATAATACATTAGGGTGTCACCCTTGATTTTCACCTCTCCCAAGCCCATATCCAATCAATAATTACCATTTCTGTTGAATGTCACATTCCAAATATCTCCTAACTGTGTCTTTGAAGCTCTACTTCCACTACCAGTGTGGACTAATTTTAATTTTCAGAGTCTGATACTCTCTTTCACCTCTAGTCTTTCACATAACAAAGCTGTTCCCTCTGACTAGAACACTATCCTCCGATCCACTGTTGTTTGCTATTGTTTAAATGTTAAGTAATGTTCCACTTTTCACTACTCTTTGTGACCCCATGGACTGTAGCCCACCAGATCCCCATGTCCATGAGATTTCCTAGGCAAGAATAATGTAGTGGGTTGCCATTTCCTTTCCAAGGGATCTTCCCAACCCAGGGATCAGACCTGGATCTCCTGCATTGGCAGGCAGATTCTTTACCACTAGGCCACCAGGGAAGTTCCATGAGACTAGGTACTAAGCTTCAGTTCCCTCATCTGTAAGATGGAGTGATGCTATCGATGTCTCTCGTGTTTCTGTGAAGTGTCTTATTCAGAAATTGCAAACCAAGTTCCTTGTGTTTCAGAAGTCTGCAGAGATAGCCCATGAACCCTTCCCTACCATGAGAAACTTATTTTCTCCCATAAGATTTTAAATCCCCTGAGAACACAGAATGTGCACAAAAATCCTTTTGTGTCCTCAGTGTATCTTGAGTGGGGTGATACATTTAATACATCACCTACATTTCCAGAACATTCCTTCTAGTACTTAACCTCACACTTAGACACCGCTGTTCACAGTCCTCCTTAACATACTGATTCTTGAAAAATCATGATAAGCACTCCCTTGCTGTTTCCCCTTTCATTCTCTCTTACTCTTTTTGGCTTTGTAGGGCTTCCCTGGTGGCTTAGATGGTAAAGCATCTGCCTACAATACGGGAGACCCAGGTTCAATCCCTGGGTAGGGAAGATCTCCTGGAGAAGG
This sequence comes from Bison bison bison, assembly GCF_000754665.1. Lineage (NCBI taxonomy): Eukaryota > Metazoa > Chordata > Mammalia > Artiodactyla > Bovidae > Bison > Bison bison. The sequence goes on from NW_011495082.1 coordinate 21,052,335, forward strand.
AAACAGCAACCCACTCCAGTATTCTTGCCTGGGAAATCCCATGGACAGAGAAGCCTCTTAGTCTACAGTCCACAGGGTTGCGAAGAGTTGGACATGACTGAGCAACTTCACTTTCACTTTCCTAGAAAAAAACCCAGACCTCTAAATAATCCATTAGCCCCATCCAAATCCTAAACTCTTTTTGTCTAACTAATTCCTATGCATCCTTCAAGTATCAAGTTGGAGTTACTTCCTCCTGGAAGCCCTCCCCTTAGCATGGATGCCACTAAACTGTTTGCTCACTGAGACAGAACCGTATCTGCCTCATCTAAGTCTGTGTTCCTAGCGCCCAGTATGGTAACGGACGCACAGCAGTGGCTTGATAAATATTTGTTAAAGGAATAAATGCTCTACTCTGCAAGACTTACATGCCTTTAACCTATTTTAATTGAAAATGCATCCAGAGAATAACTTGTGATTTTGATAAGTTTCAAAGGCATTTGGAAACAGCCAAAGACATGGACAATCTCTGACACAAAACAAAATGAGTAACATACAAATAAAAAAGATGTAAAAATCAAATGAAGATGCAAGTCACACAGAGTCATATAAATCACTAAGATAGGTAGAATACAAATTCGATACCTAACTGTGTTTCCCAGCCCATATTTCTAAGGATGGTAGAAAATTCTCAAACCCCTGAGAATTACAGAATACCTTTTTTTCTTTTTCATTGTTCATACACTAATTCATACTTCTGAAAGTCAGATATTCAGATAACAAATAACCAAGTGTTGGAAGGAAAGTTACAAATTATAGTCATATGTCACAGTCCAAGCAAATGGCAGCCAAATTTCCCTATATAAATTGCAGAACTCTCTTATGATTTCACAAGATGTATTGAAAAGAAAAACAGTAAAAAGGAAATTCATTTTTTACTCAGCTAATATAGTATATGGGTAAAGGGTTCATGTTTAAACTGTTACAGATGAGTGAGTTTTTTTCCAGAAATACAATTTTAACAAAGCATAATACCACTGAGATATTAAAACTGAATTTAAAATTTTTAAAAATTAGGTTAACACCCTCAGAGCAAATCATGCTAGTATCATATGCTTTAAATAATGTCACATTTTAAATGAATTCCTTAGCTAGCAACACAAAAACAGATTCAAAAGAAGGCATGAGGAAAACAGAGTCAGCCAAAAAATTTTTAGCAGCAAAATGACTTTCAACTGATTACAATCTATAAGCTAACAACAAAAGTTTCTATGTGGGTGACCCTTTTATATTTTTTATGATTTTTTGACTGTGGTTATTGCTGTTAATTGTTAGTAAATCCAAAGTTACCACTTTGAAAGCAAGACAAAAGTGAAAAAGCCATATTTTTCAAGTTAAACATGTATGATTCATTGCTAAGAACGAGTACAGTATTCAAGGCAAAAATATTTGGTTTAAAAGCACCAGTTAATTATTGCTAGTTCTCATTATTCTTCCAACATATTTACATAACAGAACCCAGAATAAAATACTGGTGAGAGGCCACCTCAGAGATTTATGTGCAAAGCCAAAATCTGCAGCCTGGCGCTTCTCTGAAGATACAAGTGAACACAACAGTTTTGCGTTGGGCCTATTAAAGGGTCTTTAGTTGTCGGTGGGAGATGTTGAAGACTTTCACCTCTGAAGGTCAGATATAGCCCCTGGCCCTGACAGAGCATGAGAACCCCAATTCTCACCCACTATGAGAACAAATCTTCCAGGAGCTCCTACTTAAATGTCCCGGGTGTTCTGATCATTCAAAGATGTGGGTTTTGTCATTTGCATATGGTTTTGCCCTGATCTCAATTTTAAAAACATAAAATATATTTTGCCACCTTCTAATGTAGAATTTTGAAATGTTCCCAGGAGAAAAATAAAACTTGCTCTGGCAAAGCCACTTAGGGATTATTAGTTGGAATCTTTTGACTGTAGTCAGAAATAAGTGAGCATCCATTCGTAGCAATCCTTAAAACATTATCTCTGTTTGCCTTTTTATTATGCTTATAAGTGCTTTTGGAATCCATGTTAGTCTTTAAAAAAAAAAGAGAAAGATCTCAGATCTTTTTTACTATTTTTTCCCCCCCTAAGTCAAGGAAAGCAAAGTTCCAAAAGTAACATACTTTTGTAGAATATATGAGGGACATGAAAAAAAAATCAAGTATAAGTCCTTGTGAAATGTATTTGTGATCATTGGAATTAGACCTCTTCCTAGGGTCACAGTGACTATCAAAAGAGATGTGTGATATCTGTGTCTGTCAGGTGTCTCTTTAAAGCCTTCCATGGTTGACTTGTCCTTGTTCAGCTCAGAGTCATTTAAAAAATACTTTGAGAGCTAGCCGTGAGAATTACAAATCATTTTTCAAAGGTATGTACAGCTCTGCAAATTACAATGAGTTTACAGGTGCAGTCTTATTCTGTGTAACCTAGAGATGAAAGAGCTATCAAGGACACTGATGCTCATTGCTGCATCGATGAAACCCTCATGAATTCAAAAATCGTGGCAATCATCTCTTTAATGGAAATAGAGTCTATGAAGTTGTCAAGCAGATGGCTTCCGATTTCCTCCTAAACGAAGAGGCCTTGGGAAATAGCGTGAGAGCTCCCACAGCAGCCGGCGACAAGTGCAGAAACTGAGACAATCAGTGGTCCTCACTCCCTTGACGACTTGCTGGAACTTGGAGGGATGGGACGGGGTCGCCACTCTGCCGGTCGGTTTCTTGTACCTCGGTTCACGTCAGGTTCATGGCCACAGGAGAGAATAGCAGTCTCTTCTCTAATTTAAAGTCGAGGAAGCCTAAGTACAAAATAGTATAGTGACTTGTCTAAGATCACTACGCTAACAAATGCCATATCCAGATTCTCTCTCAAAACAGAACCAAGGGAATTACCTGGCCGTCCAGTGGTTAGGGCTCTGAGCTCCCACTGCAGGGGGCAGGGCTACAGTCTCTGGTCAGGAAACTATTTTACTGCATGCCGCACAGCCAGAATAAAAGGAAGAAGCACTTCCCGTAATGCTTCAGACACACACACATACATTCACACACACAAATCCACGCACGCAAGCACCCATCATAGAAAATCAACTCATTCTTCCCATCTCTACATACTTTTCAGCTCCTATTCTGATACTTTGTTCTTCCTTTTACAGTTCAAGGCTTTCCTAAGTATTGATGGCAGCATGGTTTTCTGTGTGTTCATGCGTGCATGTGTGTGTGTGTGTGCTGGCTCAGTTGTGTCTGACTCCTGCGATCCCATAGTCTGTAGCCCATCAGGCTCCTCTGTCCATAGAATTTTCCAGGCAAGAATCCTGCACTGGGTAGCCATGCCCTTCTCCAGGAGATCTTCCCAACCCAGGGATGGAACTCACATCTCCTGAGTGTCCTGCATTGGCAGGTGGATTCTTACCACTGCACCAGCTGGGAAACCGCACAATTCTCTCTGTAGGTATTCCCTGACACCAGCCCTGGCATTGGCTACTAGGCTTGTCTGTGCTTCCCATTCTCTCTGTCCCCTCTTCTCTCCACTTTCCCTTCCTTTGCAGGCACCACCATCCATCCTTCTGCCCCACGCTGATGCAGCTAAGCACGGTTAATAAGAACCCATGAACCCAGCTGACCCGGTCTCATAAATCCTATGTGGTCACTTGGCTTGCCCGCTGCAGAGCAACGTAACTGCTCCGCCCTGAGCATAGACAGCTCTCAGATCAGTATCTCAGGTCTTGACCCCTAATCCTGCTTCTAATGACGTGTTTTGTATTGTCTACAAAATAACTCTCCTTGGTGATCTGCCAAGATCCAAAACTATGACAAAGCTGAGCCCAGTGGCCTCTGTCTCAAACCCTTGCCCCATTTAAGCTTGTCTCCTGTGGTCAGGGGGCACCATTACCCACCTGGGCACCCTGAGTGTCACTGCGGGGTCCTCTTCAGCCTGTCTCCAAAATCCAGTCTTCCTAAACTTTGGGGTCCGTGTGTTCACACTGCCACCTCCTTGTTCCCACAGCTGCACTGCAACTCCCAGCTTCAGTCCTGAAAGCCAACAAAGAACACCGCTCTTTCTAGATTCCCCAGACCCCATCTTCTCCTCACACAGAGCGAGTGCTATGCCCCACACCGAAAACCTCAACGTTGATCAGGGATCCTTGATCTTCCGACCCCCTCCTGCTTCTCCAGCCTCCACTCTGGCACTCATTTTTTCCTTCCGTATCCCTCACTTAACATTCTCTTTTTACTTCTGACACTTTGAACATTCTATCACTTTTCCTGGAATGTTCTTTACTAGCCAATAGCTACTCAGAAGATTCTTCCAGCCTCCATTCTAATTAGATTTTCTTATCACACTCTATACTTTTCTTCCATTGCCCTTATCACAGTCTTTAATTATCTATTTCTGAGTAAATGGATCTTCCCAAATGCTTATTGAAGTAAAGGGAAGAGCATTCCCGAAATATCAGAGAAGAGAAAGATGGTGGCCCATTTGTGACACTGGAACAGATCCACTTTAACTGGACTTGATGCTAAGTGAAGGTTGAAGAGGCAGATGAGCTGATACTGTAGAGCAAATATCTAAGTTCCTGTTGAGAAGTTTGGCTATTAACCTACTAGTAATGGAAAGACAATGAATAGTTCTAAGCAGAGGAGTAGTATGATCAGACTTGTATCTGTAAATCACTCTAGATGAAAGGTAAAAAATGAACTGGAGGGGATAAGAGTGATGACTAGAGACAAATTTCGAGGTTCTTGCAGGTGATTTGAACTAGGAACTTGCTGTGAGGGTGGAGAAGATAGATAGTTAATAGAAGTACTTCTGCATTAAAATTGATACGCTTTATTAAGGCAGTTGGAGAAGGAAATGGCAACCCACTCCAGTATTCTTGCCTGGAGCATCCCATGGACAGAGGAGTCTGGTGGGCTGCAGTCCTTGGGGCCGCAAAGAGCTGGACACCACTGAGCGTGTGCACATCGAGGCAGTATGGACCAGTAGGGGTGGACGGGGGGTGAATACTGATGAGTTTTGCTTTAAATAGGTTGCATTAGGAATCTTCCAGAGAAGACAAGTAAATATACAGGTAGGCAACTGGATGTACTTGTGTGCATATGCAAACGTGAAAATATTCAACAAAAAAGAAACGTTTGAAGTTGTGATGTAGCCTAGAGATGTAGAATCGATACAAATGAGAAATGAGAAGACAGGATTGCCTAGGACATTCCCATTGCCTGTGTTGCCCCAAAACAATCTTTCTGCCAAGCCTTATTCTTTCAAAACATTTAAAACCTTACTCAAAACTCACATTTTCCATGAAGCCTTCCCAGATTCACATTGCCTTTATTCTATCATTCTAATAACACTCATTACCCTTGCAAAAGTTATCACTGGCTGCATATATGTTTATGAGACTCGCCTCATGCCAATATTATGTTGCAAGCTCCCAGAGGACAGGCGTCTTATTTCTTGTTTCGTTAATTATATACATCGCTCATCCAATTGATATCTTTGACAAGCCAACTCTATACCTGCAAGTAATATATACCTATGTAGATTTTATAGATTTTGACTCTCCTCTTGTCCCAGTTTCAGTCATTTATGTAAATATTTTTGTTTAGGCCATTATTATGTGTGTAACTGAAGAAGATGTAATCCTATGATTTAGTCAAAATAGAGGGTTGGAGTTATAGCTAGCCAACACATTGACCAGAAGAACATTAAGGCAAAAATTCTATCAGAACATAAAGCCGGCCAGTGTCTTCCATTACCATTTCCAATTCCCTTCCATTGTGTGGTTAGGTGCTTTATAGCCCCATCTCTGATCCTACATAATGTGGCCTACAGAGACAGCTCCCATCCACTTAGCCTTCCCTAAGAACTGACAGCAGTCAAAAAGCATTCCTGACAAAGTGATGTCGAGCACCCACATCAGCTGGTCCCCACAGTCCGCTGATGGCTTGTCAGAGAGAGGGCTCTGAGACTGCAGATGGCATTCCATCAGGTCAGTCTCACTGAAGCCACTGAGTTCATTTTCTCAGATTTTGCCTGAACTGTGTCAGTGATGATAGCAAAAGGAAAGATGGCTACCTCTAAAAATTTTCAATCAGATTTTTATATCACCTGACATCAAGTCAATTAGCGATCCTTTCTTTGTGACTGGCACATAGCAGGTTTTCAAAAAACACTGCCTGAATGATTTAAAGAGTGAAATTAACATGAACTGAATACATAAATAGGCAATGCATTATGTGTTTGGGCCTTTTTTTTTTTTTAACAATACCAGGATATTTTTTTCATCAGTATGCTAAAGATGAAACCAAAATTCAAAGAAGTTGGTTAATCTGCTCAAAGTTAGATGGCTTGTCAGTAACAGAATGAGACTCTGAACACAAATCAAAATTTTTTCTCCGGGTAAGAGCCTCCATGTTGGCAAGTTGAGGTTACTGCTCCAACCATTAGCAAAGCATACTGATTAGAGAATGTCAGTGGCTGGAAATGTAGAAGGCTCTCACATGCCTGCCTTTGAGCTCTTCAGCCTGGATCAGGGCAGACTCAACATCATGTGAGGCTCTCTAACAGCCCACATTATACTACTGGCACAACTTCTCCAAGCTCCACCCCCTTCACAGAACAGATGATGTTCTGAACAAATATATAAAGCTAAGCAGTTGAATAAAACGGTATAATGAGCCCAGATGACTGAATCAGATTCAGGTTCCTCTGTTTCAGGTGAGTCACATCCTACAAGTTCAGAGTCCACCTTATATGCGAACACAGCAACTAGTTTTATCTCCTAGGCTGGCTTTAATTCAAGAGAAAGGTCCTAAAACTTTTCTTCTATTGGAAATTCTGTAAGTGCTTTATGCTTAGGGATTCTTACAAAACAAAATATCTCCTATTAGATTGTGTCTAGCCAGTTAAAAAGAATGGCTATCACTTCTGATTAGTTATAAAAGGAACACAGCATTCCCATCACCTAGTTTATGGTGTCTTAGTTAAGAATACAGAATAAATAGGCCCACAGCCAAGCGCCTCCCTCTGTTGCCTACTAGTTCTGTGGGTTTGCAAGTTACTTAATCTTCATTTCTCACTTGTACAATTAGTAAAAATACTAACCTTACATTCTTGTAAGTATTAAATACTGATAATTATTGTTTCATTACAATTTATAGCTAACTACATTTAAAATTCCCCTTATGCACAGTGAAAAGTGAAACCCATTTCATAATGATTTGTAGTGCATTTAAGGGGGAAAATCTGTAAAAGTATGAATCACTGATATAGAAAAATTTAAAAATGCAAACATCCATTCATCTCAGCAAATAAATTGTGAATTGTGTGTATGTGGGGTGATAACAAGTATTACAATGCAGCGGTATGTATTCTAAATTAGTAACGTCAGAATTTTACAGAGATAACACTTCACAACGGTTTTAATGATACGAACATTCTTATACTAAAAGATTGCTTAACACTTCAAAATGCTAGTCTTCCAGAATGCAGAAAACTCTGAAGTCTTTAAACTAGACACTTCGCTGCTATATTCATTTCCTGGGGCTGCTGTAACAAACCACCACAAACTGTATGGCCTAAAACAGCTGAAATGTGTTTTCTTACAGTTCTGCGGGCCAATCCGGAATCAGGTGCAGCAGGTCCACACCCTCTCTTGACACCTTGGGAGGCAATCCTCCCTTGACTTTTTCAGCTTCTGGTGGCTTTCAGCAATCTTTGCGGATGTATCGTTTCAATCTCCGCCTCTGTTTTCACATAGACTTATCTCTGTGCCTGTGTTTTCTCTTCTGTCTCTTATAAAGACATTTGTCATTGGATTTGGGGCCTACCTCAGTAGCCCAGGATGGTCTCATCTCTCAACTCTTAACCTGATTACATTGCAAAGACCCTTTTCACAGATTCTGGGAATTAGGACATGGACCACCTCTTTAGGGCCACCATTCAACCCACTCTTGTTGTTCAGTTGCTAAGTCATGTCCTGCTCTTTGCAGCCCCACAGACTGCAGCACGCCAGGCTTCCCTGTCCTTCAGTATCTCTCAGAGTTTGCTCAAACTCATGTCTATTGAGTCAGTGATACCATCCAACCGTCTCATCCTCTGTCATCCCCTTCTCCTCCTGCCCTCAATCTTTCCCAGCATCAGGGTCTTTTTCGGTGAGTTGGCTTTTCGCGTCAGGAGGACAAAGTACTGGATCTTCAGCTTCAGCATCAGTCCTTCCAATGAATATTTAGCATTGACCTCCTTTAGGATGGACTGGTTTGATCTCTTTGCACTTCAAGAGTTTCCCAAGATGCTTCTCCAGCCCCACAATTAGAAAGCATCAATTCTTTGGTGCTCAGGCTTCCTCCTGGTCCAACATTCACATCCAAACATGACTACTGGAAAAATCATAGCCTTGACTACACAGATTTTTTTTTTAGCAAAGTGACATCTCTGCTTTTTAATACACTGTCTAGGTTTGTCTTAACTTTTCTTCCAAGGAGTAAGCGTTTTTTAATTTCATAGTTGCAGTCACTGTCTGCAACCTACTTTAACCAATAAAAAATTATTACAATCTTGTAATTTTAACCATTTATAAAAAGTAGCAGCTCTTACATATTAAGTAAACTGTATTCATTCTTTCATCTATGTAATACTGACCAGATACCATCTTCATGCAGGCAGCATTTTAGACAATGGATGTTCCCTTGGTGAATCAAGTAACCGTGGTCCATACTGCCTTCATGGAAGTTATAGAGCAGTCTGAGAGATGTTTAATTATTAATGACAACTAAATATGTGCTTACAATATACTGCGGCTCCTCACATGGGGAAAGGAATAAGGTCCTATACAAAGAATAACTCTAGGGAGAGTATTCAGGGAAGGCTGCTTCTGTGGAAAATTTGAACTAAGAAGACTTTGGAATATGAAGACCTCGGGCACACAAAGAATTAGGGAAGAAGGGAATTTGCAGAAGAAACAACTTATGCAAAGGTCATGAAGCATTAAAAGTTGAGGCAGTTCCCAGGAACCACACACACAGCAGTGTGGAGAGAGAGTGAGTAGACGGAGAAGGGCTGGGACTGTGTTCAGAGGGGAGGACAGGGGCCCAGAGCAGACGTCGCCTCGTAGGTCGGTAACCGTAAGGAGTCCGGTTTTATTCCTAGAGATAGAGGAAATTTGTAAAGTAGAAATTTGGATTTTTAGAGATGACTCTGCTTGCCAGGTTGAGAATAGGCAGGGAAAAAGTGGAAACGGTACAATGGCCCAGACTAGAGGCAGTGGTGACTTGGACAAGTGGATTAGAGGGAGAAAAGACAAGAAGGTGGATGGGGCAACATTTACAAAGTGAAATAAACCTGCAAAATAAAACTTCATGACAGATTTACATGATGATAAGAGAGAAGACTATCAATTGCAGGCATCCAGCTTATCAGATCAGTTCAGTTCAGTCGCTCACTCATTTCCGACTCTTTGCGACCCCATGAATCACAGCACGCCAGGCCTCCCTGTCCATCACCAACTCCCAGAGTTCACTCAGACTCACATCCATCAAGTCAGTGATGCCATCCAGACATCTCATCCTCTGTCGTCCCCTTCTCCTCCCACCCCCGATCCCTCCCAGCATCAGAGTCTTTTCCAATGAGTCAGCTCTTCGCATGAGGTGGCCAAAGTACTGGAGTTTCAGCTTTAGCATCATTCCTTCCAAAGAAATCCCAGGACTGATCTCCTTCAGAATGGACTGGTTGGATCTCCTTGCAGTCCAAGGGACTCTCAAGAGTCTTCTCCAACACCACAGTTCAAAAGCATCAATTCTTCGGCGCTCAGCTTTCTT
>NW_011495082.1:21062261-21063681 GCF_000754665.1 Bison bison bison
TTAGCCTTCTTCACAGTCCAACTCTCACATCCATACATGACCATAGGAAAAACCATAGCCTTGACTAGACGGACCTTTGTTGGCAAAGTAATGTCTCTGCTTTTGAATATGCTATCTAGGTTGGTCATAACTTTCCTTTCAAGGAGTAAGCATCTTTTAATTTCATGGCTGCAGTCACCATCTGTAGTGATTCTGGAGCCCAAAAAAATAAAGTCTGACACTGTTTCCACTGTTTCCCCATCTATTTCCCATGAAGTAATGGGACCGGATGCCGTGATCTTCGTTTTCTGAATATTGAGCTTTAAGCCAACTTTTTCACTCTCCACTTTCACTTTCATCAAGAGGCTTTTGAGTTCCTCTTCACTTTCTGCCATAAGGGTGGTGTCATCTGCATATATGAGGTTATTGATATTTCTCCCGGCAATCTTGATTCCAGCTTGTGTTTCTTCCAGTCCAGCGTTTCTCATGATGTATCCAGCTTATACAACTAGATAAATTGCGAAAGCATGTGATGAGATAGGGAAAGCTGCAAAAGGCGTCAGATTACGCAGTTTTGTTTAGTCACTAAGTTGTGTCCGACTCCTTTGCAACCCCATGGACTGCAACCCACCAGGTTCCTCTGTCCATGAGACTTCCCAGGCGAGAACACTGGAGTGGGGTGCCATTTTCTCCTCCAGGGGTTCTTCCCGACCAAAGGATCAAACCCACATCTCACGCTTTGCAGACGGACTCTTTATCACTGAGCTACCAGGGAAGCCCTGGAAGATTATTTAGTTCAGTTCACTTCAGTCACTCAGTCGTGTCCGACTCTTTGCAACCCCATGAACTGCAGCACACCAGGCCTCCCTGTTCATCACCAACTCCCAGAATTTACCCAAACTCATGTCCATTGAGTCGGTGACGCCATCCAACCATCTCATCCTCTGTCGTCCCCTTCTCCTCCTGCCTTCAATCTTTCCCAGGATCAGGGTCTTTTCTTTTATATATATATATATATTTTTTTTTTTTTTAATTTTACTACAGGCCAATATCATTGATGAACATAGATGCAAAAATCCTTAACAAAATTCTAGCAAACAGAATCCAACAACACATTAAAAAGATCATACACCATGACCAAGTGGGCTTATCCCAGGGATGCAAGGATTCTTCAATATCTGCAAATCAATCAATGTAATACACCACATTAACAAATTGAAAAATAAAAGCCATATGATTATCTCAATAGATGCAGAGAAAGCCTTTGACAAAATTCAACATCCATTTATGATAAAAACTCTCCAGAAAGCAGGAATAGAAGGAACATACCTCAACATAATAAAAGCTATATATGACAAACCCACAGCAAACATTATCCTCAATGGTGAAAAATTGAAAGCATTTCCCCTAAAGTCAAGAACAAGACAAGGGTGCCCACTCT
>NW_011495082.1:21063781-21066245 GCF_000754665.1 Bison bison bison
TTGGCCACAGCAATCAGAGCAGAAAAAGAAATAAAAGGAATCCAAATTGGAAAAGAAGAAGTAAAACTCTCACTGTTTGCAGATGACATGATCCTCTACATAGAAAACCCTAAAGACTCCACCAGAAAATTACTAGAGCTAATCAACGAATATAATAAAGTTGCAGGGTATAAAATCAACACACAGAAATCCCTTGCATTCCTATACACTAATAATGAGAAAATAGAGATATTAAGGAAACAATTCCATTCACCATTGCAACGAAAAGAATAAAATACTTAGGAATATATCTACCTAAAGAAACTAAAGACCTATATATAGAACACTATAAAACACTGGTGAAAGAAATCAAAGAGGACACTAATAGATGGAGAAATATACCATGTTCATGGATCGAAATATAGTGAAAATGAGTATACTACCCAAAGCAATCTATAGATTCAATGCAATCCCTATAAAGCTACCAACGGTATTTTTCACAGAGCTAGAACAAATAATTTCACAATTTGTATGGAAATACAAAAAACCTCAAATAGCCAAAGCAATCTTGAGAAAGGATCAGGTACTTTTCCAATGATTCAGCTCTTCACATCGCGTGGCTCAAGTATTGGAGTTTCAGCTTCAGCATCAGTCCTTCCAATGAACACCCAGGACTGGTCTCCTTTAGGATGGACTGGTTGGATCTCCTTGCAGTCCAAGGGACTCTTAAGAGTCTTCTCCAACACCACAGTTCAAAAGCATCAGTTCTTCGGCGCTCAGCTTTCTTTATAGTCCAACTCTCACATCCATACATGACCACTGGAAAGACCATAGCCTTGACTAGACAGACCGGAAGATTATTTAAAAGTGAAAGTGAAGTCTTGACTGACTCTTTGCGACCCCATGGACTGTAGCCCACCAGGCTCCTCCATCCATGGGATTCTCCAGGCAAGAATACTAGAGTGGGTTGCCATTTCCTTCTCCAGGGGATCTTCCAGATCCAGGGATCAAACCCAGGTCTCCCGCATTGCAGGCAAAGGCTTTAACCTCTGAACCACCAGGGCAGACCCAAGGAGTCATTTAATATTTATTTAGTGAGACATTTTTAGTGAGACATTTAATTTTATACGTCAACTTGCCTAGGTCATAGTATCCAGATATTTGATCAACACCAGTCTAGATATTGCTTGGAAAATATTTTTTAAGATGAGATTAATGTTTAAATCAGTAGACTTTGGAAAAAGCAGATTGCTCTACACAGTGTAAGTGGGCCTCATCCCATCAGCTGCAAGCTTTAAGATAAAGAGACTGAGATCTCTGAGGAAGAGAGAATTCTGCCTCCAGACTCCACCTGCAACATTAATGCTTCCTTGAGTCTCTGGTCTGCCAAACTGCCCCTCAAATAGTGGACTAGCAAAGCCCCCACAATCAAATGGACCAACTTTTTAAAAATCCCCTTCTCTCTTTCTCTAGATATAGACATAGAGATTTGTCTGTTTCTCTGGAGAACTTTGAAAAATACATATAATAATGATATAATTTTGTAAGACAAAACATATGTGCATGTAAACAAAACTTGCAGAAAATACACCAAATATTACTGCTTGAGAAGCTTTATGACTGGGGTGCCTATGATACATCTAATGAAAATGTCAAGTAAAGAACTGAATATACAAGTCAGAAAACAGGGCCATATTGTTGTGATCTGTCAGCATCTGAATACATTTTAAAGCATGGAAATGGATGAGACATTAAACCACTGAGAAATTTCCAGAAGTTGTTCTGATTATTTTATATATCTCATTTCACTTAAAACTTACAACTTAAAACTTTAAGCTTAAAGCTCTATAAATTTACAGGTGTGGAATTGAGACTCAGAAAATTTTTGGTCTAGAGTCACATAGGTAAAATTCAAACCTAGAATGAATAACCCCAAAGCTGATGCTCTTAATTACTATGATGTTATTTCCTTTTTTTTTTTTTATTCCCTTTAGTTTATTTTATTGGAGGTTTTAAACCTAGTTTTAACTTTGTAAATAAAAGATTGAACAAATAGTTTAGTAAAACAATAATATCTTTTGGAAACTAATTTCTAAACACATATATTAATAGATAGCTGAAGTCTTTTAATGCCATTTAACACAATGACTCGACTTTCAAAATCTATCCTAAGGAAATAAACAGAGGGGAAGATAAAGATACTTTGCATAGAAATAGTCACTACAGATTACATAATCTTGGAGATCTGGAATAATTTAAATATCCAAAAATATCTATCCTAAGAAAATAAACAGAGAAGATAAAGATGCTTTGAATAGCAATGGTCATTACAGATTACATAATCTTGGAGATCTGGAATAACCTAGATATCCAAAAATATCTATCCTAAGGAAATAAACAGAGGAGAAGATAAAGATGCTTTGAACAGCAATGGTCACTACAGATTACATAATCTTGGAGATCTGGAATAACCTAAATATCCAAA
>NW_011495082.1:21066345-21076225 GCF_000754665.1 Bison bison bison
TCCTGCTGCTGCTGCTGCTAAGTCTCTTCAGTCGTGTCCGACTCTGCATGACCCCATAGACAGCAGCCCACCAGGTTCCCCCGTCCCTGGGATTCTCCAGGCAAGAACACTGGAGTGGGTTGCCATTTCCTTCTCCAATGCATGAAAGTGAAAAGGGAAAGTGAAGTCGCTCAGTCGTGTCCGACTCCTAGCAACCCCATAGACTGCAGCCTACCAGGCTCCTCCATCCATGGGATTTTCCAGGCAAGAGTACTGGAGTGGGGTGCCATCGCCTTCTCAGAAAAAAAGATCCTAAATATCCAAAATAACCTAGTGTTTAATATTTAATCACTGAAAAATAATTATTTTCAAAAATCTTTTAAAATATTAAAAAATGCTTTAAATGTAATATTAGCTGGTAAAAGCACATATACTTAGTAATAATCAAATATATTTGTGTATAAGTATGTAAAGATTTATAGAAAATATGTCAAATATTGCATGCGTACATCTATACTATAGGACTGTGACCAATTTTTATATTCTTCATATTTTTAACTACTTTCCAGACTTTTCTACAATGAATATATATTACCTTGAAATCAGAAAAAAAAAAAAAAAACCTTTGTTTCACTTTTAATAAACACTGAATTTCAAAATCCAGGAGCAAAAGCTATAAAGCTTCTATTCTCTAGCTAAGCAAGCCATTTAATATGTTAGCTTCAGCCATAGCATGCATTTATATTTTTATTAAAAATTTTAATGAGCTTAAAAATACTGATCTTCCAGAGTTTTAAGAATTAATGTTTATATTGTGCTTGGGATCACTGGATGAAAGGTGCTACATAAATACAATGTATTAGTATTAAGTGTCATTAAAGTAAATTGAAGACAAAGCATGTAATAAAAATTTCCCTGTGGCAAAAAGTCTGAGGTCCATATATGGTACCATAGTGTTTAAATCGCATTTAACTGTGAACGTACCAACATTAACATGAAAATGTTTTTGCTGTGGTCTGGAATCGGCAATGAATATATACTGTGTAGCATGCCGGTTTTAATTATATATCATATTTCATAGCAGATATTGAAATTGTAGACCACAAGATTTTATATCACGGACTAGGTGCCAAAATTACAAAAATGAAAATATTTTTTATTTCATGGAACTCGCACAGCTGAAGTTTCACTTGGTAACAATAATATTCAGAGCATACTGATTGAAATGGGATTTTAGAATCTAAAACCACCATCAGAGCTTCCAGGTGTGCAATCATATTTTCAGTCAGTTCCTAATTATTCCCATTAGAAGTGAGTAATAGAGAGCATCTGTCAATCCAGTTCTCAGAGCTTCTGACTTACAGTAATCAAGAGATTAGTGAGTGAAATACAAGTGAAGAGAAAAAGGAGGGCATGCACAGAGACTGCGTCTGTCTACATAATAGAGAGGATCTGTCTAAATAATGGGCAGAGAGAGGGGAAGGCTAGCTAGGTTGGAGATGGAAAGGGAATTTCCAGTTTATGGTGTGGGGTGTTCAGTAACTATTCAGGGTTGCCAAAGGACTAGAGAACGTAGGAGGAATTTTTTGAAACCTAATCAGAGGATCCCTTTTATGTGATTTGAAGGAGGTAGGTAGACATTGGACTGATTTGGAGATTTTTTGTTTGCGTCTTTTTGTTCTTTGGGTTTTTTGTTTGTTTGTTTTGCTTTGTTCTGTTTGGGCTGCACTGCGTGGCATGCGTGGTCTTAGCTCCCTGGCCGCGGTCAAATCCGTGCTGCCGTGGAGGCACTGAGTCTTAACCACTGGACCACTAGGAAAGTCCTCAGAATTAATTTTTTAATTATATTTGTTGGCTGTGCACTTTTCTTTGAATATAATTCTCTGTGTAAATTGTGCTACCTGGGGCTCCCAGATTTATTTGGGTTACAAAGGAATGTAATTGACTAAAAACAGATGAGTTATAACCTTAATCACTGTAGTTAAATGTATATATAGTAAAGATCCTTTCCCTTTTTATTATACAAGTCAAGGGAAAATAGTGCTATGTTTTTAAACCTTAATTCCACTATTAGTTTACAAAACCATATTTGCCAAATTGAACTATTAGATTTAATCAGCCTTGGGAAACCTGGAAGAGGTTAGGCAGCCATTTTTCACAGCATGTGAACTATCCTTTAGGATAAAAAGGAACCTTCAATAATGCATATTTCCTTTGGTGTTTGTATGTTGCCTAAAATGAATTTAACTTTTTTAAAATTAATAAGACAATGTTAATTATATAAGCCAGAAGACAGTTTTTAAAAGCAGCTGTCTTCCGACATGATAAGGTTAAGACAGGAGGTCTAAACTTGAGTATCACAATCATCTGCACAGTTTATTTCAAATGTAAGGTCTGGGATTCAGTACTGCTATGAAGATTCTGAGTCATAAGGCCTAATACTGAATCTAGTAACATGATCAAGTGATCCTCAAGCAGAAGACTAAAAAAATCTCAGTGTTTGAAAAACACTGAGTTAAACCTTAATTTTAAATATTTGGAGAAAGTTTGGGTTGCCAAAGCCATATATTTTTCAGAAATTTTTGCTTACATAATATCCTAAAGTATTATTAATTGCAAGTCAGTTTTGAATTCACATACATAATTTCAGAACCACAAAAAATTTCCATGCAAACATTAGTCCGCCCATTCTTAAACTTGGCTGTGCATTTTTAAATTTCAGAAGCCAATTTCCATGTGAACTGTTTTTATAGCACATTTTTATTATGGTAAATTATTGGCAAAGCGTTGAATAATAAAACAGGTTATGGGGAAAAAGTAGTTATTTTACATTAGAAAAGTTGAGGCTCATTTTCCTTTTCAACATTTTCTCATGGGTTTTGTCCATGCGCATTAGGCAACTGGAATTCAAAAATTTAGATCTCAAAGCACTGGATAAACTTTTTCTTTGGAAAAGTATCGCATAGGTTGCTCTTTTATTAATGGATCCAAATGTTTGGTCATGTTTCAACTGGAAAAACATGAATACCAAAGTCTGAGCACCTCCCAGACTGGAATCTGGTCCTCTTTACTGTTGTATCTCAGCACCTAGAATAATTCTGACAAGTGGAATGATTCTAAATATATTTGTAAGAAAGTAAACAATATTTCCTACAGTCCATTGAGTAGCAAAGAGTCAGACACAGCTGAGTGACTGAGCACACACACACACAAACTATATTTATACATTTTTGTAGATCAAGGTCAGAGGTTGTGTAGTTTGAGAGTCATGTAGATTCACTCTCCTGTGTGCAAGTGATGCCTATCAGTGGTTTGTGAGCAGAAGATGTCAAATCATGTCAGGGGTTGTGTAATGTTTATAGTCACCAGAGTAGTTCAGCGTAGATTTTATTCACTTGTCTTTTTGTTTTCATTGCTCAGGTAAACTGGAGCAGGTTGATAATAATTTGAAGTCTTTGTCAAAAGCATCATAGTAAACTCTCAGCAATGTAACAGTCAAATCTATGAATGAATTTGCCCCTATGTGAATTCTTCACAGAGGATATATGAGCCCTCACTTCTGTTGAGTTAGTCTACATATAACCTCTGCAGTGTTTTAGAACATTTCTTTCTCTCCCTCCTGGGGTCAGACATTGCATAAAACCATGGAAGCCAAAACACATCATTACCTGCCAATATGCTCCTTAAGGGAGATGTGAGTCAGGCCATGGATGAGCTTAGAAAGAGATAAGGTGAGCTCCAGATGTGAATCAGTCAGAACCATCCAGCATCTCTCCCAAGCACGGAATCAGTAACAGGAAAGACTTTGGCAAGGGATAAAACAAGATGGGAAGCTGGGGAATTTTCCAAATCAGATATTCAGAATGTGTTTTTATCATTTGAATGGAAATAGTGTAAACTCCCAGCACATCAAACACCTGGATTAAATTAGAGTACAGAAATATAGGGCCAAACAAAATATAAATTATTTGTAATTTACCATTCTTGCACTACCCTTGTCAATGCCCCCTCTATTAGCATAAATAATTCAAACTTTCAAAAATTTTTTGTGCCCAGTTAATCAGATTGTAAAAGAACTCACTACATCTTGCAATGTTTAAAAGTTGGGCTATGCTTGAAAATTTTTACTTTGTTTTACTATGTATCTAGACAAGCTGGATGTACATTTGAAATAACATTGTTGGATCCCAGTTAATTAACCTACCATATTTATCAGTAATCATGTTAGTTTGGTGAAATGTCTGATATAATTCTAATCACAGACTTGATCAAATGATCACATTTGTACTTCCTGTGAAAGTTTGATATTTACAAAAAATTTATTTTTCTCTTTAAAAAATATTTTTTGGAACTTCATTAAAATTCTGCTATTAAATATACATTAATAACTCTCAGCTGTGATCCAAACATATGAAAATGATAGATAAAATAAAGTAAGAGAAAGATGAAAATTACAGCTATGCTGAAAACAAGGCAGTCATCTCTGTGGGGAATCATCTCTATGCACAGAGAAGTCAGTGGGGCAGAGAGCAGTTGTGCTGGGCTGTGTGTCTCAAAACAGGCAGAAGCAACCAGGAACTCGGTACCCGCAGGATAAGGGGACTGAGTCTATACGTATGTGGGGCTAAAGCCTGTCTCTCTGCTTGAAAACAGAGCCAATGTAGGCTTTTCATGCTGAAGAAAGGAAGCTAAAAAGAGCTGCAGTTGAATATTTTCTGAGATTACTGCGTATATAAAATGCCCTGCCTAATATGCGCTAACATGTATTCTCCCAGAATTCATGTTGAAGACCTAACCCCCAGGACCTTAGAATATGTTTGGAGATAGAAAATTTTTTAAGACATAATTAAAGTTAAAGGAGATCATTGGTGACTGCCCTATCCAACATGATTGTTGTCTTTATAAGAAGAGATTAGGACACAGACAATCACAAAGAGAAGGCATCATGTGAAGACATTTGGAGGAGATGACCATCTACCAGTCAAGGAGAGGTCTTCAGAAACCCAGTCCTGCTGACACCTTGATCTTGTGCTGTCCGCCTCCAAAACTCTAAGGAAATGAGGTTTCTGTTGTCTAAGTCACCTCGTTCTCTGTTACGGCAGCCCCAGCAAGTTAGTGGAATGCCCATGGAGACAGAGTGACACCAACCCAGCCTCACAGGCTCCACGTGAAGCTGCCCCCCCGCCAGCCACTGAGTGTGTCCTGGCCCTAATACTACATCGCTGGGGGAAGTGGCTTCCTGGGAACCTGGTTGGGTTCAATCACAAAATCGCTGTACAGGGATGGGTATATCCAGAGAGAACTGGGGAGATGAACCTCTCTTTCAAGATGAGCCTGAACACCAAAGCTGCAAACACAGAGCAAAAAATAATATCAAAAAAGGCAGCCAATCAAATCACCAGTTGGAAGACGGATTTACTCAATACCAAATTAAAATAATAATCTGAAAATAATTTTAAATAGAGGTATTTTGGAAATTCCAAAGAGATAAAGGAACACTCTCCATAAAAATAAAAAGATTAAAAACCAAGAAATTATGTAAAAGAACAAAAGGACACCAAAAAACAAAAATTCCTTGAGATGAAAATTACAGTTATTAAAAGGATAAATTCGATAGATTGGTTGTAATCTAGACTAGACAGTTAAAAAAAAGTAGTGAATTAGAGAATAATGGTGAGGAATTCACCCTAAATGTGGCAAAGCAAGAGAAAGGGCAGTCAATCTCTACGGAGCATAAATTGAGAACCTAAACAATCATCTGATGGAAATTCCACAGAATAAGGGAGATCATCATAGAGAAGTAGCATTCAAAGATGGAAAAACTGAACATTTTCTTTAATTAAATGGAAGTCCATTCAAAGCATTAGTTTTAAAAAGTAGAAATGATGAAATTTTCTTCCCAAGGACAAAATGCAAGATGCATGCTCCATCACTGTGGACTTAATAAGGAAGTTAAAATCTGTAAGAAAGTACAGACTTGGGAAGTATGCATGCGTTTATGCTCAGTAGCTTCAGTCCTGTCCAACTCTTTGAGACCCCATGGACTCTAGACTGTCAGGCTCCTCTGTGCATGGGGATTCTCCAGGCAAGAATACTGGAGTGGGTTGCCATGCCCTCCTCCAAGAGATCTCCCCAACCCAGGGATCGAACCTGCGTCTCCTAAATTGCAGGCAGATTCTTTACCAACTGAACCACCTGGAAACCCTTGCGAAGTATACCAACATCAAACAATCGTACCTTGATAGGTGGGACATTCCTTTTAAGACAATGGATACACTCACCCCGTCAGTCGTCCCGGGTAATGGTAAATCCTAGGGCAGAAAATAAGGCAGGCCTTAGTGCTGGTGGAGAACTTCCTGTGTTGGGATTGAGATTCCAAGGAAAAGAGACTCTACAGTACTAGTGATGGCTGCTGCAAGGAGCTGTTTCGTGAATTAAACCTTCATCTTCAACAGGGTACATCTAAGGTTTAGCCCCACTGGTATCTTGAACTTGAGTGGTCCTGTGCTCACACCCTAAGAACCAAGAGCACATCAGGAACAGGCCCAACAGGTGTCTGATGCTAAAAGCTCTCAAGTGCCTTGTAAAATTCATTTGCCTGAACTGAAGTGGCTGCTCAGTAGAACTGTTACCCCCAAGTCCTGGCGTTTTCTGCCTAAAAGGAGTATGGTACACATCTTTAATCCTGAAGTTACCGTCTAAGTCTTGGTGAACTGGTGAAGATGGGCCTTCACGATCATGGAGGCCCAGAAACACCGGATACATTCATTTGCTAAGGCTACCATAACCAAGAACCCCAGACAGGTGGCTTAAACAACAGAGATTTATTTCCTCACCGTTCTTGTAGCTAGAAGTCCCAGATCGACATGCTAGCTGGTCGGGTCTCCCCTGAGGCCTCTCCCCTTGACTTTTAGATATCCATCTGCACCCTTTGTCTTCATGTGGTCATCCACTGTGTACATCCATGTCTGTGTCCCCATGTCCCCTTCTTAGATGGATACAGGTCATATTGGCTTAGAACCCACACGTATGACATCATTTTACCTTAATTACCTCTTCACTGGTCCTTTCTCCAAACACAAGCACATTCTGAGCTGCTGGGGTTAGGGCTTCCGTGTATGGGTTTGGTGGGGGTTGGCACCCTATCCAGCCTACAACATGAGGTTTTTATGCAAATATAAGAACAATCCAAGAACAGGTTCTCGCAGTGCCGACAGACTTTTCTAGTAGTAACAGCGGCAAGCAGGTGAGAGTGGGGAAGGGGCTGTCTAAAATATAGCGGCCACAGGGATCTGGCCCAAGAGTACATCAGAGCTCCTTTGGAGGAGCCCTGGCTCAGAAACTTGCTTAAGCTGCTCCATAGAAAAATCTGGAAGGAGAGTTACTAACGGACTTCTGAATTTCCACTTTGAATAAATAGAGGCTCAAATTGA
Organism: Bison bison bison; assembly: GCF_000754665.1. Lineage (NCBI taxonomy): Eukaryota > Metazoa > Chordata > Mammalia > Artiodactyla > Bovidae > Bison > Bison bison. The sequence goes on from NW_011495082.1 coordinate 21,073,758, forward strand.
ACACCAAAGAAAATGTGACTTTTTTTTTAACCCCAGAGTGGAGAATTGAGGTATGCCAATCATGATCTCAGAATATGAATGCAACTTTTATTGCTAAAGGAGAAGAGACGTGAGAGGTAGAGAAGCTGAGAGGGCAACTGAGAAGAATGGGTTTCCAGAGATGTAGCCTTCCTACTCGGAGAAGGCAGTGGCACCCCACTCCAGTACTCTTGCCTGGAAAATCCCATGGACGGAGGAGCCTGGTGGGCTGCAGTCCATGCAGTCGTGAAGAGTCGGACACAACTGAGTGACTTCACTTTCACTTTTCACTTTCATGCATTGGAGAAGGAAATGGCAACCCACTCCAGTGTTCTTGCCTGGAGAATCCCATGGACGGGGGAGCCTGGTGGGCTGCCATCGATGGGGTCACACAGAGTCAGACACGACTGAATCGACTCAGCAGCAGCAGCAGCAGCAGTCTTCCTACTTACTGTACAGGGCTTAGCAGACCTGCGCTGCAGACTCTGCTTGGGTCTGAGAGTAACCTACTAAATTAGGTATGCAAGAGGAATGTTAAAAACAAGTATTTGTTTCAGCTCAATTCCTATATTGTATTTTCAAAATTCCATACAACTTTTAAGACTCTAAAAATAAATATAAGCAAAAGGAACACAGAAAAGTTCTATGTAGGCCTTAATTCTTAGATAAACTTAACCACAAGGAGACTGCCTTTGCACACAAAGCTGCTCCCCTGATAACTAATCAGTACCTTTAAGGCAAACGTACAGATGCAGCCAATGGAAAAGAGGCTCAAATATTTATTCATTTGTTCATTCAGGAAATACCAATGAACACACACTAGCAAATGAGAGAGATAAGGGCCCTTCTCTCACTGTATTTCTATTTGTGCCAAATCAGAATAATACAAGGAGGGTAAAACCCTTTGTAAACAGAGGACTCTCCACAAAATCATGGGCAGAGTGAAAGAAACTATAAACGATTGTCTAGGACCCTGGGTCCAATAACACATGACTTTTACTATCATAAATTTAAAGAGGAACAGAAGAGAACCAAGAAGGAAAGAGCCCTTTGGAGGAGGCCACCCTAAGAGAAGCTGTGACTTTTAGTCCAGGTTGGGAAGAATCAGGGGACTAGAGGAATCAAAACTTCCATTCTGTCTGTGCTCTCCCTGGGTCTTCTGCAGGGGCGCCCCATCAACCAGATCCAAGCCCCCGGCAGAAGACGAGGGGAGTGACTCAGGGATCCCAGGCAGATCGGCCTCCGGGGCTGCGATCGGGGTGAAGTCAAGTGGAGACTTGATCTGGAAGGGGTAATAGAAGGCGTCTGGCCTGGCGCCCCTATCTGTACATTCCATCTGCTTGACACCAGGGCACAGAGGAGCTCACTCCCTTTTACACACACCACGTTGGACCCAGCCTCAATAAATGGCCTTTCCAAATATTTGATGTTTTACAGTCATGGCAAGGAACACACTCAAGGAATTTAGACACTCGTAAATGAGATCAACACTTACAAATCGAAAAGCATTTGCGAACACACTCCCAAAAGGTCACTATGAAAGGCTGGGGGTTCTTTCTGGCAAGGCTTGGTGATAATAGCTTTGTCAGGGGTTGCTGCCACAGCCTGTGCCTGGGGAAGAAGCCTTCGAAAACCTCCATACTGGGTTGAAATGTTAGGCTCCCGCTAGAAAAGAAATCTTTTAGAAAGTCTCAAGGCCAGGAAAATGAATCAACATACGTCCTGTGTCATTTCTCCAGACTTCTAAAGAAAGCATGCCACAGTCAACATGCTCCTCAACACCACTTTTCTCTCTATTGTCCCAACACTATCTGTCCTTGTTTTGAACCGATAACGGATACATTTTTAGAGTATCCATCCTTTCCGCCATATATTTTAAGTATATCGAATATCCTGTTATCCAGGAGTCTCACAGTAGTTTACAGACATTAATTCTCCAACCAGATATGTGAAGTTAAAGCATAATGACCCCTTTCCTTCCACTTGTTTAAATACAGGAAGCACAGAAACAATAAGAAACCACACCTCTGGTCTTAAAGCAAGTGTGTTGCAAAATGAGACTGAACTTGCCTCATCGTTAGCGGTTTTTCAGTTCTTATACCATTGGACAGAATATATTAGTCTGTCTTCTAAGAAAACTAATGACTGCAGGGCACGTGACATGTTTCAGGTACTGTGCTTTAAAATCACTGATTCTTCAAATCTCACATTCAGGGCCCTCACGTTTATAGCTCAGTCGCTCAGTCGTGTCCGACTCCTTTTGACCCCATGGACTGCAGCAAGCCAGGCCTCCCTGTCCATCACCAATTCCCGGAGTTCACTCCAACTCATGCCTGTCCAGTCGGTGACACCATCCAGCCATCTCATCCTCTGTCGTCCCCTTCTCCTGCCCTCAATCTTTCCCAGAATCAGGGTCTTTTCCAATGAGTCAGCTCTTCGCATCAGGTGAC
>NW_011495082.1:21076325-21081994 GCF_000754665.1 Bison bison bison
GACAGCCATCCAGCCATCTCATCCTCTGTCGTCCCCTTCTCCTGCCCTCAATCTTTCCCAGAATCAGGGTCTTTTCCAATGAGTCAGCTCTTCGCATCAGGTGACCAAGTATTGGAGCTTCAGTGTCAGTCCTTCCAATGAATATTCAGGACTGATTTCCTTTAGGGTGGACTGGTTAGATCTCCTTGCAGTCCAAGGGACTCTCAGGAGTCTTCTCCAACACCACAGTTCAAAAGCATCAATTCTTCGGTGCTCAGCTTTCCTTATGGTCCAACTCTCACATCCATTCATGACCACTGGAAAAACCATAGCCTTGACTAGACAGACCTTTGTTGGCAAAGTAATGTCTCTGCTTTTTAATATGCTGTCCAGGTTGGTCATAAGTTTCCTTCCAAGGATCAAGCGTCTTTTAATTTCTTGATTGCATCTGGTCACATTCATATGGGGGCTTTAAAAGCAATCCTGATGCCCAGGCTGTCATTGTTCCGTTGCTGAGCTGTGTCCTGCTCTTTGTTTCCTCATGGATCGCAGTATGCCAGGATCCCCTACCCTTCACCATCTCCCAGAGTTTTCTCAGATTCCAATTGTCCGTTGAGTCTGTGAGGCCATCCAACCATCTCATCCTCTGTCATCCCCTTCTCTTCCTGCCCTCAATCTTTCCCAGCAACAGAGTCTTCTCCAATGAGTTGGCTCTTCACATCAGGTGGCCAAAATATTGGAGCTTCAGCTTGAGCATCAGTCCTTCTAATGAATGTTCAGGTTGATTTCCTTTAGGATGGACTAGTTTGATCTCCTTAAGGGACTCTCCAGAGTTTAATCTAGCACCACAGTTTGAAAGCATCAATTCTTCAGCACTCAGACTTCTTTATGGTCCAGCTCTCACATTCATACATGACTACTGGAAAAACCATAGCTTTGACTATACCGACCTTTGTACTGAATGCTACTTAAGTCAGAAATTTTGGGGTGGGGCCTAGATACCAGTATATTTTTTAACTTCCCAGATGATTCCAGTGGGCGGTCACATTTAAGAACCAGTGCTTGAAAACCCTTCCCACTTAAAATATGCTATGCAGCCAACAGCCTCAACGCTACCTGTGAGCTTCCCGGACATGCAGAATTTCAGATGCTGCTCCAGGCCTACACAGGGTTCATTCTGGCAAGCTACCAAGTGGCTAAACAGCACACTGAAGGTGGGAAAAATTGCTGCTTTAAAGAGTTACACAGTGTCATGATGTCAGTGTCACTGTCCTCATTTTATAAATGAAGAAGCATGTTCAGAAAAGTCAGGTAATGTGCAGATTCTAAGCACTGATTGACTTTTACTGTTTGTAATGTGTTTTTGGATGGCTCCAGTTTAACACTGGAGGAAGAGTTTTTTTTCTTTTTTTTTAAGAAAAGCTGATGAAAGCTTTGAAATCTCACCCAAGAATTAATGCCAAAGAAAAGAACTATGTGCACTTTGAACAGTTCATTGCCCGCTGTGCCAGCGTGCAGGTCCAGGGGCCACAGGTGGTGAGCACTACCACCCCCTTCCTTCCCCCCTCCCACTACGCCGTGATCGATATGACGTGAGCATGTAATTTCTTCTCAATATAAAAGTTGATCTATAAAAAAAATAAACTTTATCTCAAGTGAATACACATACACACACCCTAAGCATGTCCCCTGCTGCTGCTGCTGCTGCTGCTGCTGCTAAGTCGCTTCAGTCGTGTCCGACTCTGTGTGACCCCATAGACGGCAGCCCACCAGGCTCCCCTGTCCCTGGGATTCTCCAGATAAGAACACTGGATCGGGTTGCCATTTCCTTCTCCAATGCATGAAAGTGAAAAGTGAAAAGTGAAAGTGAAGTCGCTCAGTCGTGTCCGACTCTTAGCGACCCCAGGGACTGCAGCCTACCAGGCTCCTCCGTCCATGGGATTTTCCAGGCAAGAGTACTGGAGTGGGGTGCCATTGCCTTCTCCAAAGCATGTCCCCTGAATAGCCCAAATGCCCTGGGAATTTTACAACCAAAAGCCCTCTCCCAAGGCACATTGACAACAGGTAAGATTGCACGTGAGCACTTCTGCACGCCCGTTAGCAACTGAACCTGATTGTTCAGCAGCTGATACTGATTTGGAATTCTTTCACTATATTTCCTTATTCCTTTTCCATGGTTCTTTTCTAGGTGGGGTTGCTGCTGCTGTTTACTATGTATATAGTTTTAAAACTAAAAAGGACATACTTTGAGAGAACTCTGGAGAGAGACATAAAAGTTTCTTCTTTATATATCGTTTCGCAGCTGAATTTATTTAAACTGATGGTGGGTGATTATTAGGTGTGGAAAAATCTAAGATTAAAAAAAGATTTAACTTGCTGGCGGCTCTCCTTGAGTTTCTTACGTCTCTTTCTAATCTTTAGGTATCTTGGCTAAATTCGTAAACATCTGATTTGCAGGTATTTGTGAATTAGAATGCCAAGGAATATTGTTGTTAAGCGGAGAAAGATGCCTTTCCTGGGTCAGAAACCCTCTTAAAAGAAGTACATGCACACATTCCACTAGCTGATTTCATCACTGAAGCAAGATGCCCTTGATGGAACATTTGATAGAATAACCCCATTTTCAGAATAAACACGAGGGAAATGTTAAGGCAAGAGATTTTAAATATATAAAATAGAGAGAAAGTAATGGTTGCATTCAGAAAAACCACCAACGTATATATGAAATAATCACACATCATGTGAATACTTGAGAGCATTAATTTGCAAGTCTGCAAGTCCAACGTGGCTTTCCTTAAACGTGATCACACAGCATCAGGACCAGTGTCTACCTTTGAAACACAAATGACATCCGATGTCCAGCTCTTAGAGGCAAAACACAGACAAAAGCTTTAGACGGTCATGAATTACATCATAAAAAATAAACATAGGGATCTTCAATTATATGTAAAATAGTACAGAGAAAAGAAAAAGAAGCTGTCCAATAATTTTATCCCTGTAAAAAAATGCTATTCTTAAAAGCATGTAATTAATGAACTTGCTTCTTTAGTAAGCCTGGAAAAGACAGTGCATTCTCCTTATTATTCTGGCTTGGCAAGATTATATTAACTCTTCGAGGCCACAAAGTACAATGGAACAAGTATATGAAATTTACTCATGTTTATTTCATATACAACACCTCAGTGCCTGAATGTGGTGCTGGAAATAAGTAAAAATCAGGCTTGTGTTCATCTAAGTGAATTTTCATATTTAAGGACCACAGAGACAGACTAATGAGGCAATATTTATCAAGCAGGACTTCCAAGGAGAACTCTAAAGTAAAGCTTTCATAAAAATTATATATCTATAAAATTCAGTATATATATGATATATATATATATATAGAGAGAGAGAAATGATAGATTTCTTAACTCATTCAGTGGCAAAGTTCACTAAGATATTCAGTGCTGTGGCCACATACTTTTATAACATGGATTCATATTTACTTCCACGTTCCTAGAATTCCCCTGGAGAAGGAAATGGCAGCCCACTCCAGTACTCTTGCCTGGGAAATCCCATGGACAGAGGAGCCTGGTGGCTCCGGTCCATGGGGTCGCGAGAGTTGGACACGACTGAGCGGCTAAACAACAACCCCGATGACCTAGAATTCTCTCTTCGTACATCTACTGAGTATTAATTAGTCACACTGCTGTGATGTATTTTTCCAATTTCTCCATGCCTGAGCTGTTCTCCACTGTCATTTTTTAATCTCCTGTGTTGTTGTCATTGTTCAGTCAAATGACTCTCTGTACCTTCACTGAACTCCAGCACGCCAGGCTTCCCTGTCCTTCACCATCTCCTGGAGCTTGCTCAAACTCATGTCTATTGAGTCAGTGATGCCATCCAACCGTCTCATCCTCTGTCGTCCCCTTCTCATGCCCTCAACTTTTCCCAACATCAGGATCTTTTCCAATAAGTCGGCTCTTAATCATACTGCCTTGATATATTTTTCCAGTTTCTCCATGCCCGAGCTGTTCTTCAGCATCATTTTTTAATCTCATTTACTCTTTGCCAAATGCCAGTGCTTCTGTGAGCCCAGCAGATGGTCTTACAAGTCCTGCTCAGGTTGATGACATAGACTAAGGGTCAGTGGCACTGAAAGTTGTTGGAAAATATTTTCACCATCTGTCCTAAAGTCTCTAGTTAGTACACATTTCTTCTTTAATAATGAGAGCAGATGTGTCACGAGAGGCTGTATGTGTAACTGAGACCACACCATTCACTCCATAGATGATAGTTTCCTATTGTCATGGTGTCAACGTGTGCGTCACGTTCTTTTGCACGCATATTTAGAGCATACAGAGTCTGTGTGCAGTATAACAGACAATTTGCATCACTAGTTGCAACCCCGAGTAGAATAGTTAGAATTGAATTAATTTGCACCACTATTGATGGAGTGGGGCTTAGATCTACCTATTAGTGTTCTTATAAATCTCATTAATGGTGTAATAGAGGTCACTTTAGCCATGTGCCCTCATGTAATTCTGCCACCACAGCAAGTAGAAAGCAGTAATGTGTCTTGAGACCATTTTCCCTTAAAATAGTGTCTCTGTGACTTGCCAGATATTTATTACAACACTGTTTTATGTCTTTATCTTTCTTAATGCAGAATTGGCAGTGCTATTGACTTCAGAAGAGAATTATTATGTAGAAAGAATTCCTGAATAGTGAAGAAAGAACATATTTACTCATTCTTACTAAGGTGAGTGGCGTATTTGTAAAGACTTAACAGAATAAATACATGCTGACTTGAAGATGATGATATTCAGTAGAATTAGATAAACATTAGCATCAAGTTTATGGTTACAGTTGTATTTTTGGATGACTCTCTGAGCTGTTGCTAGTTTGGAGGAGCATATATTTTGAAAGAGTGAATGGAAGCAGAAGTTTGAAGACATGAACTATAAATCTGAACCCATACTTAATCCTAAGTTGTACCACATTGTCCTCTCAGATCAACTATTTGAGTGATGATAGACCTGATCTCAACAAATAGGGAGCAAAGTGAAGTGGGAAAAGTCTGAGTAGGACTAGATTCTTGCCCTGTCTCTGCCACTATCTTTCTAGGAACCTTGGTGTGTGGGGAATTCTATCTTTGTAGTGTAAAACCATACTTAGAGGATAGGACAGTCTCTTCAGTCCTTCCAGCTTTGTCCTTCAAACATCAGTTCAGTTCAGTTCAGTGGCTCAGTCGTGGGACCCCATGGACTGCAGCATGCTAGGCCTCCCTGTCCATCACCAACTCCTGGAGTTTACTCAAACTCATGTCCATCAAGTCAGTGATATCATCCAACCATCTCATCCTTTGTCATCCCCTTCTCCTCCCACCTTCAATCTTTCCCAGTATCAGGGTCTTTTCAAATGAGTCAGCTCTTTGCATCAGGTGGCCAAAGTATTGGAGTGAAGCTTTAGCATCAGTCCTTCCAATGAACACCCAGGACTGATCTCCTTTAGGATGGACTGGTTGGATCTTCTTGCAGTCCAAGGGACTCTTGAGTCTTCTCCAACACCACAGTTCAAAAGCATCAATTATTCAGCACTCAGCTTTCTTTATAGTCCAACTCTCACATCCATACATGACCACTGGAAAAACCATAGCCTTGACTAGACAGACTTTTGTTGGCAAAGTAACGTCTCTGCTTTTGAATCTG
>NW_011495082.1:21082094-21098698 GCF_000754665.1 Bison bison bison
ACATCCATACATGACCACTGGAAAAACCATAGCCTTGACTAGACAGACTTTTGTTGGCAAAGTAATGTCTCTGCTTTTGAGTATGCTATCTAGGTTGGTCATAACTTTTCTTCCAAGGAGTAAGCATCTTTTAATTTCATGGCTGCAGTCACCATCTGCAGTGATTTTGGAGCCCAAAAAAATAAAGTCTGCCACTGTTTCCACTGTTTCCCCATCTATTTCCCATGAAGTGATGGGACCCGATGCCATGATCTTCATTTTCTGAATGTTGAGCTTTAAGCCAACTTTTTCACTCTCCACTTTCACTTTCATCAAGAGGCTTTTGAGTTCCTCTTCACTTTCTGCCATAAGGTTGGTGTCATCTGCGTATCTGAGGTTATTGATATTTCTCCCAGCAGTCTTGATTCCAGCTTGTGCTTCATCCAGCCCAGCATTTCTCATGATGTACTCTGCATATAAGTTAAATAAGCACAGTTACAATGTATAGCCTTGACATCAGCAGCTCTATAAGAGATAAGAATCAGCATCAGCCATCTGTCACCCTTCTCATGTGGTTATGTGTGTGTTATTTTAAAACTCACATGAGGCAAGATTTATGAGAATTTGTAGAAATGTAGAAAGTATTAAAGCAAAACAGTGGGAGATGAAGGTAGAGGTGACATTCCACAGTTCATTATCTCTAACTCATCAGCTTTAAGTTTTTGTATCTTGTCCCTTCTAATCCAAGTCTTTTTTACTATCTATCCTTCATTTATTGACTCACACTCAGAGTCACAACCTCAACCCAAAGGAAGGCACCTTTTTAACATTACAAAATTCCAAGGACAGCACAGGACTTTTGTAATTTCTCAACCTGTTGGTTGAGAAAATATACTTAACCAACATTTAACAAACATTCTTTGAGTACTCAGGGACTTAATGGACTGGAAAACAGACAGTAGAACCTACAGTCTAGTGGGGAGAGACAAAATAATCACACACATGAAAGGAAAATACGTAATGGTAAAGGGACGCAGTGAATTAGTAACTTTTAATGCGATATGTATTTTGTTATTCATGACAGCACCTCCTCCATGCACTTTTAAAATTGTGGCATTTACGTGTACAAGCATATCATTTATTCAGGCTATGTTTGGCATAATATTACAGGCACCTAACAGTTAAATTTCTGCCCCAGGTTAGAAATCTTCACCTTGTCTGACGGTTGTGTCCCTATCTAGAATATGGTGGTTGAGGACAAAGCTCTTGCTTATTAATTAAATGCTTTTGCCATGTAAGTACATTAAGAGAAGTAACTTCTTGCTGTTACCTCAGACAAGCCCCAGATTTATTTCCCACTTCTGTTACCGTCACACGGCTGAATGCCGACCAGAGGAAGCGTAGAATGGGGGTGGAAGTTTGTTCTCCCAGAGACCAGGCTATCAGAATCTCCACCGTCTTGCAGCTGTTCTCTCTGGGTCGCATATCCTGACGCTGCCAGGTTAAGGCACGCAGGTCTGGAGGAAGTATCCCAGCTTTACCTCAGCCTGAAACTGTGTCACCACGCAATGTAATTTTTCCACGGCATCTGTCTTCCCAACAACACTGGCCTGTATGTCTCGGGCCCAACATGGTGCCCACTCAATACATTCTTACGGAATGAACCAGTGGAATGTGAAAAAGCATGTTCTTTGCAATTCAGCATGACAAAGGGATTTCAGTCCTTTCTACCAGGACACAGCAGACTCCACAGCACTGGCAAAAAAAAAAAAAGCATTTGGTATAGTTACCACCGAGACACATTGTAAACACAGCTTGGACACTTCCATCAGTCATCTGCGAAGTGTCCCCATGACTCCGTGGGAATGGGAGCTGACTGGTGGCTGTCCACGGGCCCATCAGACTGGGCCTCTCTGATAAAACTCCCTCCTGTTCTTCATCCTTCAGAGGAGTGACAGAGGCCTGCGATTTCACAGCAGCATTGAGTGAGTCTGTCTCCTGCCAGTTCCAAAGGAAGAGCGACAGAAAGTTTACAAAGTGAAATATGAACACAGACTCCAAACACACATGCAAAAGAAGGAGATATTAATTGTTGCCAAGTAAACACTTCTGTTACTGGTCAAAATTCAGGAGTTTTAGAGTAAAATTTATGTTTCCAAAGGTCGTTGGGTTTTCAAAGCACTTTTGTATTAGTGATCATTTGAGCCTCAGAACAACACTGCACCTCGGAGGGGTGGGAGATTTTATCTGTATTTGAGAGGTGAGGAGGGTGTCTGCAGAGATGGGCAGCTTGCCCAAGGTCACACAGTGAAAAAGAGTTGGAACGAGGAAGAGCACCCAGAATCCTCAACATCTTGATTCTTATCTTCAAATGGATGAAGATCCTCTTGACCCCGGGTTGTGGGTTTGACAGTTGCTTCCACGTTTGCAATTACCGTCACGCCTGGTTCTTGTCTCCAATGCATGCTACTTAAAATGACCACAGACAGATAAATCTGAAGGGAAACAGTTAATAAATAAGCTGCGAAAAAATGACCTTGGTTTTTCTACATGAAAATGAAGTCAAATGCAATTTCAGATAGAGCTCAGCTATCCAACGGAGAAGGCAATGGCACCCCACTCCAGTACTCTTGCCTGGAAAATCCCATGGATGGAGGAGCCTGGTAGGCTGCAGTCCATGGGGTCGCTTAGAGTCGGACATGCCTGAGCGACTTCCCTTTCACTTTTCACTTTCATGCACTGGAGAAGGAAATGGCAACCCACTCCAGTGTTCTTGCCTGGAGAATCCCAGGGATGGGGGAGCCTGGTAGGCTGCCGTCTATGGGGTCGCACAGAGTCGGACACAACTGAAGCAACTTAGCAGTAGCAGCAGCAGCAGCTATCTAATCCACTCCTTTCAAGTTACAATACCAACCTACCTGTGAAATAAACAACCAACCAACCCTGATCACAGTTTTCAGGGATGATTAACATTATAATAATCTCCTTCTAAATCTAAATGTTCCCAAACTCTTATCAAACATGTAGCTGTTCTGAGAATGGCCTTAATTCCCAATATTTTTTTCACAAACACTAAAAGTTAATATCTTTTTGTACCAAAACATTTACATAAAATTTAAGAAATCTGTAAATCAGCACAATGAATAGATGGCATTCTCCCTGTCCTTCCTAAAATGACACTCTGTACATTATGGAACTATAAACTACAGTGAGAACTACAAAAATTTTTATTTCTTCAGTTCTCAGGAAAAGAACTTAAAATTTATAAGTGGTTAACAGAAATTAAAATCATATTTGGTTTGCATTTAAAGCAGGCTGTTTATGCCTATTAGTTATGCACCAGCATACTGCCATACTTATATAGGTATTCAATAAATATTTGGTAAATGATTGATGGATGAGTGATCCAATGCCCTGTAGATATACACTTGTCTTTGTCCTGCCATACAACTTTCAGGAGAGAGTTAAAGAGAATTTTAAAGCATAGAGTAGAGAGTTAGGCCTTTAAAGACAAAAATTTGAGTCATTAGTTCTAAATAATGAAATGATCTAGGCCTAACTTCTTGACTCACCAGGCCTTTGGATTTTTCAACAATAGACTAAAAACATGGATAAAATTTCAGGTCTTCTCTAAGGTTACTTCTAGTATTTTCTAATTCTAGATTTAAAAGCTATCAGCCAAGGAAATGTCTCACTCCCACCAGAAAATAAGTATGGAATGAAGGGTGATCGCAGACAGAAGTCTTAGCTTGCAAAGGTTAAATGTACTTAGGGGGTGGGAGGTGGGGATTACAAATTGTAAAGACAGTAAGGATTTCCCAGAGCCTTATAGACATTGTTTTTAGCACATTATCATCTACTACAGAGTCCCATAAAAGAATTGTGGTGGAGACAGAAGAAGGCTCAACGGGACAAGAAAGGTATTGAGGACCTCTAAAGTTTCTTCTCCGTTTTTTGTTTTTTTTTTTTTCATTCTTTTAAAAAGTAGATGAAGGAAAGGGAAATGCATTATGAACTGCTTTGAAGTCCCAGAACTTAGGGAATGATCCATGTAAGCCTGGAGAAGTACAAAAGAGAAGACCTCTAGAAAAAAATGGAATTCTTAGAGATAGAACCCACATAGGGCTCTTAATTTTTGAAGAACTGGCAGCTCAAAGAAGGGTTTCAGCCAGACCCCCAAAAAGCTAGAAGGGGGACCCAAATAAAAAAAGACTGTGCTCTGCCAAAGGCCACGAAAGAGCTGAAGAGGGTACCTGAGCCCTGGAGGAGAGAAAGGGAACAGTGTCAGCAGACTGCTAACAGGAGGACCCCAACTGTGAGGGGAGCACCTCCGAGCTCAGAGAATACCTAGTACTGCCTGGAAGGAGCTGAACCTTTAACCCAACAGCACCAGGCAAGGGGACTTCATCTGCCTCAGCTACGATCCTGAGCGCCCAGAATTCTCTCCCACTGTTTTGTACAACACTTGAAAGAACCAGGCAGCTATGTGCATGGGACAATTCCATGAGCAGGCTTAGCATGGGAGAAGAGGAAGCCAGGAAGGATGTGACTCCAAAATAGGATCTTTAAAGGCTAAATCCTCTGCCTTTCTCCTCCTCCTCCCACAGCCCATCCCCTGTCCTTGTTTCCTCGGGATGGTAGAGAAAATTTAGCTGATATATAGAGGCACTCAGGCCAGCCAAGGAGCTCCTTGGTTCTGTCTCTGGGGTGGGTGTCACTCCTGCACACCAAGCTGCCCATGGAGAAACTGTAGATTCTACCCGAACACCCACGAAGCACATATTAGATAGATGTCAGTCTAGGTTTTTCAAGGGATAAAAAGGTGAGCAAGACATTAGAATTACTTCCCAGAGTGGGGGACATAAAGCCATGAATAGCCAAGACAAAGTAGAGTAAATGTTGAGCCACATGTGAGGCTGAAACAGAGATCAGTGTCCAGCTCACTCCCAGGGTAACTGGAAGGACAGTTTGCTTCTCTCCATCCTCTGCTTTCACCCGCTTCCAAGCTATACTCTTCTCTACTCTTGCCTGGAAATCCTAAAGACTCCCCCTTTTTATTTTTCCTACTTCCTCCTGTCAATTCTCTTCTCACTGGGTCAGAGTGACCTTTTTAAAATCAAGTCTCAATCCCCTCCACTGCTCTCAAACTCTCCAGCTGTACTTAGCATGTAGTTCAGGGTCTTGGTTTCCGAGGCTTCACCAATCTGACCTGTTCCGCTGTAGCTTCATCTTAAATGCCTCTTTTTGGTATGGTCTCTCTCAGCCTTGCTGGTCTGCATTCCTTTCTTCCCAAATACCTTGCTCCCATCTGCCTGGGGGCATTTACATTTGCCGTTTCCTCTATCTGAAGTGCTCACCTCTCTTCCTTCTTGCTTAGTTAACTCTGCACCATCTCCCTTGCCTCTCCTCAGAGTCCTTTCCTGGCATATCTCCTTTCTCTGCTCCCACTGGGTCAATACCTCTTGTTGACAATTCCTGTGGCACAGAGTGCCTCCCTTCATAGCAATAAATGCAAGTTTTGAGTCATTCGTTGACAGCTGATACCCACACACCTAGGCTCCACGAGGGCACAAACCATGTCTCTCTTCTCACCATTGGCTCCACAGCACCTGTCTCAGGTGTAAAGCAGGCACTCATTGGCTACTTCTTGAATGAATTGTAGCCATTGGAGAGCCATCATCCACCCCTTCTTCAGAAGAGGGAACCGAGGCTCAGAAAGGCAAACAGACTTGCTCAAAGTCCCAACTTGCCGAACCAGAAAAAGTCCTCTTGCCCGCAGGCTCATAATCCATAGTTCTTATCCAATTCTACCACATGACCCTGAAGCTTGTTCAAGGGCCAAATAACAGCCTCCAGTTTTCTTGCTGGGACAAAAGGTGATTGAGAAGAGAGACAATAGGAATTGCTCACTGGGTCACATGAGTGGCTGAGCGTAAGTGAGAAACTGAGAAATGGAAGACTGAAACTCGAAAGAAAGACTGACGAGTAGGTGGTGTGGTTAATGTGTTGACGCTCAGAGGAGAGACTGATCCGGTGGACGGGCCTGGGGTGCGCACGGGTACCGGCACGGGGCGTGAGGCTACACGAAGACGCCAGATGGCCCCGGCCAGCATCTAAGGAAGCGAATTTTCCAGGGAACAAATGGGGGTACTGGAAAGCATAACAGAGTCAAAGTTTGTTCAACTTATTTTCAATCTTCTTGAGGGGTGGAGAGTGGCGGCAAAGGGATGAAGTTGCAAGGTGAAAGGCAGGCAATTTGTTGATGGTTTTATATTTGAGTAACTGTATTTAATAAACAGTGAGGGTGCTGTTGAGTTTGTTTGTTTGTTTTAAGCCTCTTAAAAAAAAACAAAATGGAAGCATTGGAAGCCAAAGAAGTAGCTTTGTCTGATGAAGTGACGGGGGCTGGGGATGAGAGAGGGGCTCCGGGCTGGCGCCACGCCCTTCTGTTCACCCAGATCTGCCTTGGCCATCATTCTCCCTTTCAACCAGTGCCAGTCCCCAGGCACAGGGGTGAATCTGGGCCAAGGTTGCAGCACGCGGCCGACGAGCCACAAACCGCAGGGCCGCCTCGACTGAGGCAGAGAGGGCAAGTGCTCTTTTCCCTGTCCGCTGAGAGAAGCACCATGTTTTAACTTAAAACTGGAGGGTTATTCGTTTCCTTTATGACGAATCTAGACAGCATATTAAAAAGCAAAGACATTACTTTGCCAACAAAGGTCTGTCATGTCAAGGCTATGGTTTTTCCAGTGGTCATGTATGGATGTGAGAGTTGGACTGTGAAGAAAGCTGAGTGCTGAAGAATTGATGCTTTTGAACTGTGGTGTTGGAGAAGACTCTTGAGAGTCCCTTGGACTGCAAGGAGATCCAACCAGTCCATTCTGAAGGAGATCAGCCCTGGGATTTCTTTGGAAGGAATGATGCTAAAGCTGAAACTCCAATACTTTGGCCACCTCATGCAAAGAGCTGACTCATTGGAAAAGACCCTGATGCTGGAAAGACTGAAGGCAGGAGAAGGGGACAACAGATGAGATGGTTGGATGGCATCACTGGCTCAATGGACATGAGTTTGGGTAAACTCCGGGAGTTGGTGATGGACAGGGAGGCCTGGTGTGGTGTGGTCCTTGAGGTCACAAAGAGTGGGACACTACTGAGCAACTGAACTGAACTAAACTGATTCACTTCCTGACCAAAAGAGGAAGAGTCTCAAAGGTGGGATCCCACATAGCAGGGCGGCTTTTGAACTCCTTATCCCTCAACCTCTGTAGCCGTTTCCAGTCTTCAAGCGTTGCCAACTTCTGCATTAAGGACTGATGTCTGCAGGGACACGTGGGTTCTGGCAGCCCCGGTGCAGGTATCAGTCCTTAACGCAGAAGGTTAAGGTTAAGGTTAAGGCACCCACGCTCTGGGTGCCTGGCCCCAGACTCAGGAATAGAGGGTGCAGGCTGTGCGAGCACTGAGCCTCTCTTGTGAAAATGTCTCCAGACTTACACACGTGTAATTAAATTAAAAAAAAAACCGCAAATCGGATTCAGGGTACTCTGGGTAATATTACTTGGAGATTTTAGTAGAGTAACAATATGTTTTTCAGTTAATGTTTAAACAGAGAAGAATCCAAGTAGCACAGTGGAAAAAGTATAGACCGGACCTCCACCTAGTTTGGAATCCTGGCTGTTAAACCTTTCTGAAGCTGTTTCCTACTTTTCCTATTGTAAGAGGAGAATCACAGCACTGGCCTTGGAGATTTGGGGGAGGATTGGAGATAATATCTGAGAACACATATGTGGAGCCTGGAATGTAACAGGCATCTGTTCATTGAATGGCAGCCACCTTTACATGGAACTATGAAACAGCAAAACAAAAGACAACATTTTTCTTTGTCAGTGGCTTTTAACACTCATTAATTAGATTGTAAAACTTCAGTTTATAGAAATCTTCTCACAACAGTCAAACGAGGTTAGTCACTGACCTGTCATCCTTTATTCTGGTTCTAGATTCCAGTTATCAGCTATTTCCCCAGTACCCCTTCATTCAGCAGGGATGTTGAGGAGAGTTTCTACATGTTTAAAAATGTAGGAGCCAGTCTATGGTGTGATTTTCATCACAGCAATCTTAAGGACTCCTTAAAGTTCTTGCATCACCCACCTGGACTTTGTCTTGCTCACCTGCTTATACAACAATTGCTTAAAGATCTATTGTAGGGTGATCGTATTTAGCTTCAGCCTATTTAAGTACCAACTCTTACATATTATTAGCTTTGGCTAATAGGAGTCCCCAAAACTACCTCTCCCCACTAAGTACCAGCCACCCAGCCTCGGTTTCTCAAAAGACTATTGTTCCAGCTCACTTTGTACGTTTTTAATCTTGAGCAAATAGTGGAAAATTATATAGTACTTAGAAACAATATAGTTCCATGGACAGTCTACAAATCACAGTGAGTTTTCAATAAAGAGTTTCAGGTCCTCTACTCGAGTCAGAGATTTAACTCATTATTCATGAGCATGTGGTGGTCATCCCTCCCTAGAACTCTCCCCACAGTCCTCCACTTTGAATTCCTTTTTCTCCCAGCTTTACTGAGATATAATGGACAAATAAAACTGTATATTTTTAAGGGGTACAAGATGATGATTTGACATATATATACATGGTAGAATGATTTCCACAGTCAAATTAATTAGTATACCCACCACCTCACATGCTTACCATGTGTGGAAGAAGTGGTAAAAACACTTAAGACTGATTCCTTTTTTAGATCTACTCTCTTAGCAGATCTCAAGTTTACGATGTAGTATTATTAACAGTAGTCGCCATGATGTACAGGAGACCTCCAGAAATTCATTCATCTTCTCAGTGAAAGTTTAGAACGCTTTTTTTTTTTTTAAATCTCACTCCACATCAATCCCTAAGCCCAAACCAAGAGTGAGCTCAGCTATTACATCTGCCTCCAAGACTTTGCAGCCATTCTAACCCTCAGTGACATCTGCTTCCTATGGACGCATTCTAAAGTATCTCAGGCCCACAGCATTCACCATCTGCCACTCTTGTTTGACATTAAATCATCTACTGCTTTGGGAAACGTTTTCTCTCATTACTTAACTCTACTCGTCTAAATGGTCACGGCATCTCTTATCTATTCGTTAGATGAAAAAGTGAAAGCTGTCCAGTTGTGCTCGACTCTTTGTGACACCATGGGCTATACAGTGTGTTCCCCGTAATTCCAGCATGGTTCAGTGTGATTTAAAGAAAAATCTTTATTAATGTCTTGAATAAGAGTCAGTAAACTTCCTACCAGATATTACTTTGGTAAGTCAGTGTTTACTCTTTTGTACAAATAAACTTTACACTTATGCAGTACGGTTTTAACTAGGCAGGGTGAAAGACCCAGAACGAAGGTGCTTGGAGCCGAGTATTTAGCTTTGCCAATTCTTACTCCGACTACTCTGGCTAAAGCAAAGCTGGCTCCATATCGTCCCACCCCCTCAGCCAGGTGAGGCTTACTTTTGTGGGAGATATGCCAAGTTCCTTTCACTTGAGGTGTCTTCTCTCCGTTCTCAACCCTTGCAAATTCTTAAGTATTTTAAAGTTAAGTATATATGTCCTCCACTTATTATTCTGACTTAACAGAGGTTTTGTGTTAAAATTAGAGATATAATCTGAGACTGTACATATATATTTATACATGTATATGTATTTGTAAATGCATATCTAAATAAAATAGTATATAAGTAAAAGTGGGATCTCTCCATGTGAAAGTGAAAGTTAGTCACTCAGTCGTGTCCGACCCTTCGCAACCCCATGGACTGTAGCCTGCCAGGTTCCTCTGTCCTTGAATTCTCCAGGCAAGAATGCTGGAGTGGGTTGCCACTCCCTTCTCTCCATCTCCTTCTCTCCACGTAGACAGAGTGAAACTGGCTTAAGAATGTCTGTGGAATGAACATAGACCTGCAAGCAAAAAGGTTTTGGTCTCACAAAGAGGAGCAGAATCTGTGAAGGAGTCTCGTAAATAGATTTCCACGGGCCTAGGAACCAGAGCCAACTAGCCTCCTCTTCTTGCGTTTATGAAAAAGGGAGTTCTTTCTAGTCGTTCAAAACTCCATATCCATAAAGCATGTTAAGGAATGTCTCAACACTGTAGATAAAAGTTATTTGGAGAAAGAACACTCCCCTTAAACCACGGAATGTTATGCTGATTAGATGAGGAAGGTGAAAGAGAGAAGTACACCACCTATTATTAATTATCATAAAATGACGTTGAATTTCTCCAGCCCCTTTCATCTAGGAATTTCAATTTGCTTATATGAGCTAATGAAACCTCACTTTTACTTTATCACACCTTGTAAGAGAATAAGACTGTATCACTGGAATGTCTACCATCTCCTGTAGTTTTCAGCACTTTGCAATCATTCATTTGGTGTCCAAGGCTACAAGGTATTGAGTAAGCTAGTGTAATTAATCATTTTTACAGGTAGGGAAACTGAGACAAAAACGTAATATCTTGCCAACACCACACAGTGAGGCTGTTGCAGAGCCAGAATCAAAGCCAACGAATATTTGAATCCAGGGCTTCTGGTGGAAAAACTAAATCAGTCAGTTTTCTCCATCTCCCTTCTAAATAACTGTCTTTATACACAGGTAGTTTTAGGAGAAGGAACTTCAAAAGTTTAAAAAAATCAACTTAGAAATAGTAGAATAATGTTGAATTTTCCACATATTTCAGTTCGGAATGATTCAACAAAGTACAACTGATAACCCACAATAGGAAGATGATGAGGGTAGCATTTATTTTTCCAAAGATTCACCCCTGAGTTTCATAGAAAGAATTGGAGAAGACAAACCACAGTACCTAGCCTGTTTTTTGTATATGTTGATGTTATTTGCTAAGGGCTCAAATTGCCTTTTCTCCCCACCCACATGTAGTCTGGGGAAGGGGATGGTAATACCTAAATATCTTAAGTCTCAGATCCTCCCTGAAGTCTCAGTGACAGCACCACTGACAATTCTTGCAGAGCACTGAGTATGTTTAGCCCTTGAGGACCTACTCATCTGAAGTTGGTGGATTTCTGAAGAATAATTGCTTTAAATATCATATTTTAAAATTCAAATATTATACGCAAAAAAAGCAAACACTTTATCAGGCATTTGTGGTCACTTGACCTTTTCCAAACCTAGAATGTTAGCCTTATTAAATCCACAGCTCTTCTGCCTCTCTTTTTTGGGAAAGGGGGGAGGGAAAGGGCTAACCCACAGATAAGTATTTTATTTAAATTTAGAGGCAACTGGAGTATTTTGTTTTCTTTGTTAACTTTCCAAGTACCTTCTGTCCCAGGCAACAGGCAAGGTGCAGATTTAAGAAGTGGTGAAACCCAAAGTGGCTTGGCTGCTCCTGTCAAAAAGTAAAAACCAACATGTCTCACAGTTGAGATAAATACACTCCAAAACTTGCACCTTGTACACGAAGCAGGGTCCGATCGGGCCAGGTCGTCAGTCCCAGTGATAGTTATGGCTGGACAAGTATAACTTCAGAGGCAAAGTGCATTGGACCAAATAGGGCCCCCTTGCCTCCATGTCCCCATATTCTGAAGCCAAATGGTGCACTTTGGCATAGCCTTAATGCTATCTATCAGATCAGATCAGTCGCTCAGTCGTGTCCGATTCTTCACGACCCATGAATCGCAGCACACCAGGCCTCCCTGTCCATCACCAACTCCTGGAGTTCACTCAGACTCACGTCCATCGAGTCAGTGATGCCATCCAGCCATCTCATCCTCTGTCGTCCCCTTCTCCTCCTGCCCCCAATCCCTCCCAGCATCAGAGTCTTTTCCAATGAGTCAACTCTTTGCATGAGGTGGCCAAAGTACTGGAGTTTCAGCTTTAGCATCATTCCTTCCAAAGAAATCCCAGGGCTGATCTCCTTCAGGATGGACTGGTTGGATCTCCTTGCAGTCCAAGGGACTCTCTATAGAAGCACGAAAATAAATAAACCATCTCCTGATGACCAATCTCAGACTTCAGGCAATGTATGAATGGGTGGCCAGGAACACACTAAACTGCACATTCTTTGATGGAAACTTTGTACAGCTTGTACTTCCGTTAATTTGACACATTAACAGATACGATAAGACTAAAAGAAAGGAGCCTCTGATTTTCCATAGAGTGGTATATGTCCACTCTTCCTTTTTTTTCCCATTAGCCCACTCTGCAAAACACCAACAATAAGACATTCTTCCCCAGATTTTTAATTTCTGAGAATATTGTCAACTTTGTCAATGAGAAAGCCGTGATTTCCCCTCTTCAAAAAAGAAAGAAAAACAGTAGTTCCAGACAGACTGGACAAGTCCATTACAAGAAAAGTCAGAGCAAGAACGTTGTAGAAACAGAAAATTATTCTAATTAATTAATAATTAATTACCCTTGATTTAAAAACACACATCCAGATCAAAGGGTACATGAAAAGTTCTCTTAAGGAAATATAATTTGGCAAGTGACTGCCTGGTACAAATTTGCACTGATAAAAGTTATTCATTGGATAAAGAATGGCTAAGTGGATAAGTTCAGGGGAGAAACCAGCTCTTTAAATTTCAATAGAAGGTTACAAGGCCATTGCCCATTTGGCATAGCTTTAAATCTGCCAAACTTGCTTGGGAGGGTGGGCAGCTCATTTTTTTAAATACAAGTCTTCGTTCAAAAACAAAGCTGGACCCAACTGTCCCTTACAATTACATTTCAGTGGCTCCAGCTGGATGTTTGTGTTTTTTCTGGGTGATTAATAGCGCTCACATTTCAGTGGTCGCAGTCAGCCTCCACAGTCATTAACACCCCATTAAGATGGATGAGAAGAACTTCTCACCTTTTGTTTCAATCCATTGGGCCATGGAGGCAAGGCACTGATGCAGGAAGGGGAGATTATCTGTACAACCAAACAAGCTAATACTTCCTCTAAAAACGAGTTTTTTTAAAGCCCTTATAAAGCCTTATTTTCAAAAACAGTCTTTAGACATCCTTTTAAGAACACTTAACCCAGAGTTTCCCCGTATCTTATGCATGTACTTGGCATGGTTCTTCCATAATGTTTACAAAGCTCTGTTTCTCCCCTACTGTTTGTTTGCTCTAAGCCTATAATTATGACAGGGAGACTTCTTTTTCTAAGGAAAATTAGTAGTAACATGAATATCGAGTTACCTTTGAGAAAAAAAATATATGCGTAGAAGTTCATGCATGACAGTCTAAACACTGGCTCCATCTCTCCCCAATGGTAGTGGAAATGCCATGTTTTGGAAAATTCAACAAGATAATTGTTTCTATTTAAAGGAAAATGAGGAATCCAAAACTTGAGAGCAGGATGATACCTAAAACTATTTAAGCATCAATGTGTCCAATGACGCTTGGTAATTTTAATCTCTCGTCAAAAAGCCTTCCTTCAAGAGGCTTCTGTGTGATGACAGTGGTAAATTTTGTAGAAAAACTACTTTGTTTACAAACTTGCAAAACACTGTACTTCATCCTTTGAGCTGAAGTTCTCACAGGCAAAGCAAGGCACACTCTCCTGATAGAGCCTACCCATCCGACGTTGAATTGCCAGGGTGGTTCTTATGGGAACACGATGGGCTCAGTCAACACATCACTATTTTTATCATTTGGCTTCGCAGTTAAGAAAATGATTTTATTGAATCCAGTTATTTATTACTATCATCTTTTTTGTTATTATCTTCCATTGAAATAGGTGACTTTCAAACCACATAGCAAAATTTTTAAAATAATGACCACGTGCTTATCTTAACTAAGTCAAGTCAAAGTGCAAAATCTACAGGCATCTCACACAACCTTCACACACACATACACACACACCCCCCGATATTCTTTATTATACTTTTGTATAATGTACAGAAAGTCTTTGCCTCGCAGCAACCACTTACAGCATTCCGACAAGGTATCTACACACAATTTTTATAAAGGATGATTTCTTCCTTCTAACTCTTTGAAGATCCCAGTCATTTAAAAAATTACTAGATCCTTACTCATCTCAGCTCTAAAATTGCAACGTTAACCACTTTCTTTCTTCACCCCTATTACACGGGAAGGACGGCCCTGCTGCTCTCAGGGAGCAACCCCTCTGCTAGTATAAAATCCAACCCCTTCGTCCTACCTAGGATTCAGTGCTCTTTTACCCCACCGCCAGCTTCTTCTCCTGTGCTGGCTCTTTCTCATCAGCCTCATGCTCCAGTCTTGTTTATGCGTTGTTGTTGTTGTTTTCCTTAAACTTCTTTGGTCCTATCGTCCCTTCCAATCCTTCCAACTATCACTCCATTGCTTTGCTCCAATCCACAGGAAAATTCTTTTCAGAAGAAATGCTCACACTCTTGACTCCCATTTATTTAACGAGCCATCTGTCTTCCACACCCACCACTGCACTGATATCGTTGTCCCACCACCTCCAAAAAGCTCCGCCTTGTCCATTCTGTGACCACTCTTCGACTTCATCTTCGTCAGGTTGTCAGTAGCATTTACTATGGATGTCTGTTTCCCTGGTCCTGAAACGTACTTCCTGCTCTCTGCTCGGATGACTTGCTTCCGACCTCCATGGCCAGTCCTGCTCAGACTCCATTCTTGGTTCCTTGGCATCTAGTTGATCTTGGTATTTCAAACACACAAGAGCTTGGTCCTGTGTTTTACCATCGTCTGATGGGAGCAATAGATACTAAAATAGGAGGTGATCCAGGGAAGTCATCCAGGAGGAGTGGTCTGTTCTGCTGGTTCTCCTTCTCTTCTTTGCCTGCGGGGCCAGCCAAGGAGGTCAGGACTTGGCTTAGTGGGGCAGGAAGAAAGCCTGTACCGTGTGGTATCTAGAGAATGGAAGTGATCGATGGTGCTAAATGTAACCACAAGTGAAGTGCCATGAGGAACAAAATGCGTCCACTGGATTTTTTGACATGAAGGTTTGTAATGACCTTAGAACCAGTGCACTGGATATGGAGACAGAAGCCAGACAAGAGTGCGTTGAGCTGTGGGTAGTAAAAAAGCAGAAATAGGGAGAAAGATGCCCATTGGACAACTAGGTACTAATACAGTTTAAAGTTCTTCAGAATAAGTAGTGTGACTGATGTGTGTAAGTTAGCTTTAACCAGACCCCAAGGTGAGGTTCAGAATAAGTAGTGTGATTGATGTGTGTAAGTTAGCTTTAACCAGACCCCAAGGTGAGGTCAGTGAGCACTTGGAGAATTTAGCCAGGAGTCTAGATTACACAGGCATCTAGACAAGCATTTCAGACATTACCACTATCTATCCTGCTGCTGCTGCTAAGTCACTTCAGTCGTGTCCGACTCTGTGCGACCCCATAGACAGCAGCCCACCAGGCTCCCCCATCCCTGGGATTCTCCAGGCAAGAATACTGGAGTGGGTTGCCATTTCTTTCTCCAATGCATGAAAGTGAAAAAGTGAAAGTGAAGTCGCTCAGTTGTGTCCAACTCTTAGCAACCCCATGGACTGCAGCCCACCAGGTTCCTCCGTCCATGGGATTTTCGAGGCAAAAGTACTGGAGTGGGGTGCCATTGCCTTCTCCGACTCTCTATCCTAGATAGTTAATTACCATAATGGATGTTAGAAATAAATTTTTGTGTGTTCAATGAGTAGTGTTCATGATATCTGGGGAACAAAAGAGATTATGTGGGTTCTGCCATCCCCACCCAAAGAAATGAAAGAATCCAGCCAACCTAATAGCCTAATATCTTTTAACTAGAGCCTGGATCTATAACTCAATTTGCTCCTTTGCCCCCACCCCCATATGTATGGAGCTCTAATGCCTAATCCAGCTAGAAGTTCTGTAGTTAATCTCAAAGTCTGCTTTAGGGTAAATCTTTGCCAAAGGACAGCAATTAAGGACTTAGTTGATTTTATGAGAACTGGTTCTATGTATTTTGTACCTACTTTCTAATAAATACTATAAGGAGCAGATTTCAAACTAAGACTTGCATTCATTGTAACTCACTACCTGGAAGGGAGGTTATAAAGAGGAGCCAAGAAGCCTTATTTGTCTCTAAGGATCAGAGCCTACATGGTTTGGTTTAGCCACTGAGTTGTACTCGACTCTTTGCAACCCCATGGATTGTAACCCTCCAGGCTCCTCTGTCCCTGGGATTTCCCAGGCAAGAATACTGGAGTGCGTTGCAATTCTCCTTCTCCAGGGGATCTTCCCAACCGAGGGATCAAATCTGGGTCTCCTGCATTATAGGCAGATTTTTTTTTTTTAACCACTGAGCCAGCAGGGAAGCCTGCAAGGCATACAGGTGTCTACCAAATAACCTGACCATTGTTGAAAGG
The DNA here is from genome assembly GCF_000754665.1 of Bison bison bison. Taxonomy (NCBI): domain Eukaryota; kingdom Metazoa; phylum Chordata; class Mammalia; order Artiodactyla; family Bovidae; genus Bison; species Bison bison. The sequence goes on from NW_011495082.1 coordinate 21,098,388, forward strand.
CCGATTTGACTTGAGGTCACTGGGGAAGAACAACTTTTTAGAGAAGTGTAACTATGAAAGGAAAGAGAAAAGCAAGGAGAGTGAACTACAGTCAAGAAAAAATAATTTGTTTAATGTTTGTTTACTTATGTTTTGAGATACCAACATGTAAATGCTGATGAAAGGATCCAGACAAGGTGAAAGATTTAAGATAAGGAATAAAAAGAGAACAGTAGCCAGGAAGCAGAGGAAAAAAGAGACCTAAAGCAAAGACAAGGGAAGCTTTAGAAATAACAGGCTCCCTTATCCTGGTGGTTCAGTAGTGAAGAGTC
>NW_011495082.1:21098798-21108683 GCF_000754665.1 Bison bison bison
AGTGAAGAGTCTGCCTGCCAGTGCAGGAGACCTGAGAGATCCGGGTTGGATCCCTGGGTCTGGAAGATCCCCTGGAGAAGGGAATGGCAACCCAGTCCAGTATTCTTGTCTGAAGAATTCCAAGGGCAGAGGAGCCTGGTGGGTTACAGTCCGTGGGGTCGCAAAAGAGTCAGACATGGCTTACCAACTAAAAAAATATTCTACACAGAGGGAAGGAAATGAGGGGTGGGCAGTATTAAATGGCTTTGCAGGTTTTGTAGCAAAGATTTAAAAGAGACCTTACATAGTTCCCCTAGAGATGAAATGCAAGGTGAAGTCATTCGTTGCAGATGAGTGGGGTGGTAGATAATTCACAGATTTTTAAATTGTCCAAAGGTAGAATTGATCAATGGAATCTCAGTTTAATGTTTAGAGTTTCTGATGTTGGTTATTCTGAAGATAACAGTCCTGTGCTTGTATAAGAAAATAAAGAGGGGACATCTGTGAATTCACAGTGAAAACTTGTTTTAGTTTTTCGTAGTTTCCTTGTTCCAGTGCTTAAAATGGAGACTGTCATTTAATCAGTTTATTTGGGAATTAGATCACTGCCTTGTAAAAGAGAGTGATGTCCATTACATCATAAATGCATTAACAAAGGGCAGAGTCACTCCCGCCACACCCTAACTTCCAGGGGGTGGGTTGGGAAAAAGAAGGTGAATATGAAGAGTAAAAATTAATTTATTTTTGTTTTTATTTTCCGATCTTACTTCTCAAGAAATTTGGGAACAGGGGCTTCCTTGCATTTTACCTGGTTTTGAATTTGTTTCAGTCTAGCTTTGGGGTTGTGGTTTGTTTTGCAGCTGTCAGTCTAGCTTCTATTATATTCCATTTCAAAACCAACATTTTAAATCATTATCTTTTAGATGGCAGTCATATGGGAAAGTACCTACTATAAATTGCTGGAGAGCAAAACTTTTAGTTTCTATGCCCACTGCTATTTTTTTCACAGTAAATGGAAAGAGTGCCTCGCTTCAGTTTTCTTAATTTTTTATTATCCTATATGAAGCACCAGAAAGGCAGTGTTTGACAGGGAGGTTACATGCAAAACGCAAAGGTTAGGCAGTACGTGAATTATCGGTACATATGGTCTGGGGTTTGGGTATTATGGAGACTTAGCAATCTGGAGTATTTCATCTTGATTATCAAGCCCTCTGGAATGTTTCGGGTGTCTCTCCACAGGGTGGAAGAGAAGGGAGAAAGCTGGCAGAAGCCCTCCCTTCCCACCCAGTTTAACTGATTGAGACAGGGCAATTTTGTTGGAAAAGTCTGCTGGCAATCTGTAGGTCTCAGCTTGCTCCTCTCTGCCTTGCTGAGAGAGAGAGCTGTTGGAAGAGAATCAAGGCATGAAACTTTCGCCGCCCTAGTTTAAAGCTTATGAAAGCAAATGATCTCCCGGGCACTAATCCTTTCACCTTGGTAAACATGCAACAAATCTCCACGAAAGGAGAGACATCGTGTTTCTCCTCCTGCAGCAACTCAGATACCTGGAGGCTCCAGACTGACTAATAGGTGTCTCCTGAGTCTCCACGGGAGGAAGAAACATCCTAAGAAAACAAAAAAGACAGAAGTTTGAGGGTAAAAAAAAAAAAATCACGAATTCCCATAAAGCCCAAAGTTACTCTGACAAGAAGCCCTGCGTTATTTCTCTGTCCTTACCGCACAGATAAAGATAGTTTGACAGAAATCAACACGCGTTGCTAATAGTCATTTTGCTTTATTTTTAAACTCACAACAGGATGTCAGGTTTTGTGTGGTTTTACTTTTTAATCAACCCCATCCTTCCCTACTTACTGGCAAGACTCCCTCAGTAACTTGCTGTGTCAGGGAGGGGCTGGGAGAGGCAATATATTAAGCTCGAACTGAAGGATTTTTCCCCCTGTAGACCTGTTTACCACTTTTAATTATTGATTGAAAACTGTGTGCAATGAATAGAGATACATGCTGAAGGGAGGGGATGAAACACACACACCCAACCTAAAGATGTCCACCCCCCACCTCCGCCCCGTGAGTCCTACGTTTCTTTTAAAATATTGGTATGTGTATGTGAGGACATTTGGCAGTCTATACCAGTGCTTTCATCTCTGGAAACCTAATATCAGGTCAAACCAGTGGTTTTATCAAACCCTTATCAGCAAACAGGAGCATGAAAAACAGCATTTGATATATAGTCCCTAGAGAACGTGGTGAGGCAGCTTGGCACCAAGTTACAGGAAAGCTCCAATTATGGATGTTATACCAAGATTGTAATCAATAAAGCTGTGACTTTTCCCCACTAGGGAGGCATCACTTGGTGAAGTACCTGAGCCTGTTTTAAAAAACCAGCCTTCTGGGCAGTACAGGAGGGGAAGGGGAGAGGAGGTGAGGGGGGTCACTCTACATCTGATCCTAACATCTTTAAAGAGAATGAAAGAAATTCACTGCAGGAACAAAGCTAGGCAACCATCAGCATGCAAGCGCCCTTCCTGAGCAACAGAATGAAAAGCCCACCCCCTCCCAGGGTAAAGACTTCATCAAAGAGCAAAGCTAGTTTTATATTCTCCCTTTCGCCCTCCTTCCTCCAGTGTCATGTTGAAAAATCCTTTGAAAACTTCCACTGTCACCCACTAAAAACCATTAGCGGAGGTTTGGGAATGACCATGGATTTTCCGCCATCTACAAATGGGATCAACGTGGCTGGAGAAGTGAATTTTTTTTCCCCTTGGTCCCCCAGAGACACTCCGGGACACCGAGGACCCCAGATTAAGAGGTATCATGACGTCCTGACAGGCGGTCACTTCAAAGTCTTGGAAAGGAATCTCTGTATTACGGAAGGAAGGGAAGGGGGTAAGGATCGGAGGAGGATGGGATCGGAGAGCAGACCAAACCTTTCACATACAGAGGAGGTCCTCTGAAAGCCGGTGAGGTGACCCCAGGAAGGGAAATAAAGCACCCAGTTTTCCCGAGAGACCTGGAGAGACGTAAGACCACAGTGTGACCTGAGACGAGCTCCTTGAGGGGCTCAGGGCTCGCTGTCTCCTCCTGTGTCATCAGCTCGGTCCCTGCACCATCGGGCACCTCTTCCCCTCGTGGGGCCATGCTATGAAGGATGAAGGAATCGGGGGGCACAGGCACATGTGGCCTGTCCACAACTAGGCTCTCTGGGCAAAGAGTCAGAGGTCCTCAAGGCATTGTGGGGCCTGATTCCAGGAGCTCAGGAGGGTAATCAAGTCAGAGCAAGTGTTGGCCCGAGGAAAGGAGAGTGACAGAGAGAGGCTCCTGGTGCTGAGGATACCGAGAAGCCTAAGGATAAAGCCACTGTCTCTCCCATTATATTCAAAAATGTGACTCCTGAAAGAGCCTGCGGGAGAGGTGGATGCTTGGGTTACCCACCCTGCACCTTCTCTCATCCGGTTACCTAAAAACCAAAGCTCTCTTCACCGCAGCCTTTGACAGAATCTTCCAGGTTACTCAGTTTCTAGCAGAGAGGTTTTCACAAACAGAGATTATCAACAAGTGGCATAAGGACCACCAAGCAAAACCCGAAAGTCAAGAGTTGAAAAATACTTCCCCGGCCGAAACCTGGATATTCCTTTTCCGCTTCCTCTCAACTCACTACGCATCCACCACTGCTCATCCATTTCACCGGTATTTGTTTATAATGAGATTGGCGTGCGGCAAGATAACCTTTGGGAATATTTGTGTTTTTCTTCTGAACCCGGTGACTTTCCCCCCAGTCAGCCAGAGGCAAGCACATAGCCTTGAGGAGAAGTCAATTTGGGTATTTGTTTTTGATTTGTAAAACAGTCTCTAAAGAATCAGAAGAGCGGGCCTGAGGGAAGCAAAAAATCAAGTTCCGGCCATAAAAAAACAAACCGGGGATAGAAAAGGTTGAGGCAGGACAGGCCTAGAGGCTTCAGAAAAGAGGGGTCACAGCGCACCCCAGAGAGCGGCTTTGCACGAGCGGCATTCTTGGAAAACTGCAAGCCACCTCTCAGGATGCCGGGAGCACAGCCGAAAGGCTGGGGTGAAGACCCGCACGGGGTATTCATTGCCATGCCGCGGAGTGAGGACCGCAGTTCAAGGGCTGCCGGCGCATCTCCCTGAACCCACTGCAGAAGGACCCCTCACCGTGCCTGGGACGCTCCAAGCTCATCTGAGCTGACCTGCAAGGACTGCTACCTTCTCCTTTTGCCCAAACTCCAAACCAGCATAAGTCCTCAAAATGGAAAACAAGGTCGCTTTACACCTGGGCATCAGTGGTGGCCTTGAATTGTAGAGGGAAACCTCAGAGTGAGACGACAGCAAAAGAGGTGTTGGAACTTGTCGGAGCCTCTGTGCCAAGCATTTTGCTAGCTGAGACTGAAAAACCCTAACACGCAGTTGTGACTCTCAAGCAGGTGTAAGAGGTTTAAAAGACAAAAAGGTGGGAGAGCAAATAGAGAACCATAAATGTAGAAAGACTATTGCAGTAGCTGTAGGAACGTAGACAAGAATCTTGACATCAGAGTTGTTTCGACTGAGTCTTCAACAGTTAATAGACCTTAACCACAAGGGAGGTGTATTAGTTTCCTGTTCCATTCAATGTGGATCTAAAAAGCCATACTAGCTTTTCAGCTCCTGCTGAAGTCTCTCCTGCTACTGAGTCAGTTTAACATCTCTCTCTGCCCAACCCTACTTTCCACGCCTCCTTGGAGGTCATCTGTCACCATTCCACCAGTGTCTCCTCATCTCACACCTGTGACTGTGTGGGAGTGGGGTGTCCCTTTATGAACAGCTGCTGGAGGAAGAAGTCATGGATGGTTTCACTTAGGATGCAGTTGCAAACCAAAAACCGTCTGCCACTGCAGTTTGAATAGGCTTCCCTTGTAGCTCAGTTGGTAAATCTGCCTGCAATGCAAGAGACGGGGTTCGATTCCTAGGTCAGGAAGATCCCCTAGAGAAAGAAATGTCAACCCCCTCCAGTATTCTTGCCTGGAGAATCCCATGGACAGAGGAGCCTGGCAGGCTACAGCCCATGGGGTCACAGAGTCAGACACGATTTAGCAACTAAACCACTGTTGCACTTTCAAGGTAGACCTAAAAGACATCAGTGAGGAGAGTCTCCCACTGGAGCTTCAGGTGACGCTACTGGTCATCTACTTTGTGTGGAAAAGGAAGTGGCCTGGGGGGCAAGTAAATTACCCCAAAGTGGCAAATGGTAGTCAGTCAGGAGCCTGGAAGGAGGAAGGTTGAAAGATCAGGGACAGTGAGGCAAAGAGGTGTGTGGGCAGCTTGTGTGAATGCCCACCAGAGATCAGGCACCCCAGAAGAGGCTCTGGTCAACACAGTGACAAGATGACTTGGCCAGGGGACATTATACAGTCTACACCATCAGCCACCCCCATGCTGAAACAATATTTGTATGAACAGAGTAGCCGTATTGGCAGGAATGGAGGATATGATGGTCCAAGACTTCCCACTCGCTACAGGCTATCTAATTGCTCTGCTCCTGAATGGACTGTCTGCCAGCATCAAAGACTAAAACTGAGCCCCAGCAGTGTTATCGTCTCTTGGAGAATTAAAACATCATATGGTGGCAGTCAATGGCATTGGACCTCTCCCCTTCTGCAACAGGTAGTAAAATAGGGTTGCCTCCAGAACAGAAGTCCAGTATAATAGACTCGTCACCAAAAGATGTTTCGGTGTTGGCCTTGGTTGATGGCAACAATTCTTCTTGCCTGTCATTGATTAAAGCAGAATGCTTTCTGAGAGGGAGAGAGAAAGTGTCTTACCAAATTTTAAACTACTTCTTAGGCACTTTGGGCTCCTTAAGCTCAGTGACTAGCAGGTCAGGAAATGCTTTCCCCAAGGAGTCATTCATTTGAAAATCAATGGACAAGTATACCAGCTATGACCTGAGAAGGGCAGGGTGTAACCCTAACCTTTTAGAGCTAAAATGTGAGTCAAAGTTAAGGTCTAGCTAATCCACCTAGACAGTGCAGGCTGAAGCTGAGGAATCCACAAGGGGTGGTAGAGGAAGGAGATGATATCGGTTGCAGGCCTGACACTACAGGCTCTGCTGGGGGGGCTATAGTTCATCTTGGAATCCTAAGGGAGTCCTTCTCGGATAGGGAATACAAGGCAGGTGGATCTGAGTAGCACACAGCATGCAGGATTTAGTTCCCCAACCAGGGTTTAAACCCACACCCTCTGCAGTGGGGTCTTCACCACTGGACCGCCAGGGAAGTCCCTGATAGCCCACATATGAGTCCTTTCTCGGAGATTACCCTCAACTGAGGGAAGCTGCTTCACATCCAGTCACCAGTCAGTAGGCAGTTACAAAAGCTCAGGCCCGTCACCTCAGTCCAAAACATCTCAAAAGAGTCACCCCACCTGGGAGCTCCGTGTGAGTGTAGCTGAGGGCTATGTTGCAGCTGCATTGGCATTCAGCCTCTTTCTGCACAATCCTGTATCCCTCTTCCCATTAGAAGTGTCTTTCCCAAGACCACTCCCACTAGACCAACTGCACACAAATCTCCATTGCAGTTGGCTCCCCCACGGAACCCAAATTATAACAATTGGCTTCTTGCATCTTTGGTTTTGGCACCATTGACCTATTAGAAAGCCTCTGTACATGTATCGCACTATATAAATAAAAGCTCTGGTATCCTCACTTGCTTAAGTTTGACTACCTCATAAACAAGACCATGTTACTGAGCCTTGTGGTTCATAATTCCTAAGTCAGTCCAAAGTTATTTATATATTAACAAAATATGATACACCTGTAAGAACTCCAAGGAATGTGGTCTTTTCTGTCTGGATCATAACATATTTTAGAAAGAACTTATTGTGAACCCTGAAGTCTTGCAAATATTTACCAGAAAACAATCTGTTAAGTTTTGATCTCTCATTCTTTAGCCATCTTGGACTTAGTGTTTGGAATACCCATTGGCCTATAGGTAGTAACTGAAATGCCATTATTACAGAAATAAATATTTGATTACATGGTTTATTTAATGCAATAAAGCTTCTTCTACTCCTGATATTAAAATGATGGCACATCTTATAGTCAGTTTTATCTTAGAGTTGAGGGAATAATAGTAATAAGAATTTATAGAATATTTCCTGGGGGCTTCCCGGGTGGCACTAGGGGTAACAAATCTGCCTGCCAATGCAGGAGACATAAGAGATTCGGGTTAGATCCCTGAGTCAGGAAGATTCCCTGGAAAAGGGAGTGGCAACCACACCAGTATTCTTGCCTGTAAAAGCCCATGGACAGAGGAGCCTATCTGGCTACAGTCCATGGAGTCACAAAGAGTTGGACATGATTGAGCGACTAAGCTTGCACGCACACATAATATTTCCTCCTGCTTGGCTCACATGGTAAATAGTCTTCCTGCAGTGCAGGAGACCTGGGTTCAATCCCTGGGTCAGGAAGATCCCCTGGAGAAGGAAATGGCTACCCACGCCAGTATTCTTGCCTGGAAAATTCCATGGACAGAGGAGCCTGACGGGCTACAGTCCATGGGATCACAAAGAGTAGGAAATGACTGAGCAGCCAGCATTTTCATGTTATAAACATTTCTTATAATGTATCTTTCAAATGTATCTTACCATATAGTGCCCTATCAACAAACAATATTCCTTATCAAACTGTTATTAAAAACAAGAATTCAGGAATCAGGTGGTGGTTTTCCAGAATCAACTTGTCAGATAATTTTTCATCTCAGTAACTTTAGTTTCTTCATTTTAAATATCCCACATTTTCCACAGCCAGCATAAAACATTAAAATCTTCATGTTACCAGTTTGTTTTATGTGATTTCTAGACCCATTGCAATTTCTACTGAGACGTCTTGTAGATGTTCCTCAAAACTACCCTCAAAATGTGTCACAGGCCGATTAAAGTTAGAAGTCATGACTTCCCCTTCCCTCCACCAAAAAACACATTCTTCTCCAATCTCAGAAAGTAGCAGCACCACCCACCTTGGTGCTCAAGTCAAAATTCTGTTTGATCCCTCCTTCCCCACTCGGACAACAGTCACCAGCGGGTCATGTCCCCTCTGTGCCCATAACGTGTCCTGAGCCTTCCCGCCATCTCCACTCTCCCTGCGGCCAAGCTGCCATCACCTCTGTCCTGTAGTAACCCCCAACGCGGGCTTTGCACCTCCATTCTTGCCCCCTTCGGGACACACAGAACCATCCAGAAAACCTTTCTTTAGTGCAAAGCCAAATAGATCATGATTCTGTTCCACTCCCCAATTACTCCTCATTGATTATAGAACAAAATAAAGCCTCCTCGCCGGAGCCTGCAAGCCCCTCTGCCATCTCTCTCCTCCCTACCCTCCTGAGCTCACGTCGCGTTAGCTCCTCACTCGCTGGCTCCAGACTCCTTGGCTTCCGGGGTTACTGTGGCTGTTTTCAGATAGGACAGTTTCCTTTCTGCCTGGCGACACTCACTCTCTCCCCTCTGCCTGGGACGTGCTGCCCCATGGCTTCCTCTCGAGACAGCTCTTCATCAGGGTCTTAGCTCAGGTGTCACCTCCTCAGGGGTTTCCCAGGCCAACTCGAAAGTAGATTGCTTGTCTTGTTTACTCGTTAGCAGATTTCCTTGTTTCTGTTTTGTAGTCTGATCACTATCATGCATTTTAATTTTATATTTACTGTTTCTCCCTTACTGGTACATGAAAATGGGCTGTCTGTATGAATAATACTATAAATATATGTGTAGGTATTTATATTTATGCATTTATTTATATGCATGAATATAATATACATATATTGAAAAATGCAGGGGGTTAGTAGTGCCAACCCTCCAGACAGTCAAAAATCCAATTATACAGCCCTCTGTTACCCTCAGTTCGTCCCTATCCCTGGTTCCAATCAGCCATTGATCACGAAGTGCTGTAGATATTTAGTGGGAAAAAAAATACATATAACTGGACCCATGCAGTTCAAACCCATGTTGTTCAAGGGACAACAGAATTTATATGTAACTATATGCTTATAAAATGTATCACATATAAATACAACATATTATATATTTAAAATAATATAAATGTATAAATGAATGCATACTATCTCAGTATAGGGGGCAAGGAGTTTAGTCTCATATAAACACTGAGCTTTAGATCTAATAAAATATGTACTGAATTAAAAGTGTCTCCATCAAAAGTACAAAATATATACTTCTGTGTTATTTCCTCATAATGATAAAGTTATACTCCAAACCATATTTTTCAAATTCCGAGATAAATATATTTTCTCATATTTTACGTTTCTATACATTTAATCCATGGTTTTACTTAATGGAATAAGGTTTCTTTTACCCCTAATACTAAAGTGATGATGCATCTTATCATCAGTAATGTCTGGAGTTGAGGGAATAACAGTAATAACAGTGTAATAAATGCTGAAAGCAAGAAGGAAGCCCCCACCTTATGAACACCTGACCATGTGGCACAGGTAACAGAATTACAGCAGGATCAGAGGTTGCAGGACAGCCTTCTCTGTGTTTCTCTGACTGATTTTGACTGAGGGAAGGGAACCGAAGCCCTGACTGTGAGCTCGTCAATGCCATGCTCCAACCAACCAATGTAGATAATACCTGAGTCAGAAAGGAAAAAATAAATGTGAATGCAACTTCAGCAATATAAACAAAATCTTACTAAATTGTAAAGAAAATTAAGATTTTTTTGAATAATAGTAGCTTTCTCCTGTGAATGTTTTTGATAACCTTATTGGTATCTCAAATTGTCCATATGTACAACTTTTTTCTATTTTACTTTTCAGAAAGTGAGAGAAACCCATAGTGCTTAATTTTCATGTGGAGGCAGTGTTAACACCTAAGGAGTGCAGAGAGAATTCAGGTTCCCACCTCTTCTGCTGC
>NW_011495082.1:21108783-21150179 GCF_000754665.1 Bison bison bison
TCAGTGGAGAACATTTAATTAAAGAAGTGAGATTTCATAATTTCCCATAGTCCTGTTATCTGTGATATAAGCGTAAACTACCACCACCTAAAAGGTAAAGCCCCAGGGTGTCATGGGAAGAAATCAGAAACAGTACTCCTTCTCTCCCTCTCACTTCTGAATGACCAGTAGGATGCAGGGACAGGTACGTTTTTCAGATGACCGTAGAATAGCAACCAACTCCAGGTTTATCAGCCCTAGAACCAACGCATTCCCTAGACCTTAGGGTAGTAAATGGGCTTTACCTTGCATGGTTATCCTGCAGTTCTGGTTTGAGAAGAATCTCTAAGGTCCAGCCAGGCTTAGAAAGAAAGAGTATTATCAATTAACAAGTTGAAGCAATTTACGTAGACCATACTGACCAGAACTGGGAAATTCCAGGCATTAAGTAAACCTGATATTTAACCAGCGTGTGATGTTCTTTATAATATGGGGAAGCGAGGGGAATGATATAGGAAATTAGAAAAATTTACTCTCTGATCCTACAGCTAACAGTAATATACTTTTAAAAAAGGATACTTCTGACAAAATGTTCTTAATATTAGTTTTGAGTGCCAACAAGCCACATATTCCAGGTGCTGAAGATTGGTCAGTAACCACAATAATAACATCCTGCCCTCATGGAGCTTATATTCTAACAATAAAAAATGTCAAATAAGTATATGGTGTTCATCATGTGCCAGATTTTGTTCTAAATGAACTTTTAATGTATTAGCTCGCTTAATTTTTCACAAGAACCCTACAGCATGGGTACTGTTGCTTCGTAAAGTCACACGGCAATTTGGAGGTAGGATTGAGTTTCTCACACAAGTTTTCTGTCTCCAGAGCCCGCGTATTAACCACTGCTTTCTATGGCTTCTTCTCGGCTGCACTGCTTCTCATTCTTGTAGGTACTGGACTGTGATGGTGAGCAAGACAGAAAAGTCCCTGCTCTCACAATAACTCACATTCTGGAGGAGGGAGGCAGGCTATTCTACTCAAATTATCTCAGCTAGTGATTAGAGGTTGGGATAAACCAAAGGAGAGTGATATCATAAAAAGCAATCAGGAAATGGTTCTCTAAGGAGATTAGAACTCAGTGATAGATGGGATCACACAGCAGAGTGGGAACAGAGGAAGCAACTGGGGCAGAGGCTCTGAAACAAGGAGTCAGCTGAGCAGGGCTTGGGAAGGGGGTGTGCAGAAGCAGGGTGAGGAAGGGCAGGAACTGTGTGAGATCAGAGCAGAGAGAGGGGCCACAGCCAGACCACGGAGAACCCTGCAGGTCGTAAGGGAGGAGAGTTTTGTTCTCAGAGCAATGAGAAGCCCCTGGAGGGTTTAAACCCATAGGGATACAATATAATTTAGGTTTTTAAAAGGAAAGGAAAAGGGTAAAAAAGGAAATATAGAAGTCTCTGACACATGCTATTTGGCATTTGTCTTCACTTGCTCATTAATTAATTTTCATTTTCTAATGTTTCCATCTTCTAAAATAAGCTTAAAGGTGGGTGGGTTGTTATCATCCTACCCACACTTTTCCGGCATATGCTCATTAGCAGAAATGCTCTACCGTGGAACTTTGGAGCAATTGCTACAAGCCCCAAGAAGAATTATAAACAGAACCAATCCCCAAAGTGGAGGCAGGGAGCACAAGGAAGGAGAGACAATATCACATTGAATACCAGGACCGTCCTTAAAGAGACGTAGGGACCTGGAGGCCCCTGATTCCACGCAGCGGTCCCTTTCCTTTGTTTGGATCATGGTTGTTGTCCTGAGATTGGGGGCGGGGGCGGGTTTGGTCTTCGACTGATAACGCTGAAGTGGTATTTCACTAGCTCTTGGTCAGGGTGACATTCAACAGACTCCAAAAGCAGAAGCATACAGGCACTGGCCAATCAGGAGCATACAGGCACTGGCCAATCAGGAGCATACAGGCACTGGCCAATCAGGAGCATACAGGCACGGGCCAATCAGGAGCATACAGGCACGGGCCAATCAGGGCAGATGCTGTCTTTAGCCCTGGAACACGGGGCCTCTTCTCCGACAGGAGTTACACCTCGAATTGCTGAATCCTGGGGAGGTCTCAGGGGTTCAGGGTCTGGGGGAAGACGGCCGAGGGCTGTGGATAAGGGAGGCGACTCAGGACAGTGGCTATTTACCAACTAGTTCAGACGTCATTCGGTATTTTAACAACTCTTAACGGCCACACTGATATTGCTGTCTACGTTGCACCGTCTCTAGAGCCTGAGCGATTTAACAAAGAGCACTCCGAGCTGGGCGTGTCCAGCAGAAGCAGGCAGGAGCTGGTTTCTCATAAAGTTAGGTCAAGTCTTTGCTTCAAATACTTGGGCTGTTTACACAAGCACAATCAAATGTATTGGCTGGGAATTCCCCTCGCTGTGAGAGAGTAGACTGATTCCCATAGTATATTTTTGCTGGACTAGCTAGCTGTGTTTCAAACCAGCCCTGTTAGGAAAACACCACCCACCTCAGTCTGGTCAGCCTTGAACCAGACTATTGTCCTCACGCAGACTCGGGGTCAGAGTACAATAGAGCGGAGTTTGCCAGTGAACACTCGCTTGTTAGCCAACACTTTGGTAATAAAGGCATTGTAGCAGACACACTCACAGTTATTATTCTCGAATGCCAAGCAACACAGCATCTACCTTGGAGAGCTTGTCAGAAGCACATTTCTTTCTCTCAAAGAGTTTTTATAAATACCCACACCCCAATTTGAAATAATCAGTTACATAATTTCTGATACTAGTGAGACATCGCTCCATCTTTGTAATCCTTAAGCCAGATGACTTTTCAAGTGTCTTTAGGTGACTATAATTTGTATAAATAAACATACCAAAATATAATGAAACATTCAGGCCCATGAGATACAAAGTAAATTGTTTTATTAATAGATAATTCTCATGGTGTTTTGGGACCTCTTTTTGCTGGAAGTGCACCATATATCAATGCAATGTCTAGTGCTGTGATTTCTTCAAAGACTTTTTTGCTTCTGGTATTTACTGCTGGTATTTTTCTTTTGCAGGGAAAAACTGGGAAAACCATTTACATTAGCCTAATTTTAAGATCTTTGTAACATTTTTCTGGCTAGCTAATACTTTTACAATGAGGCTATTTTTTCTCTATAAAGAATAATAATATAATAAAATACTTTTTTTCTGGAATAGTGTGGAAAATTTGGCATCGTATGTTCTTTCTTTTTACTCATGATATTTTATGTAAATGCCACTGTAGTCTCCTTTTAAAATGCTAGTTTATTAAGTCCATAGTCATGAAAGTGAGTTTCTATAAAATTGTAACCACAAAAATACATGTCTACAGTTTTTGTTTTCATTTAAATCATGATTACTCCCTTTTAGCTGTCAAGCCCAGTTTTTATTCTGTTTCGTATAACATTAGCAGTATAACACAAATTTAAGAATGAAAGCATGTTAACAGATCAAAGCCAATTTTAATGTCTAAATCACTTGAAAAATTGATTTTAAACATTTCAATCTATCATACTTAAATGAAAAGAACAATTAAAAGACATTAGTTGCTTTTTAGACAAGAAGCATTCATAGAGGTTCATCTAAATTAGCCTTTCAATTCTGTCACTAACTTGAAGTCATATTTTGCAATGCAAAAAAATAAAGATGGGTCATATCCTCAATCATTACCTCATCCAAACAAACCTAAGGAACTCACTAGCCTAGATGCCTGAAATTAACAGCATTACGATAACTCAAAGCACATCGTCTCCTAGTACTTGCCCATAATAAAATCTGTGCTTCCATACTATACAATTTTCTTGTAATTAGTTCAACACATTAATCACGTCAAGGGTATTTTAGGCAGTTGTCCAAGATACATTGGCTTTTGATGGGTATTTGGTACTTGTTTTGCCAACATCCAGCCTCCCTTCTTCACCAGCCCTAAATTTCATGTCAGCCTCTGCCCTTCCTTCAGTCTCGGTCTCTAAACCACTTTAAGGCAGCCATCTACCCCTGGCCATGGGGGCTGGTTCAAGGATAGGATGCGACCAACACTACTCAATCAGTGAAATTCAGATTCGTGTGGGAAATGCCTTTTACAGCTTGCTCGTTTTCCTCTGGGTTTATTCTAAAATGATGAAAACTCTGAAACCAGTGTAGCTTTTGGGCCGCTGCTAGAACTGAGAAAAGAGGGAGCAGACTCGAGGCAGAGTTGGGGAGTGGAGAGAAACCTTTGACATTATTTGGGCACGGATGTCGGTCATTTCCCCTTGCCTAAGCTGGTTTCAGCTGGGTTGACTAACAGCCTGTGTCTCTGGAACCAATTTCATTGTCTTCTAAAAGTGTATGTTCTAAGCACTCACTAGGGAGACCTGAATGCCAGAGATTATGGCAGCGATCCTCCTCGGCTCACATTTATTGTGGTTTTGCCATGTACCAGGCACTATCCTAGTTGCTTCAAATTTATTAACTTATATAATCCTCCTAACAACCTAGAAAGCGAATAATGTTATCCTTACATTACAGATAATAAACAGAGGCACAGAGATCAAGATCACACCTCTGTAGATGACGGAGCTGAGATTCTATCCAAATCAGTCTTATTCAGAACCACTGCTCAGGATTGCTATGCCATAGTGCCTCTTAAAGGTTACTTGAAGACACTGTCCAGAAATAAATTCTTAAATTTGTATGTATGACTATATAGTATATAAATGACTTTTATATTAAAATGCCCTGTTAAATTAATGGTTGCTGCTGCTGCTAAGTCGCTTTAGTCGTGTCCAACTCTGTGCAACCCCATAGACGGCAGCCCACCAGGCTCCCCAGTCCCTGGGATTCTCCAGGCAAGAACACTGGAGTGGGTTTCCATTTCCTTCTCCAATGTGTGAAAGTGAAAGTGAAGTCGTGTCCAACTCTTCACGACCCCATGGACTGTAGCCTACCAGGCTCCTCCGTCCATGGGATTTTCCAGACAAGAGTACTGGAGTGGGGTGCCATCGCCTTCTCCGAATTAATGGTTAAGTTCCTGTTATTCCTATTTTACAAATGCAAAAAAAAAATCCAAAGATTAATGGGTTTATTTACCCAAGGTCATTAAACTAATGAATGGTGAATTCACATCTCCTTCCATGCAAAGGAAATTTGGATCAGAAAGTAGTTTCCCGTTGGCTCTTTTCTATGGAGATAAATGTTTGAAACTTGAATGAAAATAACTGGTTAAAATCATCCTCTGTAACTTAACAGTGTAAAGGGTACCCTCTGGGCTATCTAAGAGACATCCACATTAATGATCAATTAAGATTATAATTTTATTTTATTTGCACTCTTCAAATTGATACCTAGCTCTCCTGAAATTATTTCCTTCTTCCTTAAACATACTTTAATTTTCAACATCATTATTCCTGAGTCTGACTCCAGAATTGGATGAATGAGAATATGTAGCAATTATAGCACAGTGAAGAAATCAAGATAGAAAGTGTGTCTCACCAAGTCTTCAAGTACCTTCCACCTTTCCTTTTCACATCATAGGAAGTCAAGAAATAATCCCTGTGTTATCTATTTACCTGGGAAAACAAAGGTATGGCTTTACAGAGTCTTAATTCTAAAAGGATTGATATGTCTTCCCTTGACCAAAGAAACAAAGCAAAATATGCCCTTGTTTTGAGTCGAATTATGTCCTCCGAAAGGTATATGGAAGTCCTAACCAGCCATACCTTAAATGTGACTTTACCTGCCTGCAGTTGTGTAATTAATTAGGACAAGGGGAGGTCATACTTATGTGGGGTCGGTCCTTAATTTAACATAACCGATGTCTTTATAAGAAGTGAAGGAGAGATACACTGAAGGAAAATGACCCTGTGAAGACCAAGGCCAAGGTTGGAGGCTGGCTGCCACAAGCTAAGGAAGGCCTGGGGCTCCAAGAAGCTGGAAGAGGCAAGGAAGGATATTCTGCTAGATATTTGGAAAGAACGTGGCCCTGCCAACACTTTGATTTCAGACTTGTAGCCTCCAGAAATATGAAAAGAGTAAGTGTCTGTGGTTTAAAGACACTCATCTGTGGGATTTTATTAAGGCACCCATAGGAAACGAACACACTCCTCTTCCACTATCAAAACCTTGTCAGAATTTATAAATATGTAGCAAATATATAAGATGTGTTGCTGCTGCTGCTGCTAAGTCACTTCAGTCGTGTCCGACTCTGTGCGACCCCATAGACAGCAGCCCACCCGGCTCCACTGTCCCTGGGATTCTCCAGGCAAGAACACTGGAGTGGGTTGCCATTTCCTTCTCCAATGCAGGAAAGTGAAAAGTGAAGGTGAAGTCACTCAGTCACGTTGGACTCAGCGATGTCATGGACTGCAGCCTACCAGGCTCCTCTGTCCATGGGAGTTTCCAGGCAAGAGTACTGGAGTGGGGTGCCATTGCCTTCTCCGATAAGATGTGTTATATATCTACAAAAAATAAGCGATACATTTTATAAAGCATGTAAGATTTGAGTGAGAAACTTTAAATTTTGAGCATAGGGAAAACAATGAAGATACAGAGAAATGGTTATTTATCATTTGACTTTCGAGAGACAATTGATAGAAGCATAAATCTCCATTTAAATTCACATGACTGTCTCCATATTTTAGGTAGCTGATGGAAGACAAAAACAGTTTTCAAGACAAAGTACTAGTTAAATCACTTCAATGATTTTAAAAGATTCCATTCGTCGCCCAAATTATTTCCAATCCATTCTTACCACATTCTTATCTCAGGAAAATTACAGATCAAAGCCCTTCAGAAGAGGACTTTTACAAATGGATACTCTTGGTGTTCCTAATTTCCACTGCTTGATCTATTGGACATGTCCTTTAAACTCTAAGCCACAAGCTGATTTCTACTTCTACTTCTGATTATTCAACTTCCAGTGTATTAACCCTGCCTCCTCTTAGCTCAGCCAGCTTTCTTCAGTCTGTGGGACGAAAGCCCAAACTTGATATGACCATTAGGCTACGAGTGGATGAGTGGACACAGGGGCATTTTAGCAAACACGTGTCTAATCTTGAATTGGTCCCTAAGAGTGCTGCATTCTAGCCTCACTGCTTGTATTTTTTTTCAAATACACGGTATCATCGAGCCATTCCATGAATAAACCGCATTCCCTCTTGCTATAGCAAGCAAGATGCCAAACATCCTCCTTTATGTTGGCCAAACAGTTGGATTTTCTGTGACAGTAAAACAAACAGAGGCCTTAAGCAGTGGACTCATCAGTTTGTAAAAACCTAAAGGGGTCCCTCAGTCTCATTTCCATCAAAACTGGTAACATCTGGTAAGCATCCTCTAACATTTAAAAAGACGTTTTCAAATAATACCACTCCGCAGATTTAGGTATGTTGTGTGTGTGTTGCAGATTACTCTTCCTGGCAGGGTTATCAAAATATAGTTCTGCTTAGAAACTGGACTTTCTGCACATAGGATAAACATTTTTCTGGCTAATTCAAATCCATCATGCTCTGTGCTTACAATAGCTAGGCAAATAGGAAGATCTGAGCAACTGGCACTGTCTTCAAACTCTGCGGTTGCCCATGACTGTGCTGAGGCTCAGAATGCTTTTTGAGTGGGTGAAATGCAGGTTTGGCTTTCATAATAGAACGATTGTATCTCACCCCTACCTATGAGTTTCTGGTTCAGAACTGTGTCCTGAAATTGCTTGTGACCCAGGACTTACTATGGGCCTGCTTAAAACATCTGAAATTTGTGACAGATCTCACAGGAGAGTTGAAGGTACTTCCTTCTTCTGGATGCTGTCCTGTATTAAGCTAGCTCTTCCCCAAGTGGAATACTTATCCTTTATTATCCAAGCCCCTGCATAATGGTTTAATATTATATCCTCAACCTTCAAAGAGCACTGGTTCAAGAAGGGTCATCTTGAACAATATTTGTATAAGATGAGGCTGGAGTTGAGGACATTGTTTACCTTATTATTAAAAGTCCCTTGTACAAAGATACACATAAAAAATTCTTCTTGAATTTACATTCTGAAATAAGTTTTTCTCCACAGACTAATACATATGCTGGCTTTGGGATTAGAGGAGGAAGCTTATATAGTCAGCTTACTTTCCTCTTGCCTTGGATGCCAAAAATTTCAAATCATTTCAGTTCAGTGATCAAGTAAATGTTCATTCCTCTACTGGACCCAGTGACACAGTACCCCTGTTCCTTCCTACATGTGTTTTATATAGCTGCTCACTTATATTTGTCTCATCACATGTTATGATTCCTTTTTACAAAAGACTTCAAAAGCATTTCGGGTGTTAAGTATGGTAATTAATCCTGAAAACTAGAATGCTTCTCTATAATTCTTCTTTATTTCTTCATTTTCTTAAAAAGGGATTTCTAAAGACCCTTCAGGGAACTAATACGTATAGTCTTCCTTGGGAGTACAGTGACAAAGGAAGAACAAGAATGATCACACAACGGTGTCACACTAGCAAAGTAGCAATGTTACAGCGGTCAGTATTCTAACTGACCGTCGAAGCTTTTGGACTTGGTGATCCCCAGAAGTATATACAATTCAAGAAGAAACTGAAGATAAACTCATGGTTTTTGCTCTTTTCCACAGAGCATTAATAGCTTTTAGAACTGAAATTGTTTTATTAATTTGATTAGGTTGAAGGAAAATCCAAGGCTTCTATGAATAATTCAAGTTGCTGTCAGATCCTAGAAAGCCTTATGGAAAGTAGTGTTATACCTCAGAAATGCCCCCACAAAAGACCATACATTTAATTTTCAATAACATTGATTTATAGTTTTATAAGGAAAATAATAAATATAATGAATTACCTCCATATTTCCTGATCTCAGTCACTATAAAATAACTGCTGTAGTTCTACATTTCCCGTGTGAAATATTAAAAGCATAAATCAAAACAAAATTATTTTTCATCTTAGAGAGACTGGTTCCTGAGACTGACAAATTCATTTTATTTTAAAATTAATGTTTTAAGAAAAAAAAAATCTCCATTGAATCTCTACCAACTTTAAAAAGAATAAAAGAGCTTTCATTTTACTATTTTGCCTATGATGTCTTCCACAACAGGTAATGTGTGTGAAAAATTATTATGGTTTCTACAACTCCAAACTTATCAGAAGCCAAATTACACTTCCTTCCATGAATCATTCTCCTTTCTCACTTCCTTTCTCATGGCATTTCCTTTTCCACAATTGTTTTACCCTCAGTTGCCACCCAGAGATAAGCGTCACCCACAATATGTTTCTCTAATGCCACCAAATTGGCACTTTCATAATTCAAATATTTCCTTACAGGTACAACTAAGTAACCACATAATGAGAAGAACATTATCAAATAAGAACAATTCAAGAGAGATTCAGGTTTTCAAATAGGTAGAAACAGATGCATT
This sequence comes from Bison bison bison, assembly GCF_000754665.1. NCBI lineage: Eukaryota > Metazoa > Chordata > Mammalia > Artiodactyla > Bovidae > Bison > Bison bison. The sequence continues at coordinate 21,118,201 of NW_011495082.1, forward strand.
CACTTTTGCATTTTCTCAACTTCATCCTCTAAATTTCATTGAGAACAAGAAACAGTATTTTGCATCCTTGATTAAAAAGAGTAAATCTAATTATAAGAATTCATTTTCACATTTAAATACCTATCAGCTTTTGTAAGTGTTCAACATTCAACCATAAGAAGCTTTCAGAGGAGTAATGAAGGCTGAATACTAAAAAGTGCCAAATCCTTGAACAAATGGGTAACTCTGGGCTAACAGGCCAAGAATAAAAATTAAATCCACCTAAGGACCAGGATATCGAAGCTTGGAAATAAGCCTAAGTGAAATACTGTCTTTAAGGCTCACTTTACATCCTAGAAACAGAAGAATTATTTTAAGAATTATTTAAGAATTAAAATAAGCTTTTTAAAAAAGTTCATGTGTTTACATGATTCCTTAAGCTATATTTTGGTCAAATATGAATGCAGTTCACTCACTGATTATAAAACCAAATAAGCTTATAGGCAAATCTTCTAATTTAAAAATACCTGCTTGTCATGTGGCTAATTCCAACGTGAAGGAGTACAGACTAACTCCTACATGAAGAAGGTTGATGTGAATAAGACAAGGAATCAATGCTTTTATTTTAATCTTTACAATAACTCAGTATTGTTTTAAGGTGGTGTGCTTTCTGGAGGAGTTTTATAAAGAATCTCTGGAGTCCTGAAATAACCGTCTGGCAAAGATCTGAACAAGCCTCTCTAAAAATAACAATGGGCTGTGGACTTCATAAACATTTTTAGAAATTAAATAGCTGCTAACTTGTTCCATATGGAAACAAATTCACAGAGTCCAACATGTTGTTCATTGAGATCATCAGAACACGTACTCCAAAGGAAGAAGCAAAGTTGTCCACAGTCGTTCCAAAGAAGCCAGAGGAAACAGATGATCCTGAAACCTCTTTAAAAAAAGAAAAGAAAAACGAAATGCAAAGGGCTCTAAAAACCACATGAGACTCTTGCCCTAAGACTTCTTGGACTTTCTTAGTCAGACAAGCTTTGAAGATCCCCAAATAGTAATTATTGCGTGTTAAATAAGGGCAATAAAAACTGACTAAAATTTTGGACAGTAGTTATAAATGCTGAGCCATAAACAAATTTAAATTTTAACATTCAGACCGAGTGGCTAGCATCTCATGAATCTACTTCCCTGATATACTTAAGGCATGACGAAGCATACAGAGTCAGAAACGTCGGCTGATTGATCCTGTGCTTCCAGAGGCGGATCGGTTACTCAAAGTACCCCATCTGTCCTTTCACTCAGAATTCTAAGTGGTCCCAAGTACTCCCCAAACCTCATTTCTGTTTTTATTTGATGTTGTTGTTGTTGTTGCAATCTCCTTATGTAATAAAAGAAAATGAAAAGACAGAACCAGCAGCGCCCTCTCCCATCTGCTCGCCTGTTCACCGTGTTTCAGCCCTCAGCTCGTGAACACCAAGGGTTTATTCATTCCCGTGTTATGTGAGTAAATTGGGAAGATTGGTTTCCTCTGGTAAAAAACACTTATACTTCAAAGTATTTTCCCCCGCGTTCGTACTCCTGATTTTCCCTTTTTGATCTTTACATCTGTTGTTGTATAGATCCAAAAGCCCTGCGATCCCTACCTCCCCCACAACCATCCCAAACACATGGTTAGTATTTAACATCCAGAACTGCCTTTTCATTTTTTACTACTTATAATTTTGGGTGCAACTGTCACAAGAAATGAAATTCAAGGAAAAGATAATATCAAAAAGACATTAAGACTAAATTTATTCAGGGTTTTATATTCAAATAAAATTGGTTTTTCTAAATAAAAGGTGGGGTAACATTTCTGGGGCTGTTGCCATACAGAAAAGTAATAGGAAAAATCTATAGGAAAACACCTTTGAAGTCTGGTATAGCTGATTGCATTTGGACTGGCGGAACACAGCAGGGCTATGACACTGGTACCTATATGATCACTGTAGTATTTTGTACTTGAATACCCACAGAAAGATAGGAAATATGTCTGTGGAGAAGGGATAAGATACATATGTAAGCCTTTGTTACAAAGATTAAAGTTGCTCAGAATTAAAATGTGCTCTGAGTTAATGAGATGATTGGATGGCATCATGGACTCAATGGACATGAGTTTGAGTACACTCTGGGAGTTGGTGATGGACAGAGAGTAAATTTAAATTTTAACGTTCAGACCAAAAGAATAGCGTCTCATAAATCTACCTCCCTAATATACTTAAGACATGACGAAGCACAGAGAGTCAGAGATGTCGGCTAATTGATCCTGTGCTTCCAGAGACGTATCAGTTATTCAAAGTGCTCCATGGACTGGCGTATTGCAGTCCATGGGGTCACAAAGAGTCGGAAACGACTGAGCGACTGAACTAAACTGAACATTTAGGTGCTTATTTCAGCAACCAAGTGCTTAAATTAAACTATGTTAATCCGAAGGTATGGAAATCAAATGGTTTGTCTTTGGTCGGTAGGGAGCAGGGTCGGTTGAAACAATTGCTCAGTGTTTATTCTCCATTTCAGGACCGTTTTGCAATAGTTGGAAGAGATGGCCAAAGCACTATGAAACTGTGTAATTTGAGGAGCGTGTTCCCTGTCTTAAAATATTTCCCCATCAGCTATTAGCACCTGAGATTTTGTCATTAAAGGTTGATTTTATAATAAAGCCTAGTGAAAGTGCTTAGTTGTAGAGGGCAGAGTAGGTAACACAGAATGGACAGTGTTTTGCGTGGTGTATTGTTTTTATTTTGAACCACGTCAATGTATTACTATGTGGTGGTGGTGGCTTAGTCACTAAGTCGTGACCAACTCTTGTGACCCCATGGACTGTAGCCCGCCAGATTCCTCTGTCCATGGGATTTCTCAGGCAAGAATATTGGAGTGAGTTGCCATTTCCTTCTCCAGTATTGCCATAAATCACTTCTTAAAAATGATTTTTAATTAAAAAAAAGATTATCTTAAAACCGTAGAAATCCTCTGGAAGTTCCAGTTGACATGTAAATGCTTCTGGAAAAAGAGGCATCTTTTTGCAGAAATTAGCTGATAGCCAGCTGGGATTGAGAGCAGGTCTTAACTCAGAGTGAATGTTCCCGATCTGTGAATTCTTCCCTTCCTGGCAGAGCTTCCCCAGCCACCCTGATTGGTCAGAGCCCCTCTGGCAATCTGTCCTTGGGACTATGGATATTATACAGGGCACAATAGTGAATGTGAGACAAGAACAGGTTGGGAGTGGACAAAAAAGAAGAAGTTGAAGGAGTCACTGCAAGATGTAGGGAGGAGGCTACCTGCTGTGCTATACTCCCATGGCTGGCCTCACCTCTGACCTCCTCGTGTGTATGGATGCAGTATGGACACATGCACACCATAAATACCCTCCATAGTGCTGTAGTGTCCAGTGGAGCACCAAGGGTAATTTCCAGGCCAAAATGTATGAACTACTTTGGGCATCTTCTGGTTTCTTTCTGAAGTACTCCCTCTCTTGCTAAGTGTTCACTGATCCCCTCATCACCTCGCTTCCTTCTCCATCATCAAAGCATGTTCTACATGTGTCAAAGAACATGAGAAGGATAAGTGTACTGATACGATGTCTCTATGAGTCTTCTTGAGTTGTGCTAGCTGCTGCAGCAAACCATCCCAACATCTCAGGGGCCTAACAAAGTGCAGGTTTATTTGTGGCTCACACCACAGTCCTTAAAGCTTGGCGAGTGTCCCTGGGCATGTCTTCTTCAAGTAGTGGCTCAGGGAGCAAGCGCCTTCCATCTTTATCTTGCCACCATCTCCCACAGATGGCCTACGTGTTTACCAAGGAAAGAGTTAAGACAGGACGTGGACAGTGATACAGGAGACTTTATGGCCAGGGCTGGACGTCGCAGACGCCATATTCGCCCATATACCTTGTGCCCTATATAACTTTGAAGGAATGTATTTTTCTTTTGTGCTCAGGAGAATAGAACAGGGTTGACCAACACCTAATCAGTCTGTTACGCAAATCCCCTTCCTTTCTGGTCATCAAATACCTATTTCAATACTTCTCCCACAGTATCTTCTGGTCATGCCCATCTAGTGCAAAATTCTGTTTCTCTGGGCAAAGAGTAGTCCTCTCACCAAAGCAGGGTATAACTAATCTAGTCACTACCACATATGAACCAAAAAGACAAGTTATCAACTCTTCATTTACTAGTTCCTTATACAGCGGTGGGAGAGAGGCAGGATAACTGCAAGAAAGACTTCTATTCAGAAACAAGAATGAGAATTAGAGAGTAGTCTAGTAGTTCCGCTAGACTGGTGGGCCCGTTCCTTAATTTGGCTTTGATTCTGTTTGTTGGGAGAAACTCCTCTGTTAGCTGTTCTCCATTACCCCTTTGCCCATCTTCTGGGCAGCCTGTTCTTGCTCTTTGTCCGCCTTGCTGACATCTGATAGACGTGTTTCAGAGGATGGCCTCTTTGGAGGCTATAGAGCATCTGAAGCCCTGCCTGCTGTTCATGGAAGCTTGAGACTTGTCCTAATGGGCATTGCCTAAAAATAAGACTGTTAATCAAGGATTTTGGTACAAGCTCTTGCACTGGGAGGTGATCTCGAAAAGCACTGTGAGTAATGGAGAGTAAGACATGGAAGGAAGGCAAGTCAGTAAAGGGAGCGTTCATAAGTAGGTTCAGTTCAGTTCAGTCACTCAGTCGTGTCCGACGCTTTGCAACCCCATGAACTGCAGCACACCAGGCCTCCCTGTCCATCACCAACAACCAGAGCCTACCCAAACTCATGTCCATTGAGTTGGTAATGCCATCCAGCCATCTCGTCCTCTGTTGGCCCCTTCTTCTCCTGCCCTCAATCTTTCCCAGCATCAGGGTCTTTTCAAATGAGTCAGCTCTTCACATCAGGTGGCCAAAGTACTGGAGTTTCAGCTTCAACATCAGTCCTTCCAATGAACAAAAAGGACTGATCTCCTCTAGGATGGACTGGTTGGATCTCCTTGCAGTCCAAGGGACTCTCAAGAGTCTTCTCCAACACCACAGTTCAAAAACATTAATTCTTCTGTGCTCAACTTTCTTTATAGTCCAACTCTCACATCCATACATGACTACTGGAAAAACAATAGCCTTGACGAGATGAACCTTTACTGACAAAGTAATGTCTCTATTTTTTAATATGCTGTCTACGTTGGTCATAACTTTCCTTCCAAGGAGTAAGCGTCTTTTAATTTCATGAGGAGATTACCACTAGAGAGATTTTAGTAGAGAAGCTGGAGCTCAAAACCTTTGGGGACCCTCTGAAAGGCTATGTGGAACGCAGCTTCCAAGAGGGATATCTATAACTCCAGTCTCTCCCTGATGTAAGGTCACTCCTGGGGCTCAAATTCCAAGCACTCCTTCAGGTGACAGAGTCCCCCAAGGCAGAGAGAGACAGGCCTGAGATGTGTCAGCTGTGTCCCAGAACAGGCCAAGGAAATAATAATAGTGAAATGATAGCATTTGCTAAGGGGCCTGAGAGTTACTTAAAATTTAGTCAAGGAATTTTCTAGTCTGGATTCACTATTTCTTTGGCAATACAATTCCCTCAACAATTTAATAGGCTTCCAACACATTCGCCTCGAGCAGGAAACACTCCCAACTTTCTGAGACACAATTTGTAAATGAGATTTGCTACTTTGCTTTCTCACCCTCAAGCCTGTCTCCTCCGGTTTAATGATGCTAACTTGAGGCTATCTGCAACCTGGAGGATGAGGTAATCTTCCTTATCAGTAAATCACAAGCAGGAATCAGTTGATAATCAACTAAGGAAACACACATCCTTAATCTGACCTTTGCCCTGAGTTACTTGATTCAACTAACAATTTTTTAAACCTCACTTTTCCTATTGAGGATTTAGGAACAGCCTTTTCACCCAAACATTTCTGGATTCCATCTAGTTCTTCTCATTTATGTTTGTAAACCAGCCAAGTCTTTCCTGAGCCCACCTTTTTTTGTGTAATACCTTAGTAAATACAGCCTGTAATTGCTGGCCCAAACTAACAGTCTGATTCATTTCAGCCATTACCCCCAAAAGCTGCAGACTGAGCAGGGACTTGTTCTGACCTCTGATTTATTGCAGGTGGCGGTTGTACTAAATATTTTGCCACCGCATCACACAAACAGCCGTCTTCACATGCTTTGATATCAATTTTCTCACTGTGTGTGTCATCGCTCAGTCGTGTCCAACTCTTTTCGACCCCATGGACTGTAGCCTACGAGGCTCCTCCGCCCGTGGGATTTTCCAGGCAAGAGTATTGCAGTGGAGTATTGCAGTGGGTTGCCATTTCCTTCTCCAGGGGATCTTCCCAACCCAGGGATTGAATCCGTCTCCTGCATTGCAGGCAGACGCTTTACCCTCTAAGCCACCAGGGAAGCCCCTACTTACCTCTCAACAGTTAAGTCAATGCTAATACTGCATATATGTAATGGAAGTGCTTCACTTCTCATATAAACGTTTCTATTTGGATAAATAACCTTAGCTGCTATAACAAGCAACCTCAAAAATCCCAAAGGCTTAACAATGTAAAGGTATATTTGTCATTTGTACATAGTCTGATGTGCGTGTAAAGCTCTCCTAGGAGGCTTTCCCACAAATGAGGCTGCTTCCAGTTTCAAATGGCGCCATCTCCAATATAACCTTCTCAATAACCAAGGTGGGAAAGAAATTTTGGAAAATTAAGCAGGGAATTTTAAGTCCAGAGCTAGACATGCTGGACATCCCTTCCACGGACATTCCTTTAGCCCAGACCTAAGGTAGACAGCAAGCCTTCTGAGGGCAGGGACAAGAGAGGCTGGAAATGCCAGGTACACGTTACCTGGAAAGAAGAAAGGGAGGTTTATGTTGCTTGGCTCTAGCAAAGTGACTGTCAAATCTAACGTATTTCTACTCCAAAACAGGGCTAAACTTGAAACAAAGAAAATTAATCTCTCACAATAAAATTCTGTATTATAGACCAGCTTTGGGGGTAAGGGATCCCCTGACACCGTCTCTGTCACACCACAAGCATTTGGTTCCTCATTCAATATTTAAGGCTGTACCTGTGTATATGATTTCTGTTTTCACTGGGAAGTAAGCGACCAAGAAGAATTGAGCAGAAATGCTCAGTTATTTGGTGACTTATCTTAAAGTGATGGCACATGTGGTTTCTTCCTGCTGATCTACTAAAATGTAGAAACCCTGCCAATCCCTCCTAGAAGCAGACATGGATACGTGAATTTCTGTTTTTACTTTTCCTAGAGGTACCTTTGTCACAGCTGATCTCCAACTGCCTATAATATTTAAAACCTTGGAGAACAAAGTATCCACATGTTAAATTACCTTTTATCATCTACTTTTCTTCTGAATAAATACATTAGCCTTTAAGTATCAAGGTGCATGAAAAAATATGCAGGCTAAGAAAACCAGCGCAGAGAATAGAAATCGGCCCAGGGCCCAACCGCAGTTTTAAGAATCACAGAGTCGGTGCATTTAACCTAAATGAATTCAAGTATCCATGCTCAATATACAGTTTTAAATATTATAAAATTCTATGAAAGGCAATATTATATTTGTACTATTTTTCACATATTAGACACATACTATGTAGGGTTGTATATACAAAACCATCTATGAATCATTCATGAAGTAAAAATCGTTCATGAAGTAAAAGGGATTTTTAAGGATAATTTTCTGTGATTTTTACAAATGTGAGCTTCTGAATCATTTAATGCCCTGGTAAGAAGCAATTCCTGATGCTAGGAAAGATTGAAAGCAGAAGAAGAGGGCGATAGAGGATGAGATGGTTGGATGGCATCACCGATTCAATGGACCTGAACTTGGGCATGCTCCAGGAGATGGTGAGGGACACGGAAGCCAGGCATGCTGCAGTCCTCGGGGTCTCGAAGGGTCGGACATGACTTGGACTGAACACCAACAACAACGAGATGCAATTCCATAGTAATCTCGTCTCTGCGCCTCAGGCCTCCTGATTCAGCCTCACTGCACTCGGACCTCATTTCCTCTTCGCTGGTTCATCTTCTCTCCTGATCCTGGGCCAGTTTCCGACTCAGTAATAAACATCTCTTTTTGGATAATCCTTTTGTGTGATGACTGATATCACTTTGCCAACAAAGGTCCGTATAGTCAAAGGTATGGTTTTTCCAGTAGTTACGTACAGATGTGAGTTGCATCATGAAGAAGACTGACCACAGAAGAATTGATGCCTTTATATTGTGATGCTTGAGAGTCTCTTGGACAGCAAGGAGATCAATACAGTCCATCCTAAGGGAAACAAACCTGAATATTCATTGGAAGGGCTGATGCTGAAGCTGAAGCTCCAATACTTTGGCCACCTGATGCGAAGAGCTGACTCATTGGAAAAGACCCTGTTGCTGGGAAAGATTGAGGGCAGGAGGAGAAGGGGACAACAGAGGATGAGATGGTTGGATGGCATCACCAACTCGATGAACATGAGTCTGAGCAAATTCTGGGAGATGGTGAAAGACAGGGAAACCTGGCCTGCTACAATCCATGGGGTCACAAAGAGTCAGACACAACTTAACAACAAAACAATATATTAGCAAAGACTTGAACTTTATCCCATCTTTCTAACCAGTCGTTTCCTACATAATGACAAGATCTTGTTTAAAGCAGGGCTCTCGATAGTGCTATATGTATATCAGATGTAATCCAGGACTGAGAAGCAACTGGAGACCACTCAGGCCATTACTGACTTAGGAGATGCAAGCCCTTTGCCGCAGCTGCATAGTCCTCATCCACCTCTCAGTTTTAGCCCATTTTGGTCTCTGCCATAATTTCCTGTGACCGCAAAATGCTGTATCATAAACCCTCTTTTGCTAAAAGCAGCCTTCACTTTCAGCAGCAAGAATGCACTTGACCAAAGTTTTTCAGTTCCTGGTTCCAGCTTCACCTAGGAATCTGAAGGGCTAGTCCCTTTTAAATGATGAAATACTCAAAACATTAAAAAAAAAAAAAACCTGCTACTATTTATTCAGTACTTACATTTCCCTCGTGGCTCAGATGGTAAATAATCCACCTGCAATGCAAGAGACCTGGGCTCTACCCCTGGGTTGGGAAGATCCCCTGGACAAGGGCATGGCAACCCACTCCAGTATTCCGCCTGGAGAATCCCATGGACAGAGGAGCCTGGCGGGCTACAGTCCATGGGGTTGGAAAGAGTGGGGCATGACTGGGTGACTCATACTTTCACTTTTCACTCACTATGTGCCAGACACTCTGCTAAGAGCTTCATATATATTAAATCATTTAATCATCACAAAGACCATATGCGATAAGTACTATTATTATCTTCATTTTACGAATAAAGACATCAAGGAAAAAGAAGTTCAGTCATTTGCCCAAGGACACAGGGCGTGTCATGGTGGAGCTGCAATCTGAACTCAAACATTCCGACTCCAGGGTCTGTGCTGTTACACACTCCTCCCTTACAGAAGACTCCAGTTTCATCTGTCAGTAAACAATGCCTTTTTTGTGGTAGCCCTAGGACTGCTGTCGGCAGTGACAAAAATAGAAGGAAATTAGCATTTTACCTGAAAAAAACCTTCCTTTCAAGATTGATACCTTCTGGATTTTTAGACCTGAGTAAGTTCTAGGATGTTTCGCATTGATTAACTGAGGATGATCACTTAGTCCAGCATTATTATTTCAGAAAGTTCTTACAGCTATTTACCCTGGCAGAAAATCGGTAGGAGTTGTCATTATTTAAGTCTTATTGCTGAGGCGCTACACTCATGGAGCTATTTCCTGAGTGGGTGCTCAATGAGAGAAGACAGATAGTCAATCACCAGGACCCCAGAAAACTGAAGTGAGAAATGCAAAGTTGTATAAGACTAGGTCACAACAGATACGCAATTAGCTTTGGGCACCTATCCTTTGAATGGGGCTGTGTCTATACAACGGCAGAAAAAAAGTCTTAATTGCTCATTCCTGTCAGTCAGAAATGCAAAGTATCAAATTACAGGCAAATGGTTTATTTAATAGCACGTAAGTTTTATAATATATGTATAGATGTATGGTGTGTGTATGCATACGCACCCCAAAGCTGTTTACTACCAACACTTGCTAACTATTTGGGTGTTTGGTTAATGAAAGAAGCCTAGACTATAATAGCAACAGGAGGCTTCGTGTGTCACTGTGACATGGATGGATGCCTTAATTCACGTCATTCAGTGGTGGAGGGAAGCGCCTCACAGAGGAGGATTTTTGTGTTTAAAAAAATTATGGAGAAAGTAAAATGAAAACAGAGCCGGGAGTGTGAACAGACTTTGAGATCTTACTATTCGGGTGGCAATTCTCTGCATGTGCCCTATTTAGGCTTCTGGGAGCTCTTCTGCAGCCTGCCCTGGGACGATACTTGAACTCCCACAGGAGCGTTCAAAGCCCGGGGACCGTAGGCGGTTGGCTGTGTGATAAAACCCAGAGGATACGACAGGTGTGCGTGCCCCCAAGATATCTGCCCTTCCCATCACCCACACCCTCCCCATCATGAATCTCACCCTTCTTGCCTTATTTTTTCTGCCAAAATCACACCTTGAAGACGAACCCTGTTAAAACAGACACATTGCTTGTGAGACATTACATCTTGACTCGGCAATCGTCACTTATATAGTGACCCAGCATTTACTCAGCAGACCAGACAACATGCTCCTGGCAGAGCTCACGGTCCTGAGAAAATGTGACACTCAGCCAGACGGTTGAACAAGGCGAGGAGGAGGAGGGAAGTCACAGGACACAATCCTGAGTAGGCAAGGCTGACCTTGGCCATCCATGGCCAGGGAGAGGGTGGTCGGAACTTAGAAGACAGCTCCTAAAACGGCCGCTGGGAGGCACTGAGTAACCCAGCAAGCTGGGGGAGGCGGGGAGGACCGCTTGTTCCCGTGTGCCAGATAATAGAGGAAGAAAGTGGAAAGCATGAAAAAACACGTGGTTTGTGAAACTCATTCAGAAGCTTCTTTCTTTGGGAAAGAGATCAGGATATGATGATTAAAATAGTTAAAATGCATTTTCTCCAGGTCATCCACATTTTATCTTCTTGAATATAGTCATTTATGCAAGCTGCCCTAACCACAACCTGGAGGGCTTAAAACAACAGAAATGTATTCTCTCACAGTTCTGGAGGCCAGAAGTCCAAAATCAAGAGGTCAGGAGGGTCGTGCTCCCTCTGAGGCTCTAGTGGGGAATCTGTGCCATGCCCTCCTCTCGTCTTTTGGTATTGCCAGAAGCCCTTGGCATTCCTTGGCTTGTGAACAGATCTCTCCAGTCCTCTGTCATCATGTGATGCTCTCCCTGTCTGTCTCTCTGTCTCTTGTCTTCTTCTAAGGACACTAGTCACTGGGTTAGGACCCACCCTCATCGAGCATGATTTCCTTTTAACTTAATTACATCTTCAGAGACCCCTGTTTACATGTTAGGATCACATTCCTGGGTACTTGGGGTTAGGACTTCAACACATCTTTTAGAGGGGGCATACAATTCAACACACACACTGTGGTCTTTTTCCCACAAAAGCACCAATACTTCAGTGATGTCCATCATTCTTCCCAAAGCCTTCCCACAGTTCCGATGGGATCATCCACGGAGAAGCAGTGGCCGTTCCAGTAAAGGAAGCAATTGAGGAAAAGACTTATCAGTGTCATTATGAAACTGAACCGCTCCTAGAAATTTAAGATCATATTCTTATTATGTTCTTCCATGGAGCTTTCCTGGCGTCAGCACTTCCATAAAGTTTTCAGTTTCCCCCTTGGCAATCACCCAATACATGAGCACAGCAGCCAGGCGTTGGCACAAAGGCATAAAGGACCATTGTTAGGACAAGGAGTGGCAGCCCAGGAATAAGGAAGAAAGAGAGGAGCTAATCTCAGGGGCAAAGAAAATTGCCCACTAAATCAATGATATCCATAATACCAAACAAAGGGAGGCTTAAGAGACAGGTTCTTATTTTAAAAGAAGGGGGAGCAGGGGGAGAGAGAGAGACAGGAGAGACAGGTTTTGAACAGGATGAAAACTTGGAATAGCATCTGGATATAATTAGCATACAAATGGAGTTTTGATTCCATAACTTTTCCCGTCTTTAGTTTTTACAACACACACACACCCAGATTCCAAGTAACGCGAAGAAACTAATTAATAGATCAGTCATTAAATAAATGAAACTCAGGCTACCCATGGCATCCATTAACGAGCCAGCATTAATACACCAGCATTAATACACCTACACGGCCATGACAGCCACTGTCAGCTGAGACAAATCAGAGTCTGCTTGTCGCTCCGTGTTTAGGAAGCCAGTCATTAATTCAATAGTTGCGGTTTCAGAATAACACTCTCCAGTGACATGGAGGCATTATAAAAATCAGGATCGGCCATTCACAATGCAGCTTCCTCACACCCAAATTTAAAAACTTGAAAAACTTTAAGAGATGTTAGACGTAAGAAGGGTCTCTCAACTGTTTAAAATTGGATAGGAAATGACTTTAAGATGTGAATCTACACATCAAAAGACAATACTGTAAGAACTTTGACCCCCAGCTTCCAATAAAGCTGCCTTTATTTATGAATTCCACCTAAGCTAAGGCCATTAGGAATTAAGTCCCGAGCTACTTTCTCTGGCTTTATTGCCAAAAAAAACATCAGAAACTTATTGAATATCTACCATGCGCCACATACTGTTCTAGAAGCTGGTGACTCAAAAGTAAACAAGGCAAAAGGCCCTTACTCCATGGAGATGACATACTAGCAGGTGAGACAGATCAGTATGCCTCTCTTCAGAAACAAGTGTCCAGTTGTCTCTTTTACAATTGTTAAAGAGATTTGGGGGTGTTGGCTTTTTTCCTACTACATAAATATTTTAATATCAGCTACCTCTAGTAATTAGAAGTTCATTCTGGAGTTTAATGTCCTTTTACAGACACTAAAGACATTAAAAAATGTAAAGATTTTATAGTATGTTTCATAAACTACAATGTGTTAGAAAATCTGAAAAATAATCCTGGAAGGTCAAATATCTTGATGTACTTCCTGTATTTGGTACTAAGAAAAAAGCAGTTTCAAAGTCACAAGTCATGAGCAGACCTGTGTTCTTATCCTCGACCTCTCACTTCCCCAGTTCCCTCACTGGGCTTTAGTTTCATAATCTGTGATACTTGAGGCTTAAGTTGATTCATCATTTTTAAAGAATTGTTCAAGTTTTGGGGAGTCATCAGAGAAAGTTTACATCTTGCAAAATTTTGATTTAAATACTTAATTTTTCAGATAATTTAAAAACTATTTAAAAAATAGTTTTTAAATAAAGTAAAGCAAATAGCACAAGTAGTGTTTTACACTAAATTTTAACCCATTGGATGGTAATATATGCATGTAGGCTGTTTCTACAGACCTCATAATGATGGCTGGGCATACATTTGAACTTCTTGAAATTGGATTATTGATAAAGTAGGTTGTAGCTCTGACCAGGCCCTTCAGCAAAGTTGCTCTTTCCAGAAAATGATTCCAGGAAGTACCTATGTCAGCTCAAACTCAGCCAGATTCACTGGGGGTATCTTCTAGTGGCGTGTAACAGCCAGCTCTGCAGTAATGAAGAAGCGTAACATTTGTCATGCCTAATGTGAGAACTCTTAACATTTTCTCTTTTGTGTAAGTTTATTGCCCCCCTTTTAAGGGCGCTGTAAGGAATGCAAATATGTCAGATATTGATAAGAGTCCAAATATTTAAAGGAAATTAACCATTGTTGAATTTTCTAGGTCAGTTTATTTGAAGAAGATCCTGAGATTTCAAGGCAAGCTATTAAAATTGCTTTATCATTTGCACCTGTTTATTGGTGTGAATCAGAATTTTTTTTCAATATTATGTAAGCATTACAAAATACAAAAGTACAAAATACAAAAATAAAATTGAAGATTTGAGACTGCATTTATCAGCCATGACCTAGAGTTCACATTTTTGTGTTAACTGAAACTGTCATTTTTATCATTAATTTGGTTTTAGAGTAGCAAATGTTACAAATGTGAGCTTTTAATATAATTTTCAGCAATAGCACTGTTCTCATCTCTTTTATCGGAGAAGGCAATGGCACCCCTTTCCAGTACTCTTGCCTGGAAAATCCCATGGACGGAGGAGCCTGGTGGGCTACAGTCAATGGGGTTGCTAAGAATCGGACACGACTAAGTGACTTCACTTTCACTTTCATACATTGAAGAAGGAAATGGCAACCCGCTCCAGTGTTCTTGCCTGGAGAATCCCAGGGACAGGGGAGCCTGGTGGGCTGCCATCTGTGGGGTCACACAGAGTCGGACACGACTGAAGCGTCTTAGCAGCAGCAGCAGCATCTCTTTTATATGTGAAAGTTTTACATGATATTGAATTAGAAAAAATGATTTTTATGAAAAATATTTTATAACTATTCTAATCAGGGGGTTGTTTTCAAGAAACAGAAACCTACTCAAGCTAGCTCTAAGTAAATAGTCACAGTTATTGAACTATAAAGCCTGTCTAGTCAAAGCTATGGTTTTTCTAGTGGTCACGTATGGATGTGAGAGTTGGACTATAAAGAAAGCTGAGCACCGAAGAATTGATGCTTTTGAACTGTGGCATTGGAGAAGACTCTTGAGAGTCCCTTGGACTGCAAGGAGATCCAACCAGTCCATCCTGAAGGAAATCGGTTCTGAATATTCATTGGAAGGACTGATGCTGAAGCTGAAACTCCAATCCTTTGGCCACCTGATGCGAAGAGCTGACTCACTGGAAAAGACCCTGATGCTGAGAAAGATTGAGGGCAGGAGGAGAGGGGGACGACGGAGGATGAGATGTTTGGATGGCATCATCAACTTGATGGACATGATTTTGAGTAAACTCCAGGAGTTGGTGATGGACAGGGAGGCCTGGTGTGCTGCAGTCCATGGGGTTGCAGAGTCAGACACGACTGAGCTACTGAACTGAATTGAACTGACTGAACTATTACTATAGGAAACAAGCAATTCCAACCCACCTGTTCAAAATGGCCTTAGCATGGCCTGCGAGGCCCTACAGATTCTCCCACTGCCCCACCTCTCTGATCTCAAGTTCTCCCAGCCTCCTTCTGGCTTACGTGGCCCAGCCACACCGACCTTCTTGCTGTTCCCCAGGACCGCCCTTGTTCCTATCTTGGCATGTCCTACTCTCTCCATGGACCTTCGTTTCCCAGCTATCGGAGCAGCCTACTTTCTCACCGCCTTCAATTGTCAGCTGTCACCTTAGAGATTCAAACCTTGGTCAACCCATAAAAATACCATCACCCTTAGGTTCACTTCTGGACCACTCTCTGTCTTTTGACACTTCTGCATTTTTCTTCCAAGCGCCTCTGATCCTCTCTTTCTCTTCGTATATAGGCAGCTTTCCTTTCTTTCTTTCCGTACTTCTCCCCTTCTTCTTTTTCTCCCTCCTCCCCAGCCCTGTCCCTTTCTCTTTCTTTCCGGTTTCAAAGGCAGGAGCTTTACCTTCTAATTTATCACTCTATCTGTAGAACCTAGATAGTGCAACACAAAAGAAGAGTCTCAGTGTTACTTGTTATTTGTTAAGTGAGTATAAACACGTGAATGAGTGAATGAATGAACAATCCAGATGCTCAGTTAAGTTACAGAAGGAGTGAAACTGGGAAGCCAGAAACTTAGATGATTCTGTCATCTACTGTAGAACCCCATGTCTTCTCATCTCTCTCTTCTTTTTTTTTTTTTGCTTGTCAGTTGAAGTCCCCTTTTCCTTTTTTCAAGTTTGCTTTCGGCTTACTAGTCAATTTGTACAAAGCTGAAAATTACCTCCAGACTCAACCCTACCTGCAATTCAAGTGCTCATCGTTCTCTGGTTATAATCCTGTCTGGTAGTATAAATACTCAAATGAGATAAAACGTTCAACTCAGTTTAACCTCTAGATGAACCCAACCTTTTTCAGGTCCCAAAGAGGCGGCAGGAGCTCAGCATCACAAGGAACCAACATGGCCTTCTAGGATCACCACCTTCGCAGGTACCATCAACTATATGGGTGCAGCTTAACAGGGGGGATTTGCTAGATCCAAACAGGGTCTGTTAAGAAATGACAATGCCAACAACAAAAAATGCTGAGGAAGATGGTTTAGAATTGTCCCACTTGCCTTTAACATCTTAATATCACAATAAGGAAGTTAAATATATTTTAAGAAGTGTTTTGCTTTGTTACTTTTTTCACTTCTTTTCACTTTTATATTTAGGGTTCTTTCTATTGCAAATCATTGAAGCTGCATTTCAAGTTTGCTTAAGCACAGAGATGAACTCTGCCGGCTCTCATAATTGAACAAGACAAGATATTCTGGATTCAAGCAAGGAATGATCCAGAACTTAGATGGTTTTATCTGTAATTTTTTGTTGTCAGATTTTTCTCTCATTTCTTACTTTGATATCCTCAATGTTGGCTCCATTCTCACGGCTTCAAACAAACTGCCAGACGCTCCCGTGGCTACATCCTCCCAAATTCAAGTGCTTCCCAAGTGTCCTAATGGACTGATTAGAACACTCTTGAATTAATCACAAGTGTTAAGGGGATGTGATATGTTAATTGGCTTGGGCTCATACTCTACCCCTAGAATCAGAAATGAGCTAAGGTTGGGAGAGAGGAGGTTCTACCGACATATAACCTGGATGCCCGGCAGCAAACAACAAAGTTTCATCACAGTTGACATAATACTTAATTAGTGAGGCCTGGAAATAATTTTGTATAAAACAATGAAATCTCATCTTCTAATTTTGCTCTGTTAACCTCTCATGAACAGATATGGACTTTCAAAACTTCTGGGGGCTTCCCTAGTGGCTCAGATGGTAAAGAATCTGCCTGCAATACAGGAGACCTGGATTCAGTCCCTGAGTCAGGAAGATCCCCTGGAGAAGGAAATGGCAACCCACTCCAGTATTCTTGCTTGGAGAATCCCATGGACAGAGGAGCCTGGTGGGCTACAGTCCATGGGGCTGCAGAGTCAGGCATGACTGAGTGACTAGGCACAGCACACAGCTCAACCTCACGTGAACAGATATTGACTATCAAGATTAAATCGTTTTCCAGTGCTCTGTACATAAAGGCACGGCACACTTCATATTCACACTTGACCCTTTGCTTTTGGCTGAATGACTAATTCTACTGATCAACCCTCAGTAGAGTACCCACAAGACTCTACTCTCTTGACATGGACATCAGGGAGGGAAGTGAATGTTTCATTAATTAATATTTGCTGGCTGGTGCTTTGACATTTACAAAGGCTGGGCCCATCTGCATGAAACTCTAAAATAAAATTAGGAAAGTGATCAAGAATAAGACTTGAGGAAAAGAAGCCAATTGAACCCAAAGAGTAGATGCATTTCTTAACCATTAGGAGATTTCAAATGACACTTATTCTCTCCCCATTGTGTGAAAACGACTTGTCAGTTCATTCCCCTACCACCAATCAAACAAACAGCTTCATTGCATATGGACTCACAATCAAATGATTGGTGAACTATTTCAGTGTTCAATAAATTGCATGAGTATCTTATGAACCTCTGCCTGTGCTGTGCTGTGCTTAGTCATTCAGTTGTGCTTGACTCTCTGCAGCCCCATGGACTGCAACCTGCCAGGCTCCTCTGTCCATGGGGATTCTCCAGGCAAGAATACCGGAGTGAGTTGTCATGACCTCCTCCAGGGGATCTTCCCAATCCAGGGATCGAGCCCTGCATTACAGGCGGATTCTTTACCATCTGAGCCACCAGGGAAGTAAACAGAAAATTCAAATCCAAGTTTATTTTGCATTTTGTTATTTTCAAAATAACCACCACCAATTTTTATATAGAGAAGAAATATGCCATAGAGGTTTAAAGACTCTGCTCTGGTGTCAGACTGCTCAGTTCAAGTCCTGAATCTACATTTACTCATTGTGATTTAATTTCCTCACCAGAAAAAATGTAAATAATAACAATAGCCATCCTATGGGGTTGTTACAAGGATTACATGAGTCAATCTACAAGAAGTTTGTAGAAGCTCCTGGTATTGCCTAAGGAGTGTTACCTATAACCTCCTTTCATTTTTTTTTCTTTTTCTCTTTCTCTACCCCACTCTCTCTCTGTCTCTCTCATTCCTCTCTCAATTTTTATTTTTCCTTCACATTAAGAAATACTATTAAATTGTTTTATGGACATCTCACTTCTGTAGGTGGCTCAGTGGGTAAAGAACCTCCCTCAATGCAGGAGACGCCAAAGATATGGGTTTGATTCTTGGGTCAAGAAGATCCCCTGGAGCAGGGCATGGGGAATCCCTGGACAGAGGAGCCTGACGGGCTACAGTCCATGGGGTCACAAAGAGTCAGACACGACTGAAGTGACTGAGCACAGCGCAGCACTTCTATATAATTCATATTGCAAACTGGTCTGGCCATGATTGAGATATAATCACCAAAGAGATGCCTTTGACAAAGATGAAGTAGCTGACAAGTTGCTAAACACAATGTTGAATTGTTTGTTATTGTTGAGGAGTGGGAAGCTTCTCTTTTAAAAGACTCTCATGTTTAAAGCCAACATGATTAATATTCACTGCAGACAGACTAGTTTATACAGCCAGAGACACTGAGGTCAGCCTGGATAATGGAAGAGCACGCTCATTCCTGAACCTGTGCTGTCACACACTTACATCTCTCCCAAGCCCAGGCACCTCAGGCTTGTCAAGAAGAGGTGTGTCCATCAGGCTGCAAAGATGTGAACCTTACAAGTGGCATCATGTAGTCATAAGCATTGGGAATGAGTCATGGCCTATTTTATGAGTGTAGCTCGTCTTCAAAGAAAGATTGAACTGACCATAAACATCAGATCATGGAACATAAGCTTTTCGAAAGGCTCCTCATAAAAAATACAATAAAAACAAATACAGCTATTGCCTAAAATTCAAAGTCTCACGTAGATTTATTGTGAATCTGACGCATCATTGCTCATCTTCTCTTTCTGGATGATATCTTTAGCACTGGACTGAGTTTCTAAATGTTGATGAAGCTATTTGTGTTAATGTACAGAATCAGTTACAGGAGATAACCTCAATAAAGCACAGGACATGAGAGAATTTGAAAACATTTGCATTTTCACTGTATTTTCCAATTTTGTGTGACTATCAGAAATCTTGTTGACATATATCACTTTTAGGCCTCTCAGTACGGAATGTGATGTGACCTCAATAATATCTATACTTGAAGTGGCCAAAATGCCAAATACTTAATGATAACAATAAGATTGTATAACCTCCTGAGGGTTCTCAGATATCATAGAATTGAGAAATTTCTGATTTTTCACCAAATTTTCCTTAGTCCCACACACTTGTCTCATCAGGTATTGCCTTTAGCTTGCAGCAAAGAATTACAGGGACATGGGAAAAAATAGCCAAATTTCAAACACACACACACATATGTATAAGATATGTAACTCACCCTTAATTTTCTGAAACTAGACATGAAGATCATTTTTATGAAAATATAAGTGACATTTTTGATAGCTCTCAGTAAATAGGAAATCAATTAACACACACTGTTTTAACATACCTATTACTTCCACGGTACCAGCCAGGTTCTGTAGGAAATTTAGAATGACTGTGAGAGGCAATCTCTGCACCCTAGGAGCTTGTACTTCAGTGGGAAGGTTATACTATGTGCAAACAACATCAAACATCTTGAAGCAGACAATAATTTAGTGGGAGGAGTAGGATAAATTAACTTATTCTTCAGGTTTAGAGGAGAAAGAGAAGAGCAAGGACATAAGTTTGGTAAAATTCAGCAAAATTCCATAGAGAAAAACAAGTCTTGCACTGAATTCTAATCAGTTCACAAAGTCCAGAGGAAAGATGAGCAATGAATGAAATCTCTTTATCATTTATTTACTAGATTAGCCTGGATAACAATAACATCACTAAAAGATGAGTAGAGAATTGAGTTGATTCTTAAAAAAATCCCCAAGTTTCCTTGATAAAACAGGGATAAGTCAGGGGTTACTTCAGGATTTCAAACTTGGGTAACCTAGAGAAGAGCTTTATTAGAGACATGTGGAGTTAGAAAACAGTGCTCAAGAACAAAGGAAGTTCCATTTGAAAGATATTACAGTTGAGGTGACAGCAAGATATCTCATTGTTGGTGTCTGGCACATGAAGGGAAGTGATACTGAGGAAGTGATAGAAATTTTCAGAGAGATCTGTGAGTCAACAGGGTGAAAAATCATAATATCACTTACATCTCTTTATGCAGCTTACTCATTAGTATTCAATATCTCCCCTCCTACCCACTGTCCCAGAAACAATAGTGCAATATTAGAATGTTTTTTTTCTCCTTTTGTCATGAGCTAATCCTACCATTCTGTAATTCTTACCACCACTTTGTCTACATCAAAAATTATTCAACTTTAATAGATCATAGCCAATTGAACCATATTGTCTAAATTTCCTTCCCTCCCTCCCAGTACTTGTGGAGGTTTTAATCAGTATCATACATTAGATATGCCAGATTTTATTTTTTCTATGAAGTCAGGCATGCTACGATAGGCTGACTTAATGTAATTCTGAGGCATTAATATTTTATATACACTATTATTCCATGTAAGTGTATTGAAGCATAAGAAATTTTCAATGTTTTTCATTTTTCAAATTCCCTTTATCTGAGTCTTAGCAGTTTTGCTGAAGCAATTGTACAACAGCCTTATTTTTAAGATCTAGAATATGTACCAACATAATGTACAGACAGTTATTTTAAACTATATTTTTTAATTCTGACCAAATTATTTGCATCTTCATTAGATACTCAAAAGAATCAGAAATGGATGCCCTGGGTGGTTAAAGGCAAGATTAGATTTAGTGGATGAGGGGCAAGGATTGGGAGGGGGAGAAGATTATATATGTGAAACATAAGTAAAGACTTTTGGCAAATCACGTTTCTCCCCATGGAATCTTAGATCTCTGGGTTGAAGGGTACCTTAGAGACCTTCTAGCGTCACATTTCTTAGGGAGGATCAGGGCTGGGGCAAATGCAGAGGGGCTCTCTCAGTGGAATTTCCTGTCATACTATTCTACTCCCACTTGGCGTATAAATTTAGGCTTTGTGTCTGAGTGCTTATAAAAGATAGCATTCAAAAGTTTGCACAAAACCCTTAGTAAAGCTTGAGCACTCTTTTCCCTAAAAAACGCTAAATGATTATTTTAAAAGTTCATAGAAGTAACAGTGGAATCTCTAAGATACGTGTTAATTACCTTTTATAAACTGGCATTCCTAGATGTCCTTTGAAGGAACTCCAGCTACACATGGATATCTGATGTCCAGCTCCAACTGTAATTAGCTACCTGCTCAACCTCGCTAGACCTGAGTCTCCTCAGTTAAGCCAGATGTCCCTATAGTCATATCCAGCCACATCATTCTATCAGGATAATCCCATGCATATTCTCAGAGAGTCTCATGAAGCCTGTTGAAAGGTTTCTCATGAAACCTTTCAACATGATGGCAGATTCCTGATTCAGTTTATGTCTATGATTTCAATTCGGCAGTTTTAAGGGTGTGTAAATTACTGCTGGTGTTTTGATGATAACACCTTAAACATAGAGAGGCCTGGTATCCAAAGCATTTATTTAACATTTGATTGATTCATGAGTATAAGGTAACAATCCATGAAAACAAGGTGAATACTAATTTTTCAGAGTGGAAAAAACAAACATAAGAAATTCAGTGTACCTGTTAACCCACAAATGACAACTTTGATCAATAGTCTAGTTCTGTGTAGACCTACAGAAATTTATCGCCTTATATTTTAATTTCGCCATAGGTGAGGCTATTTGCTCCGTATTTAAAACTAGGTCAGTAACTATTTTTCCCAGGGTTCCAAGCTATTTGTTTGCATTTGGGAAAGAAAAAAAAATGGAACATATATGCAAATATTCAATTTGTAGATTTTTTTTCAGAACCAGAAACATTTGGTAATTTTTAAATAAACCCTTTCCCTCACCCCATATCTACTTATATATTTTTGGAAAGTTAAAGATATGGGGGGAGGAAGAGGTGGTGATCCTTGCAAGAGGGTTTTGTTCATCTTATGACCTAGAAAACCAGACTGCCAAATTAGACCACTGAAACATTCTTCCATGGGTCAGACCAAATTAATGTTTGAAAATGAAAGTGTATTTCCCTCTCCTCAATGGTCCTCACTGGCAAGGGACCACCTGTTTCCAGCTTCTGAATGTTTCACACCTCCGAGGAACCTGCCGCGTGGCAGCGATGCCCATGGAGATGGCATTGAGTCCAGAGAATAAGGGAAGCCCTGGGCCAGCATGCGCTGGAAAGCTGTAGCCGAAGCCCTCTTTGCTCTGGAAGCAACAGAGACTGTGCTGGGAACGTTGTACCATGCCTTGGCACTTGGCTGTGCCCACTACAATCAGCGTCTGCCTGCTCCTTCTATAAACCAGGAAGGCATGCTGCGGCTTGTAGTTTCTTTCTGGTGAGCGTCCCCAGGTTCTGGAATGTTCTGTGGCTCCTCTTCCCCAGGAGAGGTGGAAAGGCTGTAAGCATCGTCCTTCCACTTGAGTTTTGAGCTCGGGGAGCCCCTTTCCTCCTCAGTACACTTTCCACAATTTCCTGGCGGTTTCTTCTCGTGTAATGGAGTTTTTCAACCACAGCGACCCTTCATCCGTCTACACCTACCTAAGTCCAGGAGGGGCAGTTTAAACGCCCGATATCTCTCCGAGAAAATCATCATTCTGCAACACTGAACAAGCACCAAGAGAGCAGAGAGCCCATTCAGACCCGGAACCACCCTCCGACCAGGACAAGCTTGCTGCAGCTCAGCCCGGATGATGACAAACACGGGCTGCAACGTTTCCGACTCTCGAATCTGGACAACAACTTGGCTGAAATTTACATACAGTGTGTAATGTGAAGCTTGGCTAATAGGAAAGCCTGCCCCTGGGAGAAGACAGACGGTTTGAAACAAGGCAGATTTAAAAACCCGAATCAAAGATCAACCAGCTCTCTGAACTTAGAGGGGCCTTCTCCCAGCACAGGTCCACACACAGCCCACCAGCGGAGGGCTCTCCCCCTTCCCCGCGAGAAGAGAGCCCCCGCAGCTGGGAGGATTCCTCTGTGCGCTCCCTGGATGTCCCGGGAAGGAGCCTCCGGCCCTTGAAAAGGGCATTAATCACCTTTGGTTCCTTGTACCTGAGAAAAAATAGCTATCTCTGGGATCTGATTTTTGTGTGTGTTTCAGACTGGAGAAAGCTTTTATGATGTCTCCTGGTGAAATATAACCACTCTCTCACTCTAAGCAGCCTCTAAATTCTTAAATGTGGGTAAATGGAAAACATGCTGTGGGTCTTTATTCCACCAAGCAGCAAGAAATAAATCAGAATCCCCCCACCCCTACTCCATCTCTCCCCTGATGCCTCACAGATGTGCAGCGTTAGAAGGAAGAGCAGAAATGCTTTATAAAATTAATATGTGGAAACTGCTTTGTTTACCATAAATGCCTAGCCTGGGGCTTTCTCTACCATGCCCCATCAGGATTTTAAGCTGAATTCTTGCCTTCTGCCTACCAAAAATGTCTTCCTTGGTTCCTGTCAGACACCAGGGTCTCCATTTTCCACATGGTGGTGACGTGGGTTCAAGCATCGAAGGTGAGCTGGCTGCAAGTCCGTGGTACACAAGACAGGTCCACTCTGAAGTGTGTAAATCGCCTCAGGATCCTGCTGGCTTCGATGTCCTAAATAAATATCTGTCATTACTATAACTGACATTAAACCGAATGCGGGAGACCCCACAGATGCAGGCAAATGGTGGAACTTGCCTCTGTGGTTCATTCACATTTAAAAATATGTAGACGATATCCCACCGAGCTCGTGAAAGGCATTTAACTGATTTTAATAGCAGTCATTATATTAGAAAATGAGACTTTCCGTTGTAACAGAGATGAACTGGGAGGAAACAAAGGAGGAGAGGTAACTAGCAGCCCCCAGTGCCCTGCCGGAATCGCAGCTCATCATTCTTGCTTTCAGCAGTTAGCCAGCTCCTTTTGTCAAAGAGTACCACCATCTAATGAAACAATTAGGACTCGACAGTTTAAATATGCTATTTTGTTCTTTTCAAGCCTAAGTGCCAGCCACTAAGACAAACTATACCCACCACCTTCCTATCAGCAGAGCCATTGTTATCCCAGATAGAATGCCCTAAAAATAAAATCCGTTTTGCATGTGAAGCTTCATCAAGTCAGGTCATGCCTGCTCCTCAGGGCAGACTGCAGTGTACTAATTTCATGGTGCTATTTTTAAATGTGGCCTCCTTGGATCTTTCCGTATGTCCTATATAGCTCAACAAGGCACCGAGTGAATGTTCAGGCCGCTCGTGCTAGTCACCTCTGCCCACTCTGCCCTCAACTCGAACCTCCGCCACCCCTCTAGGCCCGGGCGGCTTACAAGACGTAGGCCCGCTAGTGATGGGTGTGGTCACGCTGTGATCGACATCACTTGCTGGGCACTGTCCAACACACGAGCCCTTAGAAGATGGAACTGGCATAGCTTTCTTGAATTCATTATTCAAGTTGTTGCAGTTTTAAAACAAATTCACAAAAAGAGAAAATGGCTTATCATCCTAAGTGAATTTTATGTCTCTGGGTATCTATTTTTGCCTCTTGTACAGAGTGTGTTTTGTTTTTTTTTTTTTTCAGTTATAAAATTAACATATTCACAGGTATGTGAAAAGCATAGAAGAGCGTGTCATTATTCATGACCTTTTTGATTCTGACCACTAGAAACCCAACTCAAACTTGATATGCAAAAGTATATTGTTCATATAATCAGAGATCAGAGTTGCTCTCTGTCGCAGCTGGATTCATTATGGCTCAGTACAACACCGTGAGGACAAGGCTTCTGTCTCCTAGCCTCTCAGTTCCGCCTTGCCACACGTCAGCCTGATCTCCAGGAGGCCTTCTCCGCGTGGTGGCCCATGACAGCCCCAGGCTTCCATCCTACCAGCCGAGTAACACAAATGAAATGGCATCTCTTTCTGCCCAGCTGCTCTGACCAGAGTCTCCAAATTGAGTTTCATTAGCATGACTTGGAGAAGGCAATGGCACCCCACTCCAGTACTCTTGCCTGGAGAATCCCAGGGACTGGGGAGCCTGGTGGGCTGCCATCTATGGGGTCTCACAGAGTCAGACACGACTGAAGCGACTTAGCAGCAGTAGCAGCAGCAGCATGCTAGGTATGTGCCTAGCCCTAAACCGTCAGGGTTCAGTATGGTCAGAAGAAATCTCCGATTAAGCAGATTTTTCTTATATGCCCTCCATAAAGCCAAGATTTTACATCAACCTCACATTAAACCATATGGACTCAGAAGGAAGGAGGTATGATTCCCCAAAAGAATATCAGGTGTATCATCATAAGGAATACATGTAGAGCAAACACCAGCAAGTGTCCGTGACAAAGACCTCTGTCCTCACAATCTGAAATAAGAATCAAAGATGCATGCTTAATCCTAGAGGAGGAGGAAGCTCTAGGACTATCTTTGCGAACTTTCATAAATTTGTACTAAGTGAAATAATGAAATACTTCCCACACAAGGATTCAGAAAGCATCAGGAGATGATGTGGGGAATAATGAGGAAATCATCCAGGATAGAGAGAAAAAGACAAGTGTATGATGAGAAGTCCTTGGGGAATAATGTCCACACAATCCAGCCTCCCATTTCACACTCACATTTTGAGTATGCTTTCCCACTGCCTTGCAGCCTCCATTGTTTCTGCTGAGAAGTTAGTTATTAATCTTCTTGGAGTTCTCTTGTACATGGTGATTCATTTTTCTCTTGCTGCTTTTAAGATTTTCTCTTTATCTTTGGCTTTTGACACTGTGATTATGATGTATCTAGGTATGGATCTCTCTGTGTTATCGTACTTGGAGTCTGAAAAAAGTAATGGCTGAAAACTTCCAAATTTGATGGAAAATACTACATGACCAGAAAGCTAAACAAATGCATTTTCTCCCCATTTCTCTCTCTCCTCTTCACTTAGATATTGCCTTTATGCATGTTAGTATGTTAATGATGTCTCACATTTCTCCAAGACTGTTTGTGGTTTTTTGTTCTTTTTTCTCTCTATTCTTCAGATTATGTACTCACTATTGATCTAACTTCAAGTTTACGGATTCTTTCTTCTGTCATTTCAAATCTACTTTTGAGCCCTTCTTAGTGAATTTTTCATTTTGGTTATAGTTTTTCCCCACTTCAGAATTTTCATTTGATTCTCTTTAAACTTTCAATCTTTTCATTGATATTTTCTATTGGATAAGACAGTGTCGCTACACTTTCCCTAAAGTTTTTAGACATGGTTTCCTTCAGTTCTTTGAACATACTTTTAATGCATGCTTTGAAGTCTGTGTCTGCTAAGTCCAATATCTTGGCCCCTCAAAGGCAGTCGCTATTACCTGCCATTTTTTTTCCTGTGTGTGTGTGTCACAGTTTCCTGTTTTTGAATATGTAATTTTTAATTGAGAACTGGATATTTTTGATAATATATTGTAGCGGTTGTGGATACTGATATCCCTTGAAGGATTGTTGTTTGCTTCATTTATTTATTTGTTCAGTGACCTGGTTGAACAGACTGTGAAATCTCTTTCCCTTGCAATATACAGTCTCTGATATCACTGCTAAGATGACTTTTCCCTTGTTTTTATCTTTTGCCCTGCCTTCCCAGAGGTTGTCACCGAATCTACTTATGTATCAAAGGCTATTTTAAGCCTCCACGGTCAGTTAGACTTTACTTTTTACCACTGAGTGTCTGTGTGACTTGGAGACTGCTATCACAATTCAGAGGGTTTATATTTTTGCCCCACAGTCAACCAGGAATTAGTAGGTCCTGAGAGGTAGCGCTTGGGGCCATACACAGTCTTCCAATTAGGGAAGTTTTAAGCCTGGCTTCCTAGGAGTTGCCCCTCGGCCAGAGCCAGTAAGCGTTCAGCCAGCAATTGGTCAGAGGTTATGCTTAAACCTCTTGTGCCAGTAAGGCTTCTACCCCCCAAGGGATCCATGTGCAGCTTCGGAAAGGATTTCGAATCAGCCCAGCTCCTGGAGTCCTTCTGAGTAGGTACCGAGTCCATGGTGGTGGTGGTGGTTTAGTCGCTCAGTCGTGTCTGACTCCTTGTGACCCCATGGACTGTAGCTCACCAGGCTCCTCTGTCCATGGGATTCTCCAGGTAAGAACTGGAGCGGGGTGCCATTCCCTTCTTCAGCCTAGTCCACGGGCCCCGCCATTTCCACCCACAGAGTAGACTGTGGCTCCAGGCAGGTTATTCTTGGCTGCCTCTTCCTACGGTTCCCTCTGTTCAGCTCCTGGCTGGTCTGCGGTTTCACTTGTTGCTACCAGTCCTGTGCAGCTACCAAACCCTCTTAATTGCTCTCCACCAAGATCTCCATTGTTTAAAAAAAAAAAAAAAAAAACACACCCTTAGGCCTGGAATTCTCCAAGCTCCGCTCCAAATAGAGTCAGCCCCTTCCAAAAGAGTTGTTTACGATTTTCCTCTCTCCCTGAGCAGAACCTGGAGGCTGCTTTACAGGAGCTGGGAGCAGGGACAGTGCTCTGCCTCTCCAGAGTGAACCCCTGCTCTACAAGTGGGTGCTGGGGTGGGTGCTGGTAGCCCCTGGTCTTCTCAGCTGGCCCTCCCCTCCCCAAGGGCGGCGTATCCACACTTCTGGGCTAGAGGCAGCTGTTGCTGTTGTTTAGTCACTCAGTCGTGTCCGACTCTTTGCGACCCCGTGGACTGTAGCCCACCAGGCTCCTCTGTCCATGGGATTCTCTAGGCAAGAATGCTGGAGTGGGTTGCCATTCCCTTCTTGGCCCCAGTATTCGCAGACTGCCACACCTGGGGTAGTCTTCACTCTCGGAGGGACTGGTGGGGAGCGGGGGGCCCCTTCCTTTCAGCCACACACGCCCTAAGTAGAGTCTCTGCAATGTGAGCGGGGAGGGAATTGATAAGCGTGGTGCAGCCGGCCCCTGCAGAGGGAACAGAGCCCTAGACCCGAGCTGGGGAGGAAGCAGGCCTCTTCCACGCCCACACCTCCTAGTCTTCTGGGCTGCGTCACCCAGAGTAGAATTCCCAGAAAAACCTTTCCCAAACATCGAGCTGACAGGGAGGAGGAGGGACCGGGACAGGAGGTCTGACTGTTCCTACTGGTTGAGTAAATTTTCTTGAATGAATGTTCCTCCATTTGCTGTGTGCCCTTGGGACAACTTCCAGAGCTTTAACTATCTATCTATATACATATATATATATATATATACTTCTCTTATGGCTCAGTCAGTAAAGAATCTGCCTGTAGTACAGGAGACCCGGGTTCAATCCCTGGGTCGGGAAGATCCCCTGGAGAAGGAAATGGCAACCCATTCTAATATCCTTGCCTGGAAAATCTCATGGACAGAGGAGCCTGGTGGGCTGCAGTCCATGGGGTCGCAAAGAGTCGGACACGACTGAGCAACTAACACTTACTTACATATATGTATATAAAATTTTCATCAGCTAAATGTCTTGCTGGGAAGAGCGCCTGCCAGGCTCCTGCCCCCGCCCCTCTGGAAGTCCCTCGCACTCACATTTAACTGTTGCTGTTCATACAGATCCATGTCAGAGCCTTTCAAGAACTTAAAAAGTCGTCCAGTCTGTTCCCTCTGCCTTTGAGCAAGATCATACCTTCGTCAGCCCAGACAGATGAGAATCGATACTGGTTTTGAAAACCTCCAGAGGAAAAAAAATTTCACAGCCTTCCTTAATAACCTAAATTATGCTTAACAACGCTTACTGCCAGGAATTCCTTTCTTGCGTATAAGCTAAAGTGCACATACTACAGTTTAAAGGCGTTTGCTAGTCATCTGTCCTGGAGGAGATAAAGAACAGCTGGTCACCACACAAAACATTCCCCCTCCAGGAGGAACAATCTCTACCCTTTCTTTTAAAAAAGTCTGTTTTTTTTTTTTTTGGCCCTGTCATCGGAATAAATAATCTTAATATTTCCTCATACTTTTCTTCAATTAACGAACAACCTTTGGGCTCTGTTCTGAAATCTTTTTCACTCTTGCCATTGCCCTCTTAAGACTGGAGATGTTTCTCAAAGGGAGGTCCAGGCGGGCTCCACATGGTTCTCTTGGAGCGCTTACTAACCACCCAGATCCCTGTGCTTCCCTCGAGACTCTGTGAATCATAATCCCACCCATCCATCTGGGAATCAGCATGGCTGACAAAAATCCCCTAGATGACTCTGACGCACTAAAATTTAAGATCCTTTAGGCCAGACTGAAGCCTGCATTGTCTCACAGATTGAAACAGAAGAATCACTCAGGAGCTTCTAAAATCCTAATGCCCAAGCTGTACCCAGGTCCAATCAAATCAAAATTTCAAGGGGTGTCACCTGGGGACGTTTGACGGTTCCCCAGGTGAATTCTGAGTGCAGCCAATAGACGGTCAGCTTCTTCAAGGCAAGGACGGGGTAATGTTTGTATCCCAGACCTGCTGACACAAAGGCTAACACAGGAACCTTAGTTCTCAGCACTGACTAAGTGAGACTTAAATTTTGTCCCTAGATTCATGCTCATTGTGTATCCCAGTTTCTTTATCTCTGTCATGGCCATTTAATTGTAAGCATTACTTTGCTAACAAAGGTCCGTCTAGTCAAAGCTATGGTTTTTCCAGTGATCATGTATGGATGTGAGAGTTGAACTATAAAGAAAGCTGAGAGCCGAAGAATTGATGTTTTTGAACTGTGGTGTTGGACAAGAGTCTTGAGAGTCCCTTGGACTGCAAGGAAATCCAAGCAGTCTATCCTAAAGGAGACCAGTCCTGGGTGTTCATTGGAAGGACTGATGCTGAAGCTGAAACTCTAATATTTTGACCACCTTATGCGAAGAACTGACTTATTGGAAAAGACCCTGATGCTGGGAAAGATTGAAGGCAGGAGGAGAAGGGGACGACAGAGGATGAGATGGTTGGATGGATTCACTGACTCGATGGACATGAGTTTGAGTAAACTCCAGGAGTTGGTGATGGACAGGGAGGCCTGGCATGCTACAGCCCATGGGGTCGCAAAAAGTCGGACATGACCGAGCAACTGAACTGAACTGAACTGTGAAGATAAATCTTTTTTCACTGTTTGTTTTGGAAGGAGACTTGACTTTGAAGAGGAAGAGGCAAGACTTCTGGCTTGGAAACCTACAAGATGAGAGATGCTAAGAGACACCTGTGTGGAGATTCCTGCTAGCCACCGTGAGGCCTGGAAATGTGGCTGTTGAGTGTTGAAATCTTCACTTTGAATTATGTCAAGATTCGTTACATGTACCACCTCGCTGACCTGCCCTGATCCCATTCCATCATCCCGCAGGGTGATACTGAGGGTTTCACCCAGCATGTATTGCTTTGCACGGATACCATAGTCCCTTCTCTTCCCTCCCAAGATTTCAGTGATTACACAGGCTTAAGGCAGAGCCCCCAGTAGATGTTCACATTTGGGCAACATCCAGTGTAAAAACGTTAATACCCCAAACCTACAAGCTATGCCAAGAGCCCCTTTCTCTGTAACTTTCTAACCATGTAATGTCCTGAAACAAAGGTTATGATGCTTCCAGAGGATGGGTCTGAGGGGTCATTTGCACTTCGTGTTGGTGAACTCAGTAATGCTACCTCGTGTTTCTCTGCCTCCTCCCTTGCCTGACTGCCCTCTCACCCCAATTCCAGGGATCACACTCCCTCGTAAGAGTGACATACGAGGACCTCACACTGTGGCTAAGGAACCCAATGAAGTAGACAGTACATCATTCACTTCCCATCCTTTCCCATCACGGTGTCCAGCACAAATTAGGTGACCAATAAATATAAACAGATGTGAATACGGACCAGAAAACTAGACAGAGGAAGGGGTGTGCATAAACTATCCGTGATGGGAGAGTTTTGGTGAGGCAGTAACCCAACGGTTATAATTTTCCATTTATCAGCCATGGGGACAGGGGCAAGTCAGCCACTTTGGATATCAAATTATTTACTTTCTAAAGTGGGACTCTTGAGTTGTATCTGAATATCATGAGGTTCAATTGAGAAAATATGTCTTGCTGTGTTCTGAAAATTGTAAAACCAAAAAGTTATTGCTTTGGTATCAGAGTCTTAACTAGATAGCCTTTTCCCCCGTGAGGTTTTGAGAGTATTTCCATATATTAGCGGTTAACACACATCAGTAAGAATTTGGAAAAGCTGTGAGAGTGAGCTTATTATTATTAAGTATATTAAGCTATAATTAATTAATTCTATAAATAAGAATTGTGAAATTCGAGACAAACATTTTCATTTTTGCTTCATGCTGCATATCTTTTTTTTCCTCAAGTGTACAATTTGGTGTTACACCATGCTGTATGTTACATCCCCAGGATTTATTTTATACCTGTGCTGTGCTGTGCTTAGTCGCTCAGTCATGCCCAGCTCTTTGCGACCCCATGGACTGTAGCCCGCCAGGCTTCTCTGTCCATAGGACTTCTCCAGGCAAGAGTACGGGGCTGGGTTGCCGTGCCCTCCTCCAGTTATTTCGTACCTAGAAGTTGGTAAACACCTTCTCACTACCTCTACTCACTTCCCCACCTTTACACCCTCCCACTCCACCTCTAGAAATGTAGCAAACCTATGCTCTGTATCTATGAGTCTGCTTTTGTAGATTACGTATCTAAGTGAGATAATACAGTATGTATCTTCTTCTGTCGTATTTCACTTGGCCCAGTGGTCCATCCATGTTGTCACAAATGGCAAATTTTTCTTTTTAATGAATAGTATTCTGCTGTGTGTGTGTATTAGATCAGATCAGTCTCTCAATCGTGTCCGACTCTTTGCGACCCCATGAATCGCAGCACGCCAGGCCTCCCTGTCCATCACCAACTCCCGGAGTTTACCCAAACTCATGT
>NW_011495082.1:21150662-21151016 GCF_000754665.1 Bison bison bison
CCACAGGAAAAACCATAGCCTTGACTAGACGGACCTTTGTTGGCAAAGTAATGTCTCTGCTTTTGAACATGCTATCTAGGTTGATCATAACTTTCCTTCCAAGGAGTAAGCATCTTTTAATTTCATGGCTGCAGTCACCATCTGCTGTGATTTTGGAGCCCAGAAAAATAAAGACTCACACTGTTTCCACTGTTTCCCTATCTACTTCCCATGAAGTGATGGCACCGGATGCCATGATCTTTGTTTTCTGAATGTTGAGCTTTAAGCTAACTTTTTCACTCTCCACTTTCACTTTCATCAAGAGGCTTTTGAGTTCCTCTTCACTTTCTGCCATAAGGGTGGTGTCATCTGCAT
>NW_011495082.1:21151116-21156365 GCF_000754665.1 Bison bison bison
ACACAGTCAAAGGCTTTGGCATAGTCAATAAAGCAGAAATAGATGCTTTTCTGGAACTCTCTTGCTTTTTCCATGATCTAGCAGATATTGGCAATTTGATCTCTGGTTCCTCTGCCTTTTCTAAAACCAGCTTGAACATCAGGAAGTTCACGGTTCACGTATTGCTGAAGCCTGGCTTGGAGAATTTTGAGCATTACTTTACTAGCGTGTGAGATGAGTGCAATTGTGCGGTAGTTTGAGCATTCTTTGGCATTGCCTTTCTTTGTATGTATATATACACACCATCTCTACTTTATTCTTCTTCCAGTTTTATTGAGATGCAATTGACCCACTGCACTGTATAAGTTTAAGGTGTGCAGCATAATTATTTTGACTTATAGCTTGTAATGTTCATTACCATGAGCTTAGTGAATATCCATCCATATACATAAAAATTTTTTTAATTAAAACAGAAATATTTTTCCTTGATGAACTCTTCGGATTTACTCTTAACAGCTTGCATGTATAACATACAGCTGTGTTATCATGTTATGAATTATATCATGTTGTAAATTATATCCCTAGTGCCTACTTATAATTAGAAGCTTATGCCTTTACCTGCCTTCATCCAACTTTCCCCTAACCCTCACCTCTGTTAATCACAGATCCGATCTCTCTTTCTGGGAGACAGTTTGTTTTTGAAGTAAAATTGACCTAAACACTATGTTAGTTCCAGTCACACAACACAGTGATCCTATATTTCTATACGTTTCAGACTGATCGGCAGGGCAACTCAAGCTGCAGTATGTCACCACACAAGGGTTACACAGGCGTTGGCTGTACTCTTTCCCTACATTTCCTAATCCTCATTGATTTTGCATCTGGAAGTCTGTATCTCTTAATCTGCCTCACATATTTTCTTCTTCCTGCATCCCCCTCCCCTCATGTTTGGCAACCACCTGTTCATTCTCTTTATCTATAGCCCTGTTTTTGTTTTGTAATGGTTATTCATTATTTTTTGGACTTCACGCATAAGTGAAATCATGTGGTATTTGTCTTTCTCTAACTTGTTTCACTTAGTTTAATATCCTCCAGATCCATCCATGCTGTCACTGATGATAAGATTTCATTCTTTTTCATGACTAAGTAATATTCCATACTTACACTCCCATAGTTTGTTGATGGACACTTAAATTACTTCTATATGCTGGCTGTAGTAAATAATGCTGCCATGAACATTGGGGTGCATTTATGTTTTCAAATTAGTGTTTTGTTTTCTTCGGATATATACCCAGAAATAGAAATGCTGGATTACATGCTAGTTTTATTTTAGTTATTTGAGGGAACTCCATACAATTTTCCACAGTGGCTGGACCAATTTACATTCCCACGATCAGTGTACAAGAATTTATTTTTGTCACATTCTCTTCACCAAAATTTGTTATTTGTAGACTTCTTGATACTAGCCGAGCATGAGGTGATAATCTAATTGAGACTTTGATTTGTGTTTCCCTGTTGATTAGTGATATTGAGCATCTTTTCATATGCATATTGGCCATCTGTATGCCTTCTTTGGGAAAAGGTCATTCAAGTCTTTGGCCTATTTTTAACCTGCGTTGTATTTTTTTATGTTGAGTTGTATAAGCTGTTTATACATTTTAGATATCAACCCCTTATCAGTCTTATCATTTACAGATATTTCTCCCATCAATAGATATTCTTTTTGTTTTGTCAGTTGTTGTCTTTGCTGTGCAAAGAAAGGTTTTAAGTTTAAATTGGTCCCATTTGTTTATTGGAGAAGGCAACGGCAACCCACTCCAGTACTCTTGCCTGGAAAATCCCATGGACAGAGGAGCCTGGTAGGCTATAGTCCATGGGGTGCGACTGAGTGACTTCACTTTGAATTTTTACCTTCATGCATTGGAGAAGGAAACAGCAACCCACTCCAGTGTTCTTGCCTGGAGAATCCCAGGGACGGGGGAGCCTATTGGGCTGCCATCTGTTGGGTCACACAGAGTCGGACACGACTGAAGAGACTTAGCAGCAGCAGCAGCATTTGCTTATTTTTGCTTTTATTTTCTTTGCTTTAAGAAATACATTCCCCCCCAAATGCTTTAATTTATATCAAAGAGGGCTCTGTATATGTTTAATTCTAGGAGTTTTATGGTTTCCAGTCTTTCATTTAGGTCTTTAATGCATTTTGAGTTTCTTTTTGTATGTGATAAGAACATTTTTTCTAATTTCATTCCCTTACATGTAGCTTTGCAGTTTTCCCAGCACCGTTTGTTGAGACTATCTTTTCCCCAACGTATAAACTTACCTCTTCTGTCATAGACTGATCTCCCATTTAAGCGTGCGTTCATTTCTGGGATTTTTTATTTTGTTCCATTGATCTGTCTGTTTTTGTGCCATTATCATATGATTTGATGATTGTAGCTTTGTGATAAACTTTGAAATCAAGGAGTGTGATATCCCAAACTGTGTTGTTCTCAAGATTGTTTTGGTTATTTGGAGTCTTTTGTGTTTCCACATAAATTATAGACACCTGTTTTCTTTCTATAAAAAGTGTCATTAATTTTTTGATAGGGCTTGCATTGAATCTGTTAGATTGCCTTGGATAGCATGATCATTTTAACAACATTAATTCTTGCAATCCATGAACATGATTTATTTTTCCATCTGTTTTATTGGCCTCTATTTCTTTCAGCAGTGTCTTAAAGTTTTCTGAGTATAATTGTTTTACCCCCTTTGTTAGACCTATTCCTAGGCATTTTATTCTTTTTATCAATGGTAAATGGAATTTACCATTTTCTTAATCTCTCTTTCTGATAGTCTGTTGTTAGTGTATAGAAATGCAAAAGATTTCTGTATATTTATTTTGGATTTTCCAACTTTACCAAATTCATTGATCTCTAGTAGTTTTTGGTGGTGTCTTTAGGATTTTCCATGCATAGTACTAGGGTCATGAGCAAACAGTGAAAGTTATATGTCTCCCTTTCCAATATGGATGATTTTTATTTCTTTTTCTTGTCTGATTGCTGTGGCTAGGACTTCCAAAACTATGTTGAATAAAAGTGGCAAGAGTGGGCCTCCTTTTCTTATTTCTGATCTGAGAGGGAATACTTTCAGATTTGTGCCACTGAGTATGGTGTTAGCTGTGGCTTGCCATGTGCTTGTCTGACTCTTTGTGACCCCATGGACTATAACTCACCAGGCTCCTCTGTCCATGGAATTTTCCAGTCAAGAATCCTGGGGTGGGTTGCCATTACCCCCTCCAGAGGGGTTTGGCATATGTGATTCTTGTTATGTTGATGTATGTCCCCTCTATACCCTTTCTCTGGAGAGCTTTTTAAAATTATAAATGGATGTTAAATTTTGTCACAAACTTTGTCTGCATCTGCTAATGTGACATATCATATTGATTTACAAATATTGATCCATCTTTGCATCCACGGGATAAATACCACTTGATTGTTGTGTATAATCCCTTCACTATATTATTGAATTCAGTTTGCTAGTATTTTATTAAGGATTTTTGCTTATATGTTCATCAGTGATATTGCCTGTAATTTTGTGTGTGTATGTGTGTGGCAATTTGCCTGATTTTGGTGTCAGGATTTTGCTGGCCTTGTGGACTAAGTTCAGAAGTGTTCCTTCCTCAAAAAAAAAATATAGATAGATATATTTCTTCCTCTGAAATTTTTTTGAATAGTTTGAGACAAATAGGTGTTATTTCTTCTCTGAATGTTTGGTAAATTTAACCTATGAAGCCATCTGATCTTGGACTTTTGTTTTTTGGGGGTTTTATTTAAATTCATGATTCAATTTTATTACTGGTAATTGGTCAGTTGATATTTGATATTTATTCCTAGTTCAGGCATTGGAGATTGTACTTTCCCAATAATTGATTCATTTCTTCTATGTTGTCCATTTATTGGTGTACAATTGTTCATAGTAATCTCTTATGATGCTTTATATTTCTATGGTGTTGGTTGTAACTTCTCTATTTTCGTTTCTGATTTTATTGACTTGGGCCTTCTCACTTTTTTTCTTGACGAGACTTACGAAGTTTTATTCACTTTGGTTATCTTAAAAAATCAGCTCATATTCATTGATCTTTTCTGTTGCTTTTTTCAGTGTGTACTTCATTTATTTCTGCTGGTTTTTTTTTTTAATTTATTCTACTAACTTTGAGGGTTTCTTATTAGTTTTCTTATTCCTTTAGATGTGAGTTTAGGTTGTTTATTTGAGATTTTTATTGTTTCCTAAGGTAGCTTTGTATCTCTATAAACTTTCCTCTAAGAACTACTTTTGCTGCATCCCAAGACTTTGGATTATTGTGTTTTCACTTTCATTTGGCTCCAGGTATTTGATTGCTTCTTCCATTTCTTCAGTTTTCCATTGGCTCTTTAGTACATATTGTTTAATGATTAAATATGTGTTTTGCAAATTTGTTTTTCTTACAGTTGTTTGCTAGTCTCATAGCATTGTGGTCAGAAAAGAATGCTGGACAAAATTTCAGTTTTCTTAAATGTTCTTAAAGTTACTCATACTTTTGGTGGCCTAGCCTGTGATCTATTCTGGAGAATATACCCTGGACACTGGAAAAAAATAGTGTATTGTGCTGTATTTGAATAGAATATATTTATTAAGATCAACCGGTCTGTGTGTCATTTAAGGCCAGTGTCCAATTATTGATTTTCTGCCTGTTTGATCTGTCCCTCGATATAAGTGGGTCTTTAAGTCCCCCTGCTATTACTGTGTCACTGTTAGCTGCTCCCTTTATGTCTGCTGGTGTATTCCACAAGTGCGCTCCCCTCTAGTCACTAAAGCTATATGGTCCAGGAGAACCCTCCATGTACAGGTCCTCATATTCTACTGAGCTGATTAAACATGGTGGTCAGGTAAGCACTGCTTACCAGACCATTAGTCTGGTTGAATGACAGGCCTTGCCTTGTGTGGAGGCTCCCCACACAGGGTGGTGGGTAGAGCTGTGTTACGAGATAGCTGGCTGCAGGCCCCTGGGGATCCTGAAGCTCGTGCTGGCCCCTGGCAGGCAGAGCAGTGTTCTCAGCTGGCAGGTTGCAGGGCCAGGTTTTCACTTCTGCTGTGGGTC
Organism: Bison bison bison; assembly: GCF_000754665.1. Lineage (NCBI taxonomy): Eukaryota > Metazoa > Chordata > Mammalia > Artiodactyla > Bovidae > Bison > Bison bison. Next base: position 21,156,212 of record NW_011495082.1, read on the forward strand.
TACTTATGGGCAGGGCTATTTCCTGGTGTGGCTGGCTGCACAGTCTGGCATGCCCTGAGCTGGTGTCAGCTTGCTGGGGGGTGAAGGCAGATCCCTGGCCAGCTGACTGATAGGCCCAGGCCGAGTAGGTGGAGCTGGGTCCTGACATGGCAGG
>NW_011495082.1:21156465-21175215 GCF_000754665.1 Bison bison bison
AGATCCCGGGGCTAGGGCTGGCCCAGTGGAGGCCAAATTTGGGTCCCAGAGTCTCTGACTGCAAGGCCGTGGGGGGATCTCAGGGCTGGTGATGACCCACCGGTAGGCAGGTCTAGGTCCCGGGTCCTGCTGTTGAGTGGGGCTGTGTCCCTGCTCAGCTAGCTTCTTGCCCTGAGCCATCTCAGAACTGCTCCTGATAAGCTGGTGGTGGTGGTGGACAGGACCAGGTCCTATGGGTGAGAAGCTAGATGGAAGGTTCCAGAATGACGCTCACCAGTCCTAGTGGCCTTGTGAACGGACTCCAAAAAAATGCTGCTTCCAGTGTCCGTGTCCCCAGGATGAGCTCCACTTGCCCGCTGCCTCTTTGGGAGAATCTCTGAGATCAGCAGGAGGGTCTGACCCAGATTACTGTTTCTGCCTTGACTCACAGAGAATGTGAGACTTTGTGTGCATCCTGCTAGCACAGAGCCTATCGCAGACTGTCTAGTCTCCTGAGAGAAAAGCCCTCCTGTCCTTCAAAGCCAAACCTGGGCTCTTCTTCCTGCTGCAGGAACCCCAGCACCAGAGAGTCTGGTGTGGGGCTTAGGCCCTTCACTCCTTGGGGACAAATGCTAATGCTGGGATTGAAATTATTCTCCCTTTGGCTGGTAGTCCTCCTGAAGGTATGGATCTCTCCTGTATTGCCTTTCTGCCCTTCCTACCCTGCTACACTTCACTTTGATTTCTTAGTTATATCTTCGGTTGTAGAAGATCTTTACCGTTAGTATACCAGTCTTTATCGTCAATAGTTGTTCTGTAAATGGCTGTAATTTTGGTGTGCCCTGTGGGAGGAGATGAGCTCTGGGTCTTCCTGCCCCGCTCTCTTGGCCGCTCCTCCCTGCTATTCCACATCAGCTACATCCATTCGTCCACTGGGCCTTTAGTTGACTCCATGTCTTGGCTATTGTAAATAATGCTGCAAGGAGCACGGGATTGCAGATATCTTTTTGAATGCGTGTTTTCCTTTTCTTTAGCTAAGCACCGAGGACTATAATTCCTGGATCATATGGCAGTTCTATTTTGTATTTTTTGAGAAACTTCCATACGTTTGTCCGTAGTGGCTGCACCAGTTTGCATTCACACCAACAGTGCACAGTGTTCGTTTTTTCCCACATCCTCACCATGTTTCTTCTCTTTTTGATAATGACCATTCCGACAGGTGGGCTTCGCTGCTAGCTCACCTGATAAAGAATCCACCTGCAATGTAGGAGACCACAGCTCAATCCCTGGGTCAGGCAGATCCCCTGGAGAAAGGATAGGCTGCTCAATCCAATATTCTTGGGCTTCCCTTGTGGCTCAGCTGGTAAAGAATCTGCCTGCAACGCGAGAGACCTGGATTCGATCCCTGGGTTGGGAAGATCCCCTGGAGAAGGGAACGGCCATTCACTCTAGTATTCTGGACTGAAGAATTCCATGCACTGAATAGTCCATGGGGTTAAAAAGAGTCAGACACAACTGAGCAACTTTCACTTTCATTTTAACAGGTGCAAAGTTGTGTTTCATTATAGTTTTTGACTTGCGTTTCCCTGATGATCAGATGATGTTGAGCAACTTTTTCTGTATCTGTTGGCTATCTGTAGGAAAATATCTACTCAGATCTTCTTCCCAGTTTTTAATTGAATTGTTTAATTTTTTTGTTAGAAGTTGTACAAGTTCTTCATATAATTTGGATACTAACCCCTTATCAGATAAAGGATTTGGAAACATTTTCTCCTACTTGGTAGGTTCCTTTCTATTTTGCTGATGCTGTCCTTTGCTATGCAGAATTTTACTTTGATGTAGTCCACTTACTTATTTTTGTTTTTATTAAAGAGACTGTCCTTTCCCTATTATATACCCTGAGCTACTTTGTCCATAAATTAATTGTCCATGTATAAATGTGTTAATTTCTGAGCTCTCTATTTTGTTCCATTGATGCATGTGTCTGTTTTGTTCCATTGATGCATGTGTCTGTTTTATGGCATCATACTATTTTGATTACTACGGCTTTGAAATAGTGTTTGAAATCAGAATTTGTGATGCTTCCAGCTTTTTCCTCAGGATTGCTTTGCCCACTGAGGCTCTTCTGTAGTTCTATAAAATTTATGGATTAGTCAAGTTCTGTGAAAAATGCCATTGGAATTTTGACAGTGATTGAATTGAATCTGTACTTTTTTGGGGTAGCATGGGCATTGTAACAATATTCTTGTAACACAAAATAATCTTTCTATTTATTTGTGTATCCTTCAATTTCTTTCATCAGTGTCACAGTTTTTACTATACACAGGTCTTTCACCTTCATGGTTAAATTTATTCCTAGATATTTTATTCATTTTTTATGTAATGATATGTGAGATTTTTTCTTTAATTTTATTTTTATAATTGATATATTAGTTTCAGATTTACACTGTAATGATTCTTTCTTTGTATATATTGCAAAATAGTTACCACAATAAGGCTAGGTAACATCCATCACCCTATATATAGTTTACAATTTTAATCTTCTTATAATGAGAGCTTTTATGATACACTCTCTAAGCAACTTTCAAAAAAACAAGACAGTGTTAACTGTAGTCAACACACCATGCGTTACATTTCCATGACGTTTATTTTTTCACTGAGGTAACATTGGTTTCTAACATTAGATTCGATTTCATTTGTACATGATACTTCTGTTTCTGTGCACCCTTCTGTATGCTCACCAGCAAAACTCTGGTTTCCATCTGTGACCATTGTAAGTTTCACCTCGCCCGAAACCCTTTCCCTTCTGATAACCACTATGCTGTTCTCTGCATCTACGTGTTTTTGTTTCATTTGATTTGCTCACTTATTTCCTATTATTTGTTTTTAACTTTCCACAAACGAGTGAAATCACATGGTTATTGGCATAGCATTCATGCTGTAAAAGGAAGGTTACGTCTTTTTAACCCTCAGTCCACGGGCACTGGGTGTGTGAGCTTTCGTTTGTGTCTTCTTCGTTTTCTTTCATCAGTATCAGTTTCTGGACACCGTTTTCACTTTCTTGTCAAATTTTTCCTGAAGTATTTTATTATTTTTTGATACAACTGTAAATGGGATTATTTTCTTTCATTTCTCTTTCAAAAGTTCATTATTAGTATACAGAAATGCAACATATTTTCATATTTTTTTATCCTGCAACATTACTGAATTCATTTTTTAGGTCTAGTAGCTTTTAGTGTGGCGTCTTTAAGGTTTTCTATATAGAATATCACATAATTTGCAAATAGTGACAGCCTTTCCAATTTGGATGTCTTTAATCTCTTGTCTAATTGCTGTGCCTAGGATATCCGATACTACATTGGATGAAAGTGATCATTGTGGCTATTCTTGTCTTTTTCTTGATCATCGAGGAAAAGCTTTCAGCTTTTCATTGTGTATGAGGTTGACTGTGGCCCTCATTATGTTGAGGTATATCCCCTCTATCCTCACTTTGTGAAAAGCTTTTATCATTAAAGGATGTTGAATTTTATCAAAAGCTTTTTCTGCATCTACTGACATAATTGTATAATGTTATGCTTTATTTTGTTAATATGGCATATCGTATTGGTTAACTCGTGGATATTAAACCATCCCTGCATCCTTGGAATAAATCTCACTTGTCCATGATGTATGATTATTTTAATGTACTATTGGATTTGGTTTGCTAATATTTGTAAAGCATTTTTGCATCTTTGTTCATCAGGAATATTGGCCTTTTTTTCTGTAATCTCTTTAACTTGTTTTGGTATCAGGGTTATATTTGCCTTGTAAAATTAGTTTGCGGACATTCTTTACTCTTCAGTTTTTGCAATAGTTTCAAAAACAATTAATAACTGTTCTTGAACGTTTGGTAGAATTCACCTGTGAAGCCATCTGGTCCTGGACTTTTGTTCACTGATAGCTTTTTCTTTATTGCTAATTCAGTTTCATTACTGGTGATTGATCTATTCAGAGTCTCTATTTCTGATTCAGTGTTGAAAATAGTATGTCTCTAGAAATGTGTGCATTTCTTTTAGGTTGTTCAATTTGCGGCATATAATTCTTCATAACAATCTCTTGTGATTCTTTTTATTCTATGGTGTTTTAACTTTTTCCTCTTTCACTTCTGATTTTATTTATTCAGACACTCTGTCTTATCTTTTGTTGATGGGTCTGGCTAAAGACTTATCAACTTCACCTTTTCCAAGAACCAGCTCTTAGTTTTAATTGATCGTCTCTGTTGTTTCTTTTAGTCTCTATTTCACTATTTCCTCTCTGTTTGTGATTGTTTCCATTCTACTGACTTTGGGCTTTGTGTGTTTTTTTTCCAGTTTCTCTAGCTGTGAGTTTAGATTGTTTTATGTTTTTCTTCTTCCCTGAGGTAGGCCTTTATTGCTATAAATTTCCCTGCTACTGGTTTGGCTCCATCTCCTAGCTTTTTGGAACAATTTGTTTCCATTTTCGTTTTGTCTTATTGCATCATTTCTAATTTTTTTCTCTTTGTGGACTCATGGGTTGTTCAGTAGCATGTTGTTTACCTTCAGATGGTTTTGTTTTTGCCAGTTTTCTTGTAATTGATTTCTCGTTTCCTAATGTCATAGTCAGAATGGACGCTTGATTTGATTTCAGTCTTCTTAGATTGCTGAGCCTCTTTTCATAGCCTAACACGTGGTCGGTACTGGAACGTACATGTGCACTTGAGCAGAAAGTACTTCTGCTGTTTCGGTTTGCAGTGTTCTGTATACACATCTATGAAGTCCATCTGGGCTCACGTGTCCCTTACGGCCAGCGTTTCCTTATGCGTTTACTGTCTGTATGATGTGGTCATTGAGGTAACCGTGGTGTTAACGGTCCTCACGGCTGTCACAGTGCTGTTGTCAACATCTCCCTTTAAGTCTGTAAATACCCGCTATATGTGTTTAGGTGGTCTTATGTTGGATACATAAATAATTGTAAATGTTACATGCTCTTGTTAGAGTGATCCCGTTATCATTATGTAATGCCCTTTTTTGTCTCTTGTTATTGTCTATATTTTAATCTCCTCCATATGTGTGACTTTCACATTCACAGATTGAACCTGCTGTGAATTTTGTAGTGTATTTAGTAAAAGAAACTCATATATAATTGGACCCATGCATTTCAAACCCATCTTGTTCAAAGGTCAACAATAGTTATTTATATATATAAAGGAAAACAATAGAATGGGAAAGACTAGAGATCTCTTCAAAAAAATTAGAGATACCAAGGAAACATTTCATGAAAAGGTGAGCACAATAAAGGACAAAAATGATATGGACCTAATAGAAGCAGAAGATATTAAGAAGAGGTGGCAAGAATACACAGAAGAACTGTACAAAAAAGATCTTCATGACCCAGATAACCATGATGGTGTGATCACTGACCTAGAGCCAGACATCCTGGAATGCAAAGTCAGGTGGGCCTTAGGAAGCATCACTATGAACAAAGTTAGTGGAGGTGATGGAATTCCAGTTGAGCTATTTCAAATCCTAAAAGATGGTGCTGTGAAAGTGTTGCACTCAATATGCCAGCAAATCTGGAAAACTCAGCAGTGGCCACAGGACTGGAAAAGGTCAGTTTTCATTCCAATCCCAAAGAAAGGCAATGCCAAAGAATGCTCAAACTACCACACAATTGCACTCATCTCACACATTAGCAAAGTAATGCTCAAAATTCTCCAACCTACGCTTCAACATTATGTGAACCATGAACTTCCAAATGTTCAAGCTAGAGGAACCAAAGATCAAATTGCCAAGATCTGGTGGATCATCAAAAAAGCAAGAGAGTTCCAGAAAAACATTGACTTCTGCTTCCTTGACTGTGCCAAAGCCTTTGACTGTGTAGATCACAACAAACTGTGGAAAATTCTGAAAGAGATACCAGACCACCTGACCTGCCTCCTGAGAAATCTGTATGCAGTCAAGAAGCAACAGTTAGAACCAGAGATGGAACAACAGACTGGTTCCAAATCAGGAAAGGAGTACATCAAGGCTGAATATTATCATCCGGTTTATTTAACTCTATGAGGAGTACATCATGTGAAATGCTGGACTAGATGAAGCACAAGCTGGAATCAAGATTGCCAGGAGAAATATCAATAACCTCAGATACGCAGATGACACCACCCTTATGGCAGAAAGTGAAGAGGAACTCAAAAGCCTCTTGATGAAGGTGAAAGAAGAGAGTGAAAAAGTTGGCTTAAAGCTCAACATTCAGAAAACTAAGATCATGGCATCCGGTCCCATCATTTCATGGCAAATAGATGGGGAAACAATAGAAACAGTGACAGACTTAATTTTGGGGGGCTCCAAAATCACTTCAGATGGTGACTGCAGCCATGAAATTAAAAGATGCTTGGTCCTTGGAAGAAAAGTTATGATGAACCTAGATAGCATATTAAAAAGCAGAGACTTTACTTTGCCAACAAAAGTCTGTCTAGTGAAAGACACGGTTTTTCCAGTAGTCATGTATGGATGTGAGAGTTGGACTATAAAGAAAGCTGAGCACTGAAGAATTGATGCTTTTGAACTGTGGTGTTGGAGAAGACTCTTGAGAGTCCCTTGGACTGCAAGATCCAACCAGTCCATCCTAAAGGAGATCAGTCCTGAATATTCATTGGAAGGACTGATGCTGAAGCTGAAACTCCAATACTTTGGCCACCTGATGCGAAGAACCAACTCATTGGAAAAGATCCTGATGCTGGGAAAGATTGATAGTGGGAGGAAAAGGGGACAACAGAAGATGAAATAGTTGGATGACATCAGCAACCCTATGGACATGAGTTTGAGTAAGGAGGAGTTGGTAATAGGCCAGGAAGCCTGACATGCTGCAGTCCATGGGTTACCAGGAATTGGACAAAGCTGTGTGACTGAAATGCACTGATAGTTATTTTAAATATAAATTATTTTACTACTTATGTCTCTAATGTTCATAGTAACCACACAAGGTTAATTCACTGCCTTTACTACAGGCATACTGTGCTGTGCTTAGTCATTCAGTCACGTCTGACTCTTTGTGACCCCATGGACAGTAGACCTCCAGGCTCCTGTGTCCATGGGGAGTCTCTAAGCAAGAATACTGGTGGGTTGCCATGCCCTCCTCCAGGGGATCTTCTCAACCCAGTATCAAACCCAGGACTCCCGCATTGCAGGAGGATTCTTTACCATCTGAGCCACCAGGGAAGCCCATGAATACTGGAGTGGGTAGCCTACCCCTTCCATGGGATCTTCCTGACCCAGGAATTGAACTGGGGTCGCCTGTATTGCAGGCAGATTCTTTACCAGCTGAGCTACCAGGGAAGCCCTATTGACATACTTTAAAGATTTAGCTCCAGATCATGAAATATAGCAAATACAGCAACGAAATCAGTCACACAAATTTTTGATTTCATAGTGCATATAAGTTAAGTTTATATTCCACCATAGTCTATTAAATGTGTCATAGAATTTTATCTAAAAACTAAAGTACATATCTTAATTTTAAAATACTTTATTTCTAACAAAAAAAAAAAACTAACAATTATCCGAACCTTCTGTAAGTCACATCTTTTTCTTTATGGGGAGGATATTACCTCAATACTGATGGCTGCTCACTGATCAGGTGGTAGTTCCTGAGGTTGGCGTGGTTGTAGCAATTTCTTAAAAGAAGACAATAATAAAATTTGCTGCATCAACTGACTCTTCCTCTCATAAACAATTTCCCTGTGGCATACAGTACCATTGGACAGCATTCTACCCACACCAGAATTTATTTCAAAATTGAAGTCAATCCTCTCAGACCTGGCTGTTGCTTTATCAACTTAGTTCATGTAAAATTATGTAATGTTCTAAATCCCTTGTCATTTTTATAATCTTCACAGCATCTTCACATGGAGTAGATTTTATCTCAAGAAACTGCTTTCTTTGCTCATCTGCAAGAAGCAGCTCCTTATCCATTCCAGCTTTATCATGAGATTGCAGTAGTTCAATCACATTTTCAGGCTTCTGTCCTAAATCTAGTTTTCCTTCTATTTCTGCCACATCTGTCGGGATTTCCTGTACTGTAAATCTTGAACCCCTTGAACTATCCATAAGGGTTGGAATAAACTTCTTTCAGATTTCTGTTAATGTTGATATTTTGACCTTTCCTCATGAATCATGAATGTTCTTACTGACATTGAAAATAGTGAATCCTTTTGAGAACGTTTTCAATCAACTTTGCCCTGATCCATCAAAGGAATCACTATCTATGGCAGCTGTGGTCTTGTGAAACATATTTCTTAATTCTTGAAAGTTGAAATTACTCCTTAATCCACATGTTACAAAATAGATGTTATGTTAACAGGCGTGGAAGCGTGAATTTCATTGTCCATCTCCATCAGAACTCTGGGTGACCAGGTGCACTGTCGATGAGAAGCAGTATTTTGAAAGAAACCTCTTTTTCTACGCAGTATGGCTCAACAGTGGGGCAAAAACATCCTATAAAGCATATTGTAAACAGCAGTGCTACCATCCAGGCTTTGTTGTTTCCTTTATAAAGCACCACCAAAGTAGGTTTAACATAGTTCTTAAGGGGCTGTGCTCTGGAGTTTATGAAATGTTAAAATGAGCATGGGCTACAACTTACAGTCAACAGCTGCATTAGCCCTTACTTAACAAGGCAGTCCTCTGAAGCTTGAAAGCCATGCACTGACGTCTCTCTAGCAATCAAAGTCCTAGATGGCACCTTCTTCCGATAGAAGTTTGTGTTTCTCTCCATTGAAAACCTGTTATTTCCTGTAGCCACTTTTATTAATGATCTTAGCTAGATCTTCTGGAGTACCTGCTTCAGCCTCTGCATCAACACTTGCTTCCTCACTTTGCACTTGGATGTTACGGAGATTTTTATTTTGTTTGTTTGTTTACCTAGTGAATCAACCTTTTCTAGCTTAAGACTTCTGCAGCATCCTCATGTCTCTTGTCCATCATTAAATTATAGAGAGTTAGGCCCTTGCTCTGAGTTTGGCTTTGGCTTAAGGGAATGTTGTGGCTGGTTTGATATTCTGTCAGATCACTAACACTTTCTCTGTATCAACAGTAAGGCTGTTTCGTTTTCTTATCATTCGTGTGTTCAGTGGAATAGCATTTTAAATTTCTTTCAAGAACTTTTCCGTTGCATTCACAGCTTTAACTGGAGCAAGATGCCCAGCTTCAGCCTCTCTTGCTTTCCTCACCAAGCTTAATCATTTCTAATTTTTGATTTGAAGTGTGACGTATATGCAGCCTTTCTTTTTAACTGAACTCTTAGAAGCCATTGTAGGGTTATTAACTGGCCTGATTTCAATACGGTTGTGTCTTGGGGAACAGGGAGGCCTGAGGTGAGAGGGAAAGAGACGAGGGGATGGGTGGCTGGTGGAGCAGTCAGAACACACACAGCATTTGTCAATTCAAGTTCCCTGTCTTCTGTGGGTGCACATCAAGGAGCCCAAAGCAATTAGAATAGTACTATCAAAGATGGCTGATCACAGATCACCATGACAATATGATGGTAATGAAAAAGTTTGACATATCGCCAGAACTACCAGAGTGTGGCCCAGAGACATGAAACGAGCAAATGCTGTTGGGAAAATGGTGCCAGTGAACTTGCTTAATGCAAGGTTGCCACAAACCTTCCAAAGCTTAATAAAGTCAAGTGCAATAAAATGATGCATGCTTATATGTGTTTGTCTTTACCAATGATGTTTTTTCCTTTTCTTAATTTTCTGTTGTTTTCTGGTCTATTCTTTTCCATTTAAAGAAGCTTCTTACCATTTCTTTTAAGACCAGATTAGTGGTGTTGAATTCCTTTAGCTTGTGCTTGTCAGGAAGCTCTTTATCTCTCCTCCAGTTCTAAATGCTAGCCTTGTAGGGTAGAGCACGCTTTGTTGTATGAGTTTTCCCTTTCAATACTGTGAATATATTGTGTCAGTCCCCTTTGGCCTGTAAGATTTCTGCTGAAAAATCAGCTAATAGTCTTATGGGAGTTACCGTGTATATAACTAGTTGTTTTTTTCTCTTGCTTTACAAATTCTCCCTTTACAATTAAAATGGTGAAAGTTAAAAATAGTGTATCTTGGCGTGAGTCCTTTGGGTTCATCTTTAATGGGTCTCTCTGCTTCCTGGACTTGGGTGTCTGTCTCCTTCACCAGGTTGGGGATGTTCTCAGTTACTATTTCTTCAAATAGATTTTCTGCCCCTTTCTCTCTGTCTTTTTTTCAGACCCCTATAATGCAAATGTTAGTATGTTTGATGTTGTCTCAGAGGTTCCTTAAATTATCGTAGCTTTCTTTTTTTTGAAAAAGGAATCTTGTGTAACAAATATTCTTTATCCATTCCTCTGTCCATGAACATTTTAGTTGCTTCCCTGTCCTGGCTATTGTAAATACCCAGTATTGTAAATACTGGGGAGCATGTCTCTTTTTGAATTATGATTGTCCCCAGGTATATGCCCAGGAGTGGGACTGTTGTATCATATGATAGCCCTGGGGCCTCCCAGCTGGCGCTTAGTGGTAAAGAATCCACCTGCCAATGCAGGAGACACAAGAGATGCGGGTCCGATCCCTGAGTCGGGAAAATCCCCTGGAGGAGGGCATGGCAACCTGCTCCAGCATTCTTGCCTGGAGAATCCCCATGGACAGAGGAGCCTGGCAAAGCTACAGTCCACAGGGTCACAAAGAGTTAGACATGACTAAAGTGACTTAGCACGCATGAAGTGAAGTTGTTCAGTCGTGTCCAACTCTTCATGATCCCATGGACTGTAGCCTACCAGGCTCCTCTGTCCCTGGGATTCTCCAGGCAGGAATACTGGAGTGGGTTGCCATTTCCTTCTCCAGGAGATCTTCCCAACCGAGGGATCGAACCTGGGTCTCCCGTATTGCAGGCAGATGCTTTACCATCTGAGCCACCAGCACGCATGATAGCTCTATTTTTACCTTTTTAAGGAGACTCCGTACTGTTCTCCATCGTGGCTGTATGTATCAATTTACATTCCCATCGACAATATAAGAGGATTCTCTTTTCTCCACATCCTCTTGAGCATTTATTGTTTGTAATTTAAAAAAAATGTATATATATATATTTTTTGGGGGGTGGGAGGGGACTGCCCTATGTCCTTTTTGCTACATGGGTTTTGTTCTAGCTGTGGCGAGCAGGAGCGCCTCTCTACTGGAGGTGCACGGGCACTCCCTGCCGTGGCTCCTCTCACTGTGGAACACAGGCTCCAGGGCATGCTGGCTGGTGGTTGCAGCGCCTAGGCTCTGTGGTCATGGTTCCTGGGCTCTAGAGCACAGGCTCAATAGTTGTGGCACCTGGGCATAGTTGCAGCATGTGGGGCCTTCCAAGATCAGGGACCAGACCTGTGTCTTCTGCATTGGCAGGGGAATTCTTTACCACTGAGCCACCAGGGAAGCCCTATAGATTTGTCTGAGTCTGGCCATTCTTAACGCTGTGAGGTGACACTTCATTGTAGTTCTGATTTGCATTTCTCGGTAGAAAGTGAAGAGGAACTAAAAAGCCTCTTGATGAAAGAGGAGAGTGAAAAAGTTGGCTTAAAGCTCAACATTCAGAAAACGAAGATCATGGCATCTGGTCCCATCACGTCATGGGAAATAAACTACTTTGTCTGATATAAGTGGAAACAGTGTCAGACTTTTTTTGGGGGGGCTCCAAAATCACTGCAGATGGTGACTGCAGCCATGAAATTAAAAGACGCTTACTCCTTGGAAGGAAAGTTATGACCAACCTAGATACCATATTCAAAAGCAGAGATATTACTTTGTCAACAAAGGTCCGTCTAGTCAAGGCTATGGTTTTTCCTGTGGTTATGTATGGATGTGAGAGTTGGACTGTGAAGAAGGCTGAGCGCCGAAGAATTGATGCTTTTGAGCTGTGGTGTTGGAGAAGACACTTGAGAGTCCCTTGGACTACAAGGCGATCCAACCAGTCCATTCTGAAGGAGATCAGCCCTGGGATTTCTTTGGAAGGAATGATGCTAAAGCTGAAACTCCAATACTTTGGCCACCTCATGCGAAGACTTGACTCATTGGAAAAGACTCTGATGCTGGGAGGGATTGGGGGCAGGAGGAGAAGGGGATGACAGAGGATGAGATGGCTAGATGGCATCACCAACTGGATGGACGTGAGTCTGAGTGTACTCCGGGAGTTGGTGATGGACAGGGAGGCCTGGCATGCTGCGATTCATGGGGTAGCAAAGAGTCGGACATGACTGAGCGACTGAACTGAACTGATGTTGTCGAAAAGATACTCATTTTAAACACACATACACAGTAAGATGCAGAAAAATTTATTTCTCTCAATCATAGCAAATATCTCTGGGAAATTATCAACTAGAAATTTTCATATCAAAAAAATAGTAGAGGTTAAAGTAAGAACTATCATCAGAGAGGAACATTATATATATTTGAAAATAAAGGTAAAACAGGGATATGTAATCATTAATATGCAACTGAGAGTATAGCTTCAAAGTATGTAAGCAATAACTGATATCTGATAGGGAGAGACATGGTAAACAAATACATATTTTATAAAAATGTGGTACATGGAGAACAACAAAGGTCAAGATAATGTCAATACCATGAGGGTTGTTTTTGTTATTTTTTCTTTTTGTTTTTGCAAATTCTTCCCTTTTTTTACCCAGGTTGTTGAAATATAATTTACAGATAATATTGTGTAACTTTAAGGTATACAACGTGTTCATTTGATATTTATATACGGCAACATGATTACCACCATGTTAGCCAACACCACCATCATATCATATAATTAGCATTTCTTTTCTTTGGTGAAAACATTTAAGATCTAATTCTTAGCGACTTTTAAGTATTCAGTATTTAGTACAGTATTGTTATCTATAACTACAATATGTGCATTAAATTTTCAGAACTTATTCATCTTACAATTAGAAGTTTGTACCCTTGATGGGATACACTCTATGGGGTAGCAAAACAGTTGGATGTGACTTCGCAACTAAATGACAAAAACAAAGCCTTTGAACCTCTCCCCATATCCCCCAAACCTCAGCCCATAGTTACCCCCATTCTACTACGTTTCTGTGAGTTTGGCTTTTTTGCATTTCACGTGTAAGTGATATCATACAGTATCTGTACTTTTCTCTTTGACTTAATTTCATTTAGCATAATATCTGCAAGAACTGCCCTTGTTCCAAACGGCAGAATTTCATTCCTTCTCATAGCTGAAAAATATTCTATCTTCTTTATCATATCTTCTTTATCCATCCATCTACTGATTGACACTTAGGTTGCTTCCATATCTTGACTATCATGAATAAAACTGCAATAAATAGGGAGATGCAGATGCCTCTTTGATACCATGCCTTCATTTCCTGTGGACATATCCCAGAAGTGGAATTGCTGGATCATCTGGTAGTTCTGTTCTTAATTTTTTAACAAGCCTTCACACTGCTTTCCGTAGTACTAACTTAGATTCCCACTAATGGTGCACAAGGGTTCCCTTTTCTCCATATCCTCCCAGATAATTTTTATCTCTTGCCTTTTTGATGACAATCATTCTAACAGGTGTTAGGTGATTTCTCATCATGGTTTTGATTTACATTCCCCTGATGATTAGTAGTATTGAGCACCTTTTCATCTGTCTATTGAGCATTTTTATGTCTTTGGAAAAATGCCTTTTCAATCCCTTTGTGCCCATTTTAAAAATCAGATTTTTTTGTTTTACTGAGTTGTATAAGTTCCTATGTGTTTTGGATATTCACCCCTTATTTAATATATAGTTTGTAAATATTTTCTCCCGTTCTTTAAACTGCAGCTTAATCTTGCTGATTGTTTCTTCTGCTGTGGAGAAACTTTTTAGTTTAATGTCATCGGACTGATTTATTTCCACCTTTGTTCCGTGTGCTTCATATGCAAAATCTCGTTGCCAGGAACTGTATCAAAGAGGTCTTTTATTCTACGAGTCTTACGGTTTCAGGCCTTAAATTTAAATCTGTAATCCACTTCAAGTTAATTTCCATGAGTTGTATAAAATAGGAGTCCAGTTTCATTTTTCTGCCTGTGGTCACCCACTTTTCCCAGCACTACTTATTGAAGAAACCATCCTTTTCCCCATTGAGCATTCTCAGTTTTCTTATCAAGAATTGGTTGACTATAGATGGGGAACTGTTTCTGGACTCTTGATTCTGTTCCACTGACATACATGCCTATTTTTATGCCTGTATAATACTGTTTTGATTACCATAGGTTTGTAATATCATTTGAAATCAGGTAGTAATATGCTTTTTTCTTTCTGTTCCAGGATTGCTTTAACTATTTGGGGTCTTTTGTGGTTCCATACAAATTTTAGAGGTGTGTGTGTGAAAAACATCACTGGCAATTTGATAGTGATTGCCTTGAATCTAGAGATAGCTTTGAGTAGTATGGGCTTTGTCACAACATTCACTCTTTGGCTTGATGAACATGGGATATTTATTGTTCACGTCTTCAGTTTCTTTCATCAGAGCCTTCCCTGGTGGCTCAGAGGGTAAAGTGTCTGCCTGCAATGCAGGAGACCCGGGTTTGATCCCTGGGTCAGGAAGATCCCCTGGAGAAGGAAATGGCAACCCACTTCAGTATTCTTGCCTGGAGAATCCTGGATGGATGGAGAAGCCTGGTGGGCTACAGTCCATGGGGTCGCAAGAGTCGAACATGACTGAACAACTTCACTTTCAGTTTCTTTCACAGAGCCTTAGAGTTTTCAATGTACAAATCTTTCATCTTGATTAAATTTATTCCTAACAATTTAATTGATTTTGTTGCCATTGTAAATGTTATTATTGTCTATTTCATTTTTGATATTTTATTGCTAGTATATTAAAAAGAAACTAATTTTTTTTTAATATCCTGTAACTTTACTGAATTCATTGGTCAGTTCTAACAAGCTTTTGATTGAGTCTTTAAATTTTTCTCCATATAATACCATACTAAGTCACTTCAGTCATGTCCTACTCTTAGCCATCCTATGGACTGTAGCCCCCCAGGCTCCTCTGCCCATAGGATCCTCCAGGCAAGAATACTGGAGTGGGTTGCCATGCCCTTCTCCAAATGTAATACCATGTCATCTACAAATGAAGACTGAAGAAATTTTACTTCTTCCTTTCCAATGTGGATGTTTATTCATTTCCGTTATCTGAATGCTATAGCTTAGTACTATATTGAATAAGAGAGATGAGAGTGGGAACTCTTGTCCCTAATGCTGAAGGAAAAGCTTTCAACCTTTCACCGCTGAATGTGATGTTAGCAGTGGGCTTGTCACATAAGACCTTCACTTTGTTAAGATATATTCCATATACACAATTTGTTGAGAGTTTTTATCATAAAAAGTATTTTGGCAAATACTGCTTCTGCATCTATTAAGATGATCATATGACTTTTATCTTTCATTCTATTAATCTGGTTTATCATATTTATTTATAGTTGTATGTTGAACCATGCTTGCATCTCAAAGATAAATCCCCATTGACTGTATGTATGATCCTTTCAATGTGCTGCTGAATTTTGCTTGATAGTATTTTGAAAATTTTGCATCTATATTTATCAGGGATATTGATCTATAGTTTTCCTGTATCTTCCTATTTTATTTTTTACCTATTAAAGATTATTTTAATATATTAAAAGCTATTAAAAGCTAATATATTGAACCTTTTCCTTTTCTTTCTTTTGATATTTTATTTTTAATTGGAAGATAATCACTTTACAATGCTGTGTTGGTTTCACAATTGTGCGTATTAAAGTCCGCTGCCTCTGCACTGTGCCTTAGGACAGGAATTTGGGGGGTAGCCAATTAAGAACTGTTTTTTCTGTTTGTTACAAGTCTATTGAATCTGCAAAACCAAGTCGCACTGGCCAAGAGAGGCAGGCAGTCAGGCGGCATCTCCTAAGTGGCATCCACAAAAGCTGGCGCTGGACATGTGCGCAGTCTTCTCTCTGGGAGATGCTGGTAATCTGGAGCAGAATAGATGGAGATTAAAAAGGCAGCACCTGCTGGCCTCTGCAGTCTTTAGACAGTATTTCAGTAGGGCCCTGTGTACTGATTAGACACCTGACCTAAAGTTGAACCTTTTACAATAAGCAAATTGGCCTCTTTCATAAAAAGACTTGATTCATTTCGGTCAGCCCTGGGGTATTAGCCACAGTGAGTCCACACTAGCTCTTTCGGAACTTTTCCTTGGTTTGCTGTGGCCATGAAGCTCTCATGGATGCAAGCCCCATTGGCTTTCAAAGCTAGGTGTTTTGGTGACCATCTCACAGATACAGGTCTTAAAAGCTGGGGCTCCAGATAAGTTCTTCAAACCCTTCACTCCTTAGAAGCTGGGATTTGTGAGTTCCCTTCCAATTTTGGGTCACCATGCTGGGGATGGTCTTTAAGGAAGATATATCTGTTTTGATGTGGGGTTATTCTTCATTTGAGGTGCAGGAATTGCTCTGTAGTTTATTTCTTCAGAGGAGAGATTTGTTGTATATGTTTCTGTGTGTGCATGCATGCTAAGTTACTTCAGTCATGTCTGACTCTATGAACCCATGGGCTGTAGCTCTCCAGGCCCCTCTGCCCATGCGAATCTCCAGACAAGAATACTGGAGTGGGTTGCCATGCCCTCTTCCAGAGGATCTTTTTGACCGAGGGATTGAACCTGCAGCTCCTGTAGCTCCTGCACTGCAGGCAGATTCTTACCCCGAGCCAGCAAGGAAGCCTCCTATGTTGCTATAGATTCGGTGTATCCATGGGAGGTGGTGAGTTTAGGATTCATCTACATTGCTGTCTTAAGCTGGAACTTTTTGTTTCCAGGAAGATGGAAGAAATGCCTAACAAAAATATCCAGAAATCAAGACATTTTTCTTTTTTTTTTTTTCAAAATTGCAGTCCTAAAATTTGGGGTAATCAATAGTCCTCCGTTGGGTTAAGTTTGTGAATGACTGTTACTGAATCTTTGTGGTCACACCAGCTAGCACAATGTTTGCCTAATTTTGTACCTATTATTTTACTGAGTATATAATTAAATAGGTTGAGTGATTACACTATGATATTTGTTGGCTGTTCTCAAAAGCTATTCACGGTCAGGTCCCATTTAAGTGACAAAGGAATGGAAATGGTGTGGAGTCAGAAGTGTGCAGAAGGGCCTCCCAGTGATGGGGGAAACCTCTGTTTATTGATCCCAAAGGGTTTGGGACCCGCCCCCTTACTACCAGTAAAGATGAGTGATTCCAAGTGGTGACATTAAGGAACTTTAAATGTCACATGAAGACATATATTTCCCTTTCAAAAATCTTTCAAGCTTTTAGAAAAACTCAGGTGGTACTAAAATGGCTTTCCCAAACTTTCCAGTCTCTTTTTTTCCCCCTCTCTGCCTCTTTCTCTTGCTTAAACAAACAGCAAGGCTAGCACTCAGAGCACTTGACTGTGAAACGGCCCCGTGGAGTTTACTATATCTGGTTTACTGTCTTTATTTTTACAGTTATCTCAAGTGGTATTGACTTCTTCCTTTTATATCAGTGGCATAAATTTTTCTTTAAAAAAAGGTGCATATAGGTTTTTTTCTAAAAGTAAGCCATTTCAGAAAAATATAAGTGAATAATCCAACTGTGGTGTTGGAGAAGACTCTTGAGAGACCCTTGGACTGCAAGGAGATCCAACCAGTCTATTCTGAAGGAGATCAGCCCTGGGATTTCTTTGGAAGGGATGATGCTAAAGCTGAAACTCCAGTACTGTGGCCACCTCATGCGAAGAGTTGACTCATTGGAAAAGACTCTGATGCTGGGAGGGATTGGGGGCAGGAGGAGAAGGGGACAACAGAGGATGAGATGGCTGGATGGCATCACTGACTCGATGGACGTGAGTCTGAGTGAACTCCGGGAGTTGGTGATGGACAGGGAGGCCTGGCGTGCTGCGATTCACGGGGTCGCAAAGAGTCGGACACAACTGAATTGAGCGTGAATTGAATCTGAATTCATTTCAGAGCGACTGAACAGAACTGAACTGAACTGAATAATACAGATGACATGCAGATTTTTAAAATACCAAAGTTGTCCAGAAATGAAGTTTTAGAATCATTCCTGGGGACTCTGCAGAGTATAAGAGATCTCTTATTGTCTGGCCTAGAAAATAAATGAGTGAAGTCTTTTGTTTCGTATGTTTGCTTCAAATTTTAGTAGAAGAAAAGTTTAGGTTTTGTGTTGGTTTTTTGCATTCACTGATAAAGTTATATTTTCTCCTTAAATCACCCCTGAGGGGGTTCAGCTAGAGCTTCACGGATTGTGGCTTTTAAGGGTAGTTCCTGATCAATACTCATCAGAGTTCAGAATAGGAATTCAACTGTCATTCTAGGCTTAATAGAAGAAGAACATCAGTTCAGTTCAGTCGCTCAGTCACGTCCAACGCTTTGCGACCCCATGAATCGCAGCACACCAGGCCTCCCTGTCCATCACCAACTCCCAGAGTTCACTCAGACTCACGTCCATCGAGTCAGTGATGCCATCCAGCCATCTCATTCTGTCGTCCCCTTCTCCTCCTGCCCCCAATCCCTCCCAGCATCAGAGTCTTTTCCAATGAGTCAACTCTTCGCATGAGGTGGCCACAGTACTGGAGTTTCAGCTTTAGCATCATTCCTTCCAAAGAAATCCCAGGGCTGATCTCCTTCAGAATGGACTGGTTGGATCTCCTTGCAGTCCAAGGGACTCTCAAGAGTCTTCTCCAACACCACAGTTCAAAAGCA
>NW_011495082.1:21175315-21188149 GCF_000754665.1 Bison bison bison
CAGTGATTTTGGAGCCCCAAAATAAAGTCTGACACTGTTTCCACTGTTTCCCCATCTATTTCCCATCAAGTGATGGGACCAGATGCCATGATCTTAGTTTTCTGAATGTTGAGCTTTAAGCCAACTTTTTCACTCTCCATTTTCACTTTCATCAAGAGGCTTTTGAGTTCCTCTTCACTTTCTGCCATAAGGGTGGTGTCATCTGCATATCTGAAGTTATTGATATTTCTCCTGGCAATCTTGATTCCAGCTTGTGCTTCTTCCAGTCCAGCGTTTCTCATGATGTACTCTGCATATAAATTAAATAAGCAGGGTGACAATATATAGCCTTGACATACACCTTTTCCTATTTGGAACCAATCTGTTGTTCCATGTCCAGTTCTAACTGTTGCTTCCTGACCTGCAAACAGATTTCTCAAGAGGCAGGTCAGGTGGTCTGGTATTCGCATCTCTTTTAGATTTTTCCACAGTTTCTTGTGATCCACATAGTCAAAGGCTTTGGCATAGTCAATAAAGCAGAAATAGATGCTTTTCTGGAACTCTCTAGCTTTTTCCATGATCCAGCAGGTATTGGCAATTTGATCTCTGGCTCCTCTGCCTTTTCTAAAACCAGCTTGAACATCTGGAAGTTCACGGTTCACGTATTGCTGAAGCCTGGCTTGGAGAATTTTGATTATCCTTTTTTTTTCCTCTCCTGATTAAAAATGTACATTATTTCCTTTTTGTAATAGGTGTTGTCTGGTCATTTAAATATGTTATATGTCTTTAAATAGACCAGAATATATGACAAAACAATTCACATAGCAAGTAATTGCATAGATTTTTATAAACTACAAAATGTCTCAGAACCAAACTTTTTTTATCAATAACTCTTCTAGACAACTGTGTGAATGAACAAGCAGTTTGATCAATGTTAAGAACCACCTCAGAGATGGCAAGACTGAAAGATAGGTTGATTATTTGGAAAACCAAAATGAATAGTTGAAGTATTTATATAAGGGTTTAGATAAAATAACAGAAATATAGGTCATTTAGAAGAAGATAGAAGTGGGATATAGGATGGGATATTCACCTGAGTATTGTGATTCAGTGTCCAGATGATCTAATTCATTAAGTAAATGTTGATATCATTTATCTTATACAGATATAATCACAAGTTCCAATGAAACTGTGGGAAGACATAAACACACATTCAACCTGGGCTGACTTGGATATTACTATGGGGATTGCTCTTGGTTACGGTCATTGTGGGATTAGAATTTTGAGTTAAACAATTCCAGTTTATATCCTGTTGGGGCTTTATTTAAAATTGTGAAATTGGGGGAAGGAGAGACCCTAGAAAATAAGTCTTTTATGAGGCCAGTCTACATTTATGCAACATGGAGAATCAGACTAAGGGCTGCCATGAGCTCATAGAGTATCCTTGCATGAACCAGAGAAGGTGCTTCTTCTTTCGGGCTTACATAGCCCTGCTTCAGAGCCCCCAGCACAGCAGATGGAGCGTAGGCTAGATTTCAGCCCTCACTTTGTCCCTCCCTTCGGCAGTAACCTGCACAAGTAATCTGTATGACTATATGGAGCAGCTCTGAACAGCAGGAAGGAGTTCTAAAACATCAAGAGTATATCTTTTTGCATCGCTTTTTGACAACTCACTAAAATGTTTAACAACCAGTCTTACCAAGAAAGTCTTTTTAAAAAGTTAACTATCTTGACAAACTAGGTCACTAATGTCTATACACTAATAATCCTTCAGATTTTTTTTTTTTATGAGAAACCTAGTGCTGTTCTCATTTGTGAAAAAGGATCCCCTATGTTAGCCACATTGAAGTTTTCCTTAAGGAAAGCATTGATTCAGGACTTGCAACGATTTCATCATTGACCCAGTGGCCCTGGGAACACAAAGCCTCAGATAAGAGCAGAGCTTATGTGGCAATTCAATTTCTATCAGGTGGAATTATACTGAAATCCAAAAGACAATAATGGTTAGAGCCATTAAATTAACATCTGTGACAATAAGTATAATAAAAACATTTTTCAACATAATTTGCTCTGCCAGCCCAAGGTTTAAATACAACTGATTTCAAACTTTAAAAAATCTTTAAAATTAGATTTGAGGATTAAGTTGCATAGTTGCTTGAAAGTAAAATTCAGGAAAATATTTTAAAATATTTTAAGCTCTTTTTGATGTCACTGAGTGTGTAGTGGGTATTTTTTTTTAATCATTCCAGATCATTAAGAATCTTGAAAACTTTGTATTTTTCCCCCTGCTTAAGGAAACAATCGGGAAAGGAGTGACCTTTTATTTAAGAAGGCTAGAATTATCATGTGAAATATTAAACTTGCAAAAATGCAATGTCCTCATCTGACTTGCTTTGGGGAACCTAGTAATCTATAAATTCGCCATTTTTGTATAAAATACATTAAAACAAAAAAATGCAAGCTGAATTCTTATTAAATTTGTGCAAATGCAGTCACTAAATTATAACAGTAAAGCATTATTATGCAAATTGGAGCTAATTTTACAATATCCCTATCTAATTGTTTACAGTACAGTAGAATTATGGTGCTGTGAAGCAGGACAGGATATTGTATGGAAGAGTATGTTTTTAATTCGAACCATTTTTACTCTGCAATTTTCCTCTAGCATGGAAAAGGGATTTAACACGGAGAAAACAAGGGCAGATGTCTCCCGCATTGTGTACCCAAGGACTTAGCTAATTAGTATTTTCCATGAGCTTCAGATACGGGGATGGAGATGGGCTCTCTTCAGAGACGCACAAGCTTCCTCTCCTGAGTTTTTATGAGATGTCAGATAGAACTGTCTACAAAAACTTGCTCCAAGGAATATTTTTAAGAGATTTGTTTTGAAATGAAGGGCTCCTTGAGTGTGAGGCATCCTAAGTGGTCCTCGGCCTCCAGCTGTGCTCCTTAGCAGAAGGGGTTAGACAAGGCTGCTCCGACACGACAGTACCCAATAACGTCTGAAACAGCACTTAAGGAAGGTTTGGGGAAGGAGACAAAACCACTCTCCATACAGTGGAGAAATCACACAGAATAAACAGTTTTAGCAGGAGGTAAGTGAACGCCGCTTCAAAGCAAAGTCCCTTCATCTTTTCAGATAAGCAAAAATCAGTGTCTGGAATTCGTTTGTGGAGGGCATTCTGCTTCCTGTTCCCTGAAAATCCTTGTTTTATCCTTCCTATTACTCAGCGATTTCATATAAGCTAAACTGTCAGCATATGAAAAACCTCTCTGCCAATGAGATGATTTTTTTTTGTCCCAAAAGCCTTGCCAAGTTTATGAGCCAAGAAATAGCTGAATTATAATGACTGGAACTTCAAAGAGAAAGAAGAGCGAACGTTATTCAAATATTTCTGTAAAAATCCCTGACTCCTGATATCAGCGGGAGCAGATCGATCTGAGAATAACACAGTAAATTTTTACGGGGGAACAAGGAGGGGCCTGAGTGTCTGCTGAGGGGGACGTGCCCCCAGGTGGAGACTTCTTGCCCAGTTAGTCTCCATGTCTGGGTGGGGAATGCGACTATAAAATTCAGGGGAGAAACACATGAACAGAACTGCACTGCTTTTTCTTTCGGCTTAGCACAAGTTGCCCTACTGATGTGATTCCCTTATTTTTCTTTGTTTTGGAATCTTCCAAAAATCTCAGTGCAAAGTCTCTTGATCACTCCTCTATTTAGACTAAAGTGAAGTGATTTATTCCCTTGATTCATGCAATTGCTTTTTTTGTATGCCCTCCATGACAACAGCAAACACCTATTTGTTCGCCCTAAAGCCTTCTATCGCCGCTTTCTATGTCTTTGGAAAAACCTGCTGGGCAGAAGTGACCATAAATTCAATGAGGGGACCTCTTCCAGGGGACTTTGCATTTCTACAGAGATCAAAGCTTAAGACTAACAAGACCCCCTACCTTCTAAACTTAGACAGTGGTGAGTATTTTACTCCATAGACCTATTAGGAATTGTATCTAACTGCTAGTGACTGCTGCTGCTGCTACTGCTACTAAGTCGCTTCAGTCATGTCCGACTCTGTATGACCCCATTGGTGGCAGCCCACCAGGCTCTTCTGTCCCTGGGATTCTCCAGGCAAGAACACTGGAGTGGTTTGCCATTTCCTTCTCCAATGCATGAAAGTGAAAAGCCAAAGTGAAGTCGCTCAGTCCTGTACGACTCTTAGCGACCCCATGGACTGCAGCCCACCAGGTTCCTCCGTCCATGGGAGTTTCCAGGCAAGAGTACTGGAGTGGGGTGCCATTGCCTTCTCCAACAGAGCCCAGAAATAACAGTGACTTAAATATATAATAAGTGGGTTTCTCTCAGATGAGGTCCAATGACAGGCAGTTCAGGAGTATGGGTACTCCATGGTCATCAGGGGCGGTTCCTTATACTTTTCTGCCTTTTTATTCTGAAAGCGTAGTTTCATCCTCAAGCTCACCTTGTTGTCTGAGATGGGTGCTGTACTTATGTCCACATCTGGCGGGAAAGAGACTAGGGGAGGGTGTGTTGGTCTGACTGCCCGCCTTTTATGGTATTTCCTCAGAAGTTCTCCAAATAACTTTTTCTTACATCTTCTTGACTATAACTTCTGCTTGGAAATATTTTTGCCCAAAGTAAAATCAGTGGGTTTGATATTAAGTAAAAAGTATAATTATTGGATAGATGACTAGAACTTTCTGTTGAACCTCTTAAAATGCAAACTCCTTGAGAGTTAGCTACCTGCTTCAGTTATATCCAAGCCCGTTCCTCACTTTTTTAAAGGACCTAAGTTGTAGTTAATGTAAGGAAAGAAACATGGTCCCATAATCAAGAGAGTGGTTCATTTCTTATTCTCATCTATATTGAGAATAGCCAATTGAGCATACTTACTGCTCATTAGTCTTTCACGATTAGGCAACCTTAATTTTTCACAGTAATGGGACTAGATTATCAAGGATAACAACAAACAAAGAAACTGGCGAAATGCCCGAATTAAATACACATTTGCAGAGTTTAAGAAAGAATCCCCGCTTAAATTGTCAGTCGAATTTCACACATATGAAAGTAAATGAAGAAACCAAGTACTTTTCTAAATAATCTCAAATTCTGCGCCTAGTAGACAAAGCCACACACAGAAGAAAATTATAGTTTGCTTAAGTGAAAGAGACAGAAGGAATTCTTCTTGTTGTTTAAAGGAAGTTGTCAAGAAAAGTGTCTTAATATTTTAGTCTGTCGGTGTGAATTATATGTCACGTAGGGATAAACAGCTAAGGTAATGCCTTTCTCGTCTCTCTCTTCGCCTGTCCCTGTTTATCCTAACAGAGTGGGGTTAATGAGGAGTCAAACGGTAAAGCTGAAGAAAGCCAGTCAGGGCTGCCAGAAGGAGCACGGGTAATGCTACCTGAAGGAACAAGGGGCATGCTGGAACCCACAGAGAGTGTCATAAGAGCCGTGAGGCTCTCGGACTGGCTAGACAGTCCTGTAGCCTCGGCTCCTGCTCAGTTAAGATCTTGACAGAGCTCCGTTGATGGCATTTATTGCATCCAATTTGACTCACCAGGGCTTCCTGGTGAGTGCTGGACCTGTATTCACACAGGGCTGGTTTCGAGCCCTTGGTCCACTCCTTACGAGAGAGGAATCTTTGAGCAAAGGCCCGTAGTTCTCTGCAGCTCACTTTCTTTGCCCGTGAAGTGTTATGAAGATGAGAGAGAACACAAGGGAGAGTACGATAAACAGCCATGACTCCAACACTGCTGAGGTGCTGCGGAGACAGGGAGAGGCCAGAGGCTCACTGGAGGCTTTTACACAAAATCGGGTGTTCTTTTTTACAAAAAATTGTCTGTCACAGTATAGTTGATTAAAACTGCTGCATTAGCTTTAGTTATATAGCAAAGTGATTTAGTTATACACATATCTACTCTACTTCAGATTCTTTTTGAGTACAAGTTATTACAGAGTATCAAGTAGATGCTCCTGTGTTACACGTTCGTCCCTTCCTGATTATCTCTTTTATAAATAGTAATGCATACATTTTAATCCCAGCCTCCTAATTTATCCCTTACCACCATCGTTCTCTTTGGTAATGTAAGTTTGTTTTCCAAGTCTGTGAGTCTGTTTCTGTCCTGTAAACAGGTTCATTTGTAGCCTGTTTTAGATTCCATGTAGAAGTGATGTCACATGACACTTGTCTGACTTATTTCACGCACTGAGATCATTTGTAGGTCCATTCATGTTGCTGCACTTGAAATTATTTCGTTCCTTTTTATAGTTGAGTAATACTCTATTGTATGCATGTGCATATGTTGGTATATACATATAAATACACCACATCTTTTTTATCCATTCATTGGTTGATGGACATTTAGGTGGCTTCCATGTCATGGCTGTTACAAACAGTACTGCAATGAACACTGGAGTGCATGTATCTTTTCAAAGTATGGTTTTCTCTGGGTTTATGCCCAGATGTGGGATTGCTTGAGTATGGTAACCCTAATTTCAGTTTTTTTAAGGGACCTCTGTACTGTTCTCCAGAGGGCGGTACCAATTTACTTTCCCCGAAATAGTGTAGGACGGTTCCTTTTTCTCTACTCCCTCTCTAGCATTTGCTGTTTGTAGATTTTTTATGTTTTTATCGCTATTTATTTACTTTTGGCTGTGCTGGGTCTCTGTGGCTTCGCATGGGCTTTCTCTAGTGGCAGTGAGCAGCTCCTCTCCATCGCAGTGCCCAGGCTTCCCAGAATGATGGGTTCCCTTGTTGTGGAGCACGGGCTCTGGCACGGGGCTTCTGTAGTTGCGGCTTTCGGGTCCTCGTGTGTGCAGGCTTCAGCAGTTTCGGCACACGAGCGCGGCAGTCGTGGCTTGCATGCCACGCTGTGCAGGCTCAGAGGTGGTGGCACACGGACACAGCTGCTCCATGGCACGTGGAATCTTCCCAGGCCAGGGATCAAACCCACGTCCTCTGCATTGGCAGGTGGATTCTTACCCACTGCACCACCAAGGAAGTCCGGTAAATATTTTGATACTAACCATTCTGACCGGTGTGAGGTAATACCACATTGTGGTTTTGATTTGCATTTCTCTGTTAGTTAGCAGTGTTGAACATCTTTTCATGTGCTTTTTGGCCGTCTGTATGATAAAGCTTTAGCTAGACTAATCAAGGGAAAAAAAGGAGACAGGGAATATGCTGATGGTGCAGTGGCTAAGACCCCATGCTCCCAATGCAGGGAACTGGATTCCATCCTTGGTCAGGGAACTAAATCACACATGTCACAACTGAAAAAAAAAGTCCAGCATGCCACGATGAACCCAGAACACCAAATAAATAAGTGCATGATTTTTTAAAAGACAAAAATAACAGGAGAGGACTCATACCAATAAAACTAGCAGTTAAAAAAAGAGACATTGCCAGGAGCAGGAGCTCCGCCCGTGGCAAAGGTCATGAGGAAGGAGGCTCGGCATACACAAAGGCGGATCGACCCTCAGGAGTCCCCCTGGAAATTCTCGAGCATCTACCCCCCAAACCAGAGTCTGCCTACTTTCTGCTTTGTGCTCTCACCTACACCTCTGACTTTATGGGGGGCTGTCCCCCACTACCTCTCTCTGAAAAAAAGAGTTAACTTACAGCTCCAGTTAATAAAGTTTCTGGGTGTGATAGTGTTTCAACCTACAAACTCCTTTGGAAGTCCTCTAGCCTGCCTGAATAGGTTTTTCCGGCCACATGTGATTGCTCAGAGCCTCCCAACTGTGAGAGGCATGAGATGTTCTAAACTGTCTAAATACAGATTCCTTTGAGCAGTTAAAAGATTGATTAGAAATTGTATTGGTGAAGGGTTTTTCACTTGTTGGGCCAATATTTGCTGCTAAGTCTCCATATCCCTTACCTGCTGTGTCCCTGGCAGTGTATTGATTAATATGATTGGTGTGAGTAGTAGCTTTAATGTTTGTAACCTTGGACCCTTGAGTTAATTCTTTTTCTTGTTATAGCCCACCACACCTTTGCCCTATAGGAATGCAACTCTATCTAATGCTTTTGGAAGGTGGCGCTTGACTAATCACCTTTAGAGAAAAATAAGTTTTCTGAAGAAAGGGTCTTAAAATGTTAACAGGCCTCTGGGCCAGAAGATGATGCAAATCACCTAAACTTTTGCATATGATAAGTTTGCAGGAAGAAAGCCTGGCTTACTGCATGACTCTACCCTTTCCCCATTATCCTCTATGCATAACTTAAGGTATAAAAACTACTTTGGAAAATAAAGTGCGGGCCTTGTTCACCGAAACTTGGTCTCACCATGTCGTTCTTTCTCTCACCTTCTGGCTGAATTATTCAGCCTCTTTTCTCCACTGAATTTCCTCACTGAGCTATCCTTATTTAACCACTCTTTATATCCTTAATTAACCTTTAATTAAGCAATTGTTTCCTGATCCTCGCCAATGCCGTCCCCGCTTCGAATTCCCTGGATCCACCGGGGCTGGACCCCAGCAAGACATTATAACTGACACCACAGAAATACAAAACAATCAGAAGAGGCTACTACAAGAAACTATATGCCAATAAAATGGACATTCTAGAAAAAATAGATGAATTCTTAGAAAAATACTATCTTGTAAGCATAAATCAGGAAGAAATAGAAAATATGAACAAACTAGTCACAAGCTCTGACCTTTAAACTGATTTAAAAATTCTTAACAAACAAAAGTCAAGGACCAGATGCTTCCCAGGTGAATTCTATCAAATGTTTAAAGAAGAGTTAACACCTATTCTGAAATTATTCCAAAAAATTGAAGAGGAAAAAATATGCCCAAACTCATTCTAAAAGGTCACCTTTCAGTTCAGTTCAGTTCATTTCAGTTGCTCAGTCTTGTCCAACTCTTTGGACTCCATGAATCGCAGCACGCCAGGCCTCCCTGTCCATCACCAACTCCTGGAATTCACTCAAACTCATGTCCATCGAGTCGGTGATGCCATCCAGCCATCTCATCCTCTGTCATCCCCTTCTCCTCCTGCCCCCAATCCCTCCCAGCATCAGAGTCTTTTCCAAGGAGTTAACTCTTCGTATGAGGTGGCCACAGTACTGGAGTTTCAGCTTTAGCATCATTCCTTCCAAAGAACACCCAGGGCTGATCTCCTTTAGGATTGACTGGTTGGATCTCCTTGCAGTCCAAGGGACTCTCAAGAGTCTTCTCCAACACCACAGTTCAAAAGCATCGATTCTTTGGCACTCAGCTTTCTTCACAGTCCAACTCTCATATCCATACATGACCACTGGAAAAACCATAGCCTTGACTAGATGGACCTTTGTTGGCAAAGTAATGTCTCTGCTTTTGAATATGCTATCTAGGTTGGTCATAATTTTTCTTCCAAGGATTAAGCATCTTTTAATTTCATGGCTGCAATCACCATCTACCCCCATTCAAAAAACAAAGATACCACAAAAAAGAAAATAGCAGGCACTTATCATTGATGATAAGTGCCTTATGGCAGAAAGCAAAGAAGTACTGAAGAGCCTCTTGATGAAAGTGAAAGAAGAGAGTGAAAAAGCTTGCTTAAAACTCAACATTCAAAAAACTAAGATCATGGCATCTGGTCCCATCACTGTATGGGAAACAGATGGGAAAACAATGGAAACAGTGACAGATTTTATTTTCTTGGGCTCCAAAACCACTGTAGATAGTGACTGCAACCATGAAATTACAAGACGCTTCTTCCTTGGAAGAAAAGCTATGACAAACCTAGACAGCATATTAAAAAAGAGACATTACTTTGCCAGCAAAGGTCCATCTTGTTAAAGCTGTGGTTTTCCCAGTAGGTATGTATGGATGTGAAAGTTGGACCATAAAGAAGCTGAGCACCGAAGAATTGATGCTTTTGAACTGTGGTGTTGGAGAAGACTCTTGAGAGTCCCTTGGACTGCAAGGAGATCCAACCAGTCCATCCTAAAGGAAATCAGTCCGGAATATTCATTGGAAGTACTGATGCTGAAGCTGAAGCTCCCATACTTTGGCCACCTGATGAGAAGAGATGATTCATTTGAAAAGACCCTGATGCTGGAAAAGATGGAAGGCAGGAGAAGAAGGGGACGACAGAGGATGAGATGGCTGGATGGCATCACCGACTCAATGGACATGAGTTTGAGCAAGCTCTGGGAGTTGATGATGAATAGGGAAGCCTGGAGTGCTGTAGTCCAAGGGGTCGCAAGGAGTCAGACACGACTGGGTGACTGAACTGAACTATTGTTGATGAACATAGACATAAAAATCCTCAATAAATTACCAGCAATCTAAATCTAGCAATACATTAAAAGGATCATGCACCATGATAAAGCGGTATTTATTCCAGGGATACAAAGATTTTTCAATAACTGCAAATCAATCAATCTGATACACCACATCAATAAATTGAAGGAAAAACAAATAAATCATATGATCATCTCAGCAGATGCAGAGAAAGCTCACCCATTTATGACAAAAACCTCTCTAGAAAGTAGACACACCGGGAACATAGCTCAACATAATAAAGGCCATATACGACAGACCAAGATCTAACATCATACTCAACAGTGAAAAGCTAAAAGAATTTCCTCTAAGATCAGGAACAAGACAAGGATGTCATTCTTACCACTTCAAAAACTTCAGCATAGTTTTGAAAAGCCTAGCAACAGCAATCAGAGAAGAAAAAGAATTAAAGGCAATCCAAATTGGAAAAGAAGAAGTAAAACCATCACCATTTACAGATGGCAGATGACATGATACTCTACACAGAAAATTGTAAAGACTACCAGAAAACTACTAGAGCTCATCAATAAATTCTGTTGCATTTCTATACTCTTAAAATGAAAGATCAGAAAGAGAAATTAAAGAAACAATGCCATTTACCATCACATCAAAAAGAATAAAACACCTGTAATAAACCTACCTAAGGAGTCAGAATACCTATACTCCAAAAACTGTAAGATGCCTTTGAAAGAAATCAAAGATGACACAAACAGATGGAAAGATACGCAGTGTTCTTGGAGTGGCGGAATCAATAATGTCAAGTGACTGTGCTACCCAAGACAATCTACAGCTTCAATGCAGTACTTATCAAATGAAGGACTGTATGCTTCATAGAGCTAGAAGAAAAAAAAATTTGTATGGAGCCACAAAGACTCTGTATAGCCAAACAATCTTGATAAAGGAAAACAAAATTGCAAGAATCAGACTCCCTGACCTCAGACTCCCTGACCTCAGACTATACTACAGGGCTACAGTCATCAAAACAGTATGGTACTGGCCCCAAAACAGTATTACAGATCAATGGAATGGGACAGAAAGCCCAAAAATAATCCCATGCACCTGTGGTCAATTAATCTATGACAAAGCAGGCAAGAATATACAATGGCGATAAGACAGTCTTTCCAGTAAGTGGTGCTGGGAAAACTGGACAGCTGCCAGTAAAAGAACAAAATTAGACATTCTTTAATACAAATACACAAAATAAACTTAAAATGGATTAAAAACCTAAATATAAGACCAGATACTATAAAACTCATAGAGAAAGACATAGGCAGAACACTCTTTGATATAAATCCCAGCATTACCTTTTTGGTTTCACCTCCCAAAGCAAAATAAAAGCAAAAATATGCAAACAGGACCTGAATAACTTTAAAAGCTTTAGCACAGCAAAGGAAATGATTAACAAAATGAAAATACAACCCAAATAATGCGGAAAATATTTGCAAATGATGCAACCAGCAGAGGATTAATATCCAAAATATACAAACAGCTCATGGAGCTCAATATCAAAAAAGCAAACAACCCAATCAAAAAGTAGGCAGAAGATCTAAATAGACATCTTTCTAAAAGTAGATATTCTTGTATATTTTTAATTGCCTGGTGGGATGTGATGGTTAATTGAACACACGCAAAGACTGAAATTTGTTCCACAAGCTGCACATAAATCATCAGCATAAATGATCCGTTTTGACATATCATTCCTTTTTAATGTATAGAAATACAACAGATCTTTGAATACTGAGTTTTGTGTCCTTCAAATTTTTAGATTCATTTATTCTAATATTTGTGCAATCTTGAAGGTTTCCTATGTATGATATCATGTCATCTGAAAATAGCGTCAGTTTTACTTCTTTCCAATTTGGATGATTTTTCTTTCTTTTTCTAACTAATTGCTCTGATGAGACTCCCAATACTGTGTTGAATAAAAGTGGGAAAAGTTGGCATCATTGTCATATTCCTGACCTTAGAAGAAAAACTTTCAACTTTTCACCACTGAGTATGACATTAGCTGTGGGATTTTCATATATGGCCTTTATTAGGTTGAGGAAGAATCCATATATATATATATAAACTTTCAGCAAGATATATACATATATATCTATATGTATAGATATAGATACGTGTGTGTGTGTGTCTGTTTGCACACTCAGTCATGTCTGACTCTGACCCCATGGACTGTAGCCCACCCGACTCCTCTGTCCATGGAATATTCTAGGCAAGAATACTGGAAGAGGTTGCCATTTCATTCTCCAGGGAATGGTCCTGACCCTGGGATTGAACCTGCATCTCTTGTGTCATATATATATATACACACATACACGTATATATACACGTCGGTCAGTCAGTCAGTTCAGTTGCTCAGTCGTGTCCGACTCTTTGCGACCCCATGAATCGCAGCACGCCAGGCCTCCCTGTCCATCACGAACTCCCAGAGTTCACCCAGACTCACGTCCATCGAGTCGGTGATGCCATCCAGCCATCTCATCCTCTGTCGTCCCCTTCTCCTCCTGCCCCCAATCCCTCCCAGCACCAGAGTCTTTTCCAATGAGTCAACTCTTTGCATGAGG
>NW_011495082.1:21189484-21192930 GCF_000754665.1 Bison bison bison
GCTTTGTTCATAGCGATGCTTTCTAAGGCCCACTTGACTTTACATTCCAGGATGTCTGGCTCTAGGTCAATGATCACACCATCGTGATTATCTGGGTTGTGAAGATCTTTTTTGTACAGCTCTTCTGTGTATTCTTGCCACCTCTTCTTAATATATTCTGCTTCTGTTAGGTCCATACCATTTCTATCCTTTATCAAGTCCATCTTTGCATGAAATGTTCCCTTGGTATCTCTAATTTTCTTGAAGAGACCTCTAGTGTTTCCCATTCTGTTGTTTTCCTCTATTTCTTTGCATTGATCACTGAAGAAGGCGTTCTTCTCTCTTCTTGCTATTCTTTGGAACTCTGTATTCAGATGTTTATATCTTTCCTTTTCTCCTTTGCTTTTTGCTTCTCTTCTTTTCACAGCTATTTGTATTATATACACATGTAAGTATGCATATATACGCGTGTGTATATATATGTATATATATGTGTGTGTGTGTATATATAATCTTGTTGAAAGCTTTTTGTTATAAATCAGTGTGGAATTTTGTCAAGTATAATTTCTACATCTGTTGAGATGATAACATAATTTTTACACTTCATTTTGTTAATATGTGTTGATTTGTTTGAAGGTATTGAACCATCCTTGCATGCCAGAAATAAATCCCACTTAATCGTGGTGTTGATAGTTTTAATGTATTGAATTTAGTTTTTTCATGTTGTGTTGAGAATTTTCGCATCTAATTCATCAGAGGTAATGGTCTAATTTCTTTTTTGGGGGTCAGTGTTGTTTGGTTTCAGTGTCTAAATACTGGTGCCTTATAAAAGGAGATTAGAAGTGTTCCTTCTTATATTTTTTTGAAGAGTTTGAGAAGGATTGGTTTTAATTCTTCTTAGAACGTTTAGTAGAATTTACCAATGAAGTCACCTGGTATCAGACTTTGCTTTGGTGGGACGTTAATTTCTCAGTGTAGTTTATTTACTTGTTCTATCTTTGGTGTGTGTCGAGCCTGCATTGCTGCACACGGGCTTTCTCTGGTTGCAGAGAGTGGGGGCTCCTCCCTGTTGTAAGGCAGGGGCTCCTCTTGCTGACCACAGGCTCTAGGTGCACGGGCTTTGGCAGCTGTGCTGTGTGGGCTTGGCAGTGGCTCATGGGCTCTGGAGCAGGGGCTCAGTGGTTGTGGCACACGGGCTTAGTTGATCTGCAGCATGTGGTCTCTTCCCAGACCAGGGATCAAACCCGTGTCCCCTGCCTTGACTGACAGACTCCTATCTACTGTACCACCAGGACAGTCCAGTTAGGACATCTTTGATTACCCATCTAGTCTCCTTATTAATAATTGGTCTATTCAGATGTTTTATGTCTTCATGATTCAGTCTTGTGCTTAGTCACTCAGTCATGTCCACCTCTTTGCGACCCCATAGACTGCAGCCCACCAGGCTCCTCCATCCATGGAGATTCTCCAGGCAAGAATACTGAAGTGGGCTGCCGCGCCCTCCTCCAGGGGATCTTCCTGACCCAGGGATCAAACCCAGGTCTCCCGCATGGCAGGTGGACTCTTTACTATCTGAGCTAGGTTGTCCAGTTTTTCTACTGTACAGTTTTTCATAGTCTCCAGAGCTTTTGTATTTCTGTGATATCAGTTGCGATGTCTCCTCATTCTTTTTCTGTTCTTATTTATTTGGATCTCTCTTTTAATGCTCAAAATTCTCCAAGCCAGGCTTCAGCAATATGTGAACCGTGAACTTCCTGATGTTCAAGCTGGTTTTAGAAAAGGCAGAGGAACCAGAGATCAAATTGCCAACATCCGCTGGATCATGGAAAAAGCAAGAGAGTTCCAGAAAAACATATATTTCTGCTTCATTGACTATGCCAAAGCCTTTGATTGTGTGGATCACAATAAACTGTGGAAAATTCTGAAAGAGATGGGAATACCATAACACCTGATCTGCCTCTTGAGAAATCTGTATGCAGGTCAGGAAGCAACAGTTAGAACTGGACATGGAACAACAGACTGGTTCCAAATAGGAAAAGGAGTTCGTCAAGGCTGTATATTGTCACCCTGTTTATTTAACTTATATGCAGAGTACATCATGAGAAATGCTGGGCTGGATGAAGCACAAGCTGGAATCGAGACTGCTGGGAGAAATATCAGTAACCTCAGATATGCAGATAATACCACCCTAATGGCAAAAAGAGAAGCAGAACTAAAGAGCCTCTTGAAGAAAGTGAAAGTTTGGCTTTCACTTATAGTTCAACATTGGCTTATAGTTCAACATTCAGAAAACGAAGATCATGGCATCTGGTCCCACCACTTCATGGGAAATAGATGGGGAAACAGTGGAAACAGTGTCAGACTTTATTTTTCTGGGCTCCAAAATCACTGCAGATGGTGACTGCAGCCATGAAATTAAAAGACGCTTACTCCTTGGAAGGAAAGTTATGACCAGGGACTCTCTCTCCCACGTGCCTGTGCTCTTTTCTTTCTCTCTCTCTCTCTCGCCTGCTATCTTCTAAATAAAATGGAGCTGTAACACTGAATTGCCTAAGAGATGTAACACGGTTTGTCCAAGACCTGAGGGCTGTGACGCGCCGAGGGCTTTAATGTCCGTCGCTCCAAGTCTTTGTTGTGACGAGACAAAGACCCGAGGAACACACACTCGCGTGACATCTATGGTGCCGTGACTCGGGTTTAACCTGGCTGAAACAACCTCTGCGCGGAAGAGGCCAAGCACAGCAGGAGCCCAGCTCAGCGAAGCTCCCGTGCTAGAAGCGGAAGGCAAAGAAACCCAGCTCAGGGGAAGGCCCATCGTGCTGGAAACCAGGACAGCGAAAAACAAACTCAGCAGAAAGCTCACGCGGCCCAGTCTCAGATTCCAGAAGACCTCCAGTTAAGGTAAGAGGTCCTTGCTCCTATGGCTGGAGAGACCTTTACAATCTCTCGTTTCTTGTTTCCTTGAACCTCCCGCGAACAGGCGGGCGGCAGGGGCACAACTGAGGGACTCTGGAGAGGCTGCTCCTCAGCATGTCCCAAAGGCGCTATCTGTGAGCCCCAGTAGCTGTTACACAAGCCGGGGGAGGTTCTTCTGTCCTTTCTCTTCTCTGTGCCAAAGATCAGACCAATGAAACTGTGAGCACCGGTCAGATATTTAGCAAATTTTCCAGCGGGCTATGAAGGGGATTCCTTGGCACGTTTTTCCCACTGCTTTTTCCTCCTGTCCTTCAGCTCTCTCCCGGGACTCAAGCCCGGCCAATAATTAAACTTAAAAGCTTCTGCACAACAAAGGAAACTATAAGCAAGGTGAAAAGGCAGCCTTCAGAATGGGAGAAAATAATAGCAAATGAAGCAACTGACAAACAACTAATCTCAAAAATATGCAAGCAACTCCTACAGCTCAATTCCAGAAAAATAAATGACCCAATCAAAAAATGGGCCAAAAAACTAAATAGACATTTCTCCAA
>NW_011495082.1:21194224-21194458 GCF_000754665.1 Bison bison bison
CAGTCCAGGTTCGATGCATGATACTGGATGCTTGGGGCTGGTGCACTGGGACGACCCAGAGGGATGGTATGGGGAGGGAGGAGGGAGGATGGTTCAGGATGGGGAACACATGTATACCTGTGGCAGATTCATTTCGATATTTGGCAAAACTAACACAATATTGTAAAGTTCAAAAGGAAAATAAAATAAAATAAAATAAAAAATAAAAAAAATGGAAAAAAAAAAAAAAAAAGT
>NW_011495082.1:21194558-21198466 GCF_000754665.1 Bison bison bison
TCATTGGAAAAGACTCTGGTGCTGGGAGGGATTGGGGGCAAGAGGAGAAGGGGACGACAGAGGATGAGAGGGCTGGATGGCATCACTGACCTGATGGATGTGAGTCTGGGTGAACTCTGGGAGTTGGTGATGGACAGGGAGGCCTGGCATGCCGAGGTTCATGGGGTCTCAGAGTCGGACACGACTGAGCAACTGAACTGAACTGAACTGAACTACTTTTCCCATTTTGTAACCCGAAGTTTGTTTTCAAAGTCTATGAGTCTTCTCTGTTTTGTAAATAAGTTTTTGTGTATCATTTTCTTTAGATTCTGCACATAAGTGATATGATATGATGTTTGTCTTACTCTTAGTTTGATAATTACCAAATCCATCCAAGTTGCTGCAGATGGAAATCTTTTATTTTCTTAATGATTGAGTAATATTCCACTATATATACAGATATGACTTTAACTACAGCCTTTGTCTTAAAGTGTGTTTGGTCTGATATAAATATTGCTATTCTAATTTTCTTTAATTTTCATTTGCGTGGACTATTTCTTTTTATCCCTTTATTTACAGTCTGTGTCTGTCCTTATATCTGAAGTGTCTTCCTCTCTCTCTTTCTCTCTTTCTCTCTCTCTCTCTGTAAACCACATCTTGCTTATCCATTCAGCTGTCAATGGATATTTAGGTTGCTTCCATGTTTTGGCTATTGTAAACAGGGGTGCAATGAATATTGGGGTGAATGTATCCTTTCAGGAGTTTTCCTCTGGATAAATGCCCAGGAGTAGTATTGCTGGATTATATAGTAGCTCTTTTTTTAGCCTTTTAAAGAACCTGCAGACTGTTCATTTTGATGGCTATACCAGGCTTCCCTGGTGGCTCAGATGGTAAAAAATCTGCCTGCAATGCCAGAGACCCAGATTCGATCCCTAGGTAGAGAAGAAACCCTGGAAAAAGGAACGGCTACCCACTCCAGGATACTTACCTAGAGAATTCCATGGATAGAAGAGCCCATAGGGCTGTGAAGAGTCAGACACCACTCTCACTTTTTCATGATAGCTCTATTTTTAGTTTTTACAAGAACCTCCAGATTGTTCTCTTTAGTGGCTATACCAACTTACATTTCCACCCACAGTGTGGGTGCATGCTAAGTCACTTCGGTCACGTCCAACTCTTTGCAACCCCATGGACTGTAGCCCGCCAGACTCCTCTGTCCATGGGATTCTCCAGGCAAGAAAACTGGAGTGGGTTGCCATTTCTTCCTCCAGGGGACCTTCTGTACCCAGGGATTGAACCCATGTCTCTTACGACTCCTGTGTTGGCAGACAGGTTCTTTACCATGAGCGCCACCTGGGGAGCAACTGCACAGGTTGTTGTTCGGTCTCTCGGTCACGTCTGATTCTTTGTGACCCCATGGACTGCAGCACGCCAGGCTTCCCTGTCCTTTGCCGTCTCCCAGAGCTTGCACAAACTCATGTTCACTGAGTCAGTGATGCCATCCAAACATAATCCTCTATCGTCCTCTTCTCCTCCTGCCTTCAATCTTTTCCAGCATCCCTGTTCTCCACATCCTCTCCAGCATTTATTACTTGTAGATTTTTTGAATGCTGACCATTCTGATTATTGTGAGGTGATATCTCATTGCAGTTTTGATGTGCATTTCTGTAATAATTGGTGACACTAAGCATCTTTTCATGTACCCCTTTGGCATCTGTATGTCTTCTTTGGAAAATACCTCTTTAAGTCTTCTGCCCATTTTTTGATTGGGTCATTTGTTTTGCATTGTTTATATTGAGCTCTGTGGGCTGTTTGTATATTTTGGAGATTAATCCTTTGTCAGTTGCATCATTTGCAAACATTTTCCCCATTCTGTAGTTTGTCTTTTGTTTCACATATGGTTTTGTTTGCTGTGGTAAAGCTTTTAAGTTTATTCAGGTCCCATTTATTTATTATTGTTTTTATTGTTATTACTCTGGGAGGTGAAACCAAAAATGTTTTGCTGGGATTTATATCAAAGAGTATTCTGCCTATGTTTTCCCCTGAGTTTTATAGTATCTGGTCTTATGCTATGCTACTGCTAAGTCACTTCAGTCGTGTCCAACTTTGTGTGATCCCATAGACCACAGCCCACCAGGCTCCCCCGTCCCTGGGATTCTCCAGGCAAGAACACTGGAGTGGGTTGCCATTTCCTTCTCCAATGCATGAAAGTGAAAAGTGAAAGTGAAAAGTGAAAGTGAAGTCGCTCAGTCGTGTCTGACCCTCAGCGACCCCATGGACTTCAGCCTTCCAGGCTCCTCCATCCATGGGATTTTCCAGGCAAGAGTACTGGAGTGGGGTGCCATTGCCTTCTCCAATCTGGTCTTGTATTCAGGTCTATATAATCCATTTTGAAACTATTGTTGTGTGTTTGTATTAAAGAATGTCTCATTTTGTTCTTTTACATGTAGCTGTCCAATTTCCCCAGCACCACTTATTGAAGAGACTGTCGTTTCTCCATTGTATATTCTTGCCTCATTTGTCATAGATTAATTGACCATAGGTGCAAAAGATTACTTCTGGGCTTTTGGTCCTATTCCATTGATCTGTATTCCTGTTTGGGGGACCAGTACTATACTGTTTTGATGACTGTAGCTTTGTAATGTAGTTTGAAGTTACAGAACCTGATTCCTGTAATTTTATTTTTTTTTTATCAAGACTGCTTTGGCTATCCATGTTCTTCATGACTCTGTACAAATATAAATTTTTTGTTCTTGCTCTGTGGAACAATGCCAATGTTAATTTGATAGCTATTGCATTGAATCTGTAAATTGTCTTGGATAGTATAGAAATTTGACAATATTTTTTTTTCTAATTCAAGAACATTGTATATTTTTCCATCTGTGTTGTCTTCGATTTCTTTCAACAGTTTTCAGAGTGGAGGTCTTTTTCCTGTAGATTTATTCCCAGGTATTTTATTCTTTTAGATGAATTGTAAATAGGATTGTCTCTTTAATTCATCTTTCTGATATTCCATTGTTAGTCTATAGAAATGAAACAGATTTCTGCATGGTAATTTTGTATCATGCAACTTTACCATATTTATTGATGAGCTCTAGTAGCTTTCTGGTAGAATCTTTAGGATTTTCTATGTATAGTATGTCATCTGTCATCTGCAGACAATGACAGTTTTACTTCTTATTTTTCAAATTGAATTTTTTTCAATTCTTTTTCTTCTCTGATTGCCATGACTAGGACTTCCAAAACTGCTAGAAAAAAAGGGGGTGCAAGAGTGGACACCCTTATGTGGTTCCAGATCTCAGAAATGCTTTCAGAGTCCTACTGATGAGTATGATGGTAACTGTGGATTTGCTGTGTGTGGCCCTTAGTAATTGAAGTATGTACCCTGTGTGCCCACCTTTTGGAGAGTTTTTACCATTAACAGATACTGAATTTTGTAGAAAGCTTTTTCTGCATCTGTTGAGATGATCAAATAGTTTTTATTCTTCAGTTTGTTAATGTGCTGTATCACACTGATTGGTTTGCAGCTACTGAAAAATTCTTGCATCCCTGGAATAAATACCATTTGATTATGGTATGTGATCCTTTTGAAGCATTGCTGGATTCAGATTGCTAGTAATTTCTTGAGGATTTTTGTGTCTGTCTTCATCAATGATACATGCCTGTAATTTTTTTGTTGTTGTATCTTTGTTTTTCATATCAGAGTGATGGTGGTCTTATAGAAATGAGTTTGCGAGTGTTCCTTCCTCTGCAATTTTTTGCAATAATTTCAGAAGAGTAGGTGTTAACTGTTCTCTACACGTTTGATAGAATTCACCAGTGAAGTCATCTGGTCCTGGACTTTTGTTTATTAGTAGTTTTAAATCAGTTTCAGTGCTTGTGATTGATCTGTTGATATTTTCTATTTCTTCCTGGTTCAGGTTTGAAAG
>NW_011495082.1:21198581-21233812 GCF_000754665.1 Bison bison bison
CTTTTTTTTTTTTTTCTTGATGAATCTGGCCAAAAGTTTATCAATTTTGTTTAGCTTTTCAAATAATCAGCTTTCAGTTTTATTCGTCTTTTCTATTGTTTTGTTTTTCTCTCTTTTGTTTCTGCTCTGGTTTTGATGATTTCTTTCCTTCTACTAACTTTGGATTTTGTTTTTCTTCTTTCTCTAGTTGCTTCAGGTGTAAGGTTGAATTTTTTGTAGTTTTTCTAGTTTCCTGCTATAAGATTTTATTGCTATAAGCTTCCCTCTTACAACTGCTTTTGGTTCCTCCCATAGGTTTGGCTTATGCCTTCAGTTTAATTTGTTTCCAAGTGTATTTTTATTTTTCTTTGATATCTCCAGGGATCATTGGTTGTTTAGTAGGATATTGTTTAGCCTCCATGAGTTTGTGTTTTGTGAAAGTCTTTTATCTTGTAGTTCTTTTCTGTTCTCATAGTGCTGTGTACAGAAAAGATGCTTGATACATTTTCAGTTTTCTTAAATTTACTGAGGCTCGCTTTGTGACCCAGCATATGATCAAATCCTGGCCAGTGTTCCATGTACACTTGAAAAGAATGTGTCTCTTGCTACTTTTGGATGAAATGTTCTATAAATATCAGTTAAGTCCATCTAGTCTAATGTGTTATTTAAGGTCTGTGTTTCTTACTGATTTTATGTCTGGATGATATGTCCTTGATGAAAGTGGGGTATTGAAGTCATTATTATTACTTTGTTACTGTATGTTTCTTTTTTTATGGCTTTTATATGTTCCTTATATATTGAGGTGCTTCTATGTAGGGTGCAGAAATGGCAACCCACTCCAGTGTTCTTGCCTGGAGAATCCCAGGGATGGGGGAGCCTGGTGGGCTGCCGTCTATGGGGTCGCACAGAGTCAGACACGACTGAAGTGACTTAGCAGCAGCAGCAGCATGTAGGGTGCATCAGTTCAGTTCAGTTCAGTCGCTCAGTCGTGTTCGACTCTTTGCGACCCCATGAATCGCAGCACGCCAGGCCTCCCTGTCCATCACCAACTCCCGGAGTTCACCCAGACTCACGCCCATCAAGTCAGTGATGCCATCCAGCCATCTCATCCTCTGTCATCCCCTTCTCCTCCTGCCCCCAATCCCTCCCAAAATCACAGTCTTTTCCAATGAGTCAACTCTTCGCATGAGGTGGCCAAAGTACTGGAGTTTCAGCTTTAGCATCATTCCTTCCAAAGAAATCCCAGGGTTGATCTCCTTCAGAATGGACTGGTTGGATCTCCTTGCAGTCCAAGGGACTCTCAAGAGTCTTCTCCAACACCACAGTTCAAAAGCATCAATTCTTCAGCACTCAGCCTTCTTCACAGTCCAACTCTCACATCCATATATGACCACTGGAAAAATCATAGCCTTGACTAGATGGACCTTTGTTGGCAAAGTAATGTCTCTGGTGCATAGATACTTTTAATTATTGTATCTTCTTGTTAGATTGACCCCTTGATCATTATGCAGTGTCCTTCTTTGTCTCTTGTTGTAACAGTTATTTTAAAGTCTATTTTGTCTGATATAGGCATTACCACTCCAGCTTTCTTTTGGTTTTCCATCTGCATGGAATACCTTTTATGATCCCCTTACTTTCAGTCTGTGTGTATGCCTAAATCTAAAGTGGGTCTCTTGTAGAGAGCCTGTATATGGGTCTTGTTTTTTTTTTTAATCCATTCAGTCAGTCTATCCTTTGGTTGGAACATTTAATCTGTTAATGTTTATGGTAGCTCTGTTGTTAAGTCACTAAGTGGTATTAGTTCCTAAGTGGTCACTTTTTGTGACCCCTTGGACTGCAGTACACCAGGATTCCCCATCCTTCACTATCTCCCGGAGTTTACTCAAACTCACGTCCATTGAGTCGGTGATGGTGATGCCATCCAACCATCTCATCCTCTGTCATCCCCTTCTCCTCCTGCCTTCAATCTTGCCCAGCATTGGGGTCTTTTCCAATGAGTCAGTTCTTCCCATCAGGGGGCCAAAGTATTGGAGTTTCAGCTTCAGCATCAGTCCTTCCAATGAATGTTCAGGACTGATTTCCTTTAGGATGGACTGGTTGGATTTCCTTACAGTCCAAGGTTCTCTCAAGAGTCTTCTCCAACACCACAGTTCAAAAGCATCAGTTCTTTAGCACTCAACTTTCTTTATAGTCCAACTTTCACATCATACATGACTGTTGGAAAAACCATAGCTTTGACTACACAACTTTGTTGGCAAAGTGATGTCTCTGCTTTTTAATATGCTGTCTAGTCTTCTCATTGGAGAAGGCAATGGCACCCCAGTCCAGTACTCTTGCCTGGAAAATCCCATGGATGGAGGAGCCTGGTAGGCTGCACTCCATGGGGTCGATAAGAGTTGGACACGACTGAGCGACTTCACTTTCACTTTTTACTTTCATGCATTGGAGAAGGCGATGGCAACCCACTCCCGTGTTCTTGCCTGGAGAATCCCAGGGACGGGGGAGCCTAGTGGGCTGCTGTCTATGGGGTCGCACAGAGTCGGAAACGACTGAAGCGACTTAGCAGCAGCAGTCTTCTCATAGCTTTTTTTCCAAAGAGATATTTAATTTCATGGCTTCAGTCACCATCAGCACTGATTTTGGAGCCTAAGAAAATATAATCTGCCACTGTTTCCATTTTTTCCCCATCTAATTGCCCTGAAGTGATGGGATTGGATACCATAATCTTAGTTTTTTGAACATTGAGTTTTAAGCCAGCTTTTCCACACTGCTCTTTCACCTTCGTCAAGAGGCTCTTTAGTTCCTCTTCATTTTCTGCCGCTATGGTGGTATCATCTGTGTATCTGAGGTTGTTGATATTTCTCTCGGCAATCTTGATTCCAGCATGAGCTTCATCCAGCCCGGCATTTCGCATGATGTACTCTGCATATAAGTTAAATAAGCAGGGTGACAATATACAGCCTTAATGTACTCCTTTCCCAATTTGAACCTATCCATTGTTCCATTTCCAGTTCTAACTGTTGCTTCTTGACCAGCACATGGATATCTCAGAAGGCAGGTCAGGTGGTCCAGTATTCCCATCTCTTTAAGAATTTTCCACAGTTTGTTGTGATCCCCACAGTCTGAGGCTTTAGCATAGTCAATAAAGCAAAAGTAGATGTTTTTCTGGAATTCTCTAGCTTTTTCAATGATCCAGTGGGTGTTGGCAATTTGATCTCTGGTTCCTCTGCCTTTTCTAAATCCAGATTGTACATCTGGAAGTTCTCAGTTCACCTACTGTTGAAGCCTGCCTTGAAGGATTTTGAGCATTACCTTGCTAGCATGCGAAATGAGTGAAATTGTATTGTAGTTTGAACATTCTTTATTGATATGTATATTCTTATTGCCATTTAAAAAAATTCTTTTGAATTTGTTTTCCTAAGGTCTTTCTTCTTCTCTTCCTCTTCTGTTCTCTTGTGATTTGATGATTAACTTTAGTATTGTGCTTGTATTCCTTTATTTATTTGTATAGCTGTTGTAGATTTTGGCTTGCAATTACCATGAGATTTTGATACTGCAGTCTATATACAGATTGTTTTCTGTTGCTGCTGTATTAATTTCAAGTGTGTTTCCAATATCCCACACTTGTATTCTCCTCTTCTGAAGGTTGCTGGTTTGTCTTTAAGTTTTGTCACTCTAACTACCTTGTTTCTCAGTGTGTTCCTCGTTGGGTTTATAGTGCCTCGGACTTTGTCCTCCCTGGATTTGGGTGACCATTTCTTTTTCTACATTAAGAAAGTTTTTGGCTATTTTCTCTTCAAATGTTTTCTCAGATCTTTTCTCTCTATCCTCTCCTTCTTGGACCCCTATAATGTTAATATTGGTGCATTTAATGTTGCCCCAGACATCTCTTAGACTGTCCTCATTTGTTTCATTCTCTTTCCTTTATTCTGTTCCATACAACCGATTTATACTTTCTTTATTTTGTTCCATAGAACTGATTTCTATTTTTCTGTCTTCTAACTCACCTCTCTGTTCTTCTGCCCCTTATATTTTCCTATTGATTCTTTCTAGCTTAGTTTTCATTTCTGTTTTTGTATTGTTTATCTCTGTTTGATCTTTGGATAACCTAGCTCTTTGCTAAATATTTCTTGTTTCTACTTGGTCTGTTCCTCCATTCTTTTTCTGAGATCTTGGGTTACCTTTACTATCATTCCTCTGATTTACTTTTTGGATCCATGGCCTATCTCCACTTCACTTGATTGTCTGGGGTTTTATCTTGTTTCTTCATCTCCCCAGTATTTCTCTGCCATCGCATTCTGTCTGGATTTCTCTGATTGTAGTTTCTGTTCTTTAGGCTGCAGTGTTGTAGCTCTTCTTCCTTTCGCTGTCTGCCCCTGGCAGGTAAGTCTGGTCTAATGGGCTTTTGCAAGCTTCCTCATGGGAGGGACTGGTTCCTGACCACTGGTGATGAAACTGGGTCTTATCCCTCTGGTGGGCAGGACTGTGTTGAGGGGTCCATTTAAAGGTGGCTGTGTGCTCAGGATGAGTGTAGGCAGGCTAACTGCTGATGCCTGGGTCTGTGTTCCCACCTGTTTGTTGTTTGGCCTGAAGTGTTTCAGCACTGGAGCCTACAGGCTGTTGGATTGGACAAGATCTTGTTGATAAAATATTGGCCTCCAGGTGGCTTCATGCCAACAGGTAATCCTCAAAACATCTACCGTCAGTATCTTTGTCCCGACAGTGAACAGCAACAGCCCCTGCCTCTGCAGGAAACCCTCCAGTATCACCAGGTAGGTCTGGCCCAG
Organism: Bison bison bison; assembly: GCF_000754665.1. Classification (NCBI taxonomy): domain Eukaryota; kingdom Metazoa; phylum Chordata; class Mammalia; order Artiodactyla; family Bovidae; genus Bison; species Bison bison. The sequence continues at coordinate 21,203,348 of NW_011495082.1, forward strand.
GCTCCTATGAGGTTGTTACTTCTTCCCCTGGGTCCTGGTGTGCATGAGACATTGTGTGCTCCCTTGAAGAGAGGAATTTCTGTTTTCCCTAGTCCTGTAGAATTCCTGCAATCAAACCTCATCAGCCTTCAAAGATAAATGCTCTGGGGGCTTCTCCTTCCTATACCAGACCCTTCATGCTGGGGTTCCTGATGTAGAACTCAACTTTCACCCCTGTGGGGCAACCTCTGCTGTATAACTATTGTCCATTTTCTGGGTAGCCACCTGGTGGGTATGGAATATGTGATTGAGTTCCTCATTGTGGCTTTGTCTTTGAATGTTGGATATATTTGGGGGTAGATTCTGGTGTTTGTTTTTTTAAATCAATGGTTGTTCAGCAGGTAGTTGTGATTTCTGTGTTTTCGTGAGAGGAGGTGAATTCAAGTCCTTCTGTTTCGCGGTCTTGTCTCCGATTAGGGAAGCCTTAAGCAGAGCAGGAGCCTGAAGTGTGTCTCTTATAAGCAGCATATACTTGGATCTTATTTTTTTAATCTGTTCAGCCACTTTGTCTTTGAGATCAAATTAGACCATTTATGTCTAAATTATTAGATTTAAATGGACCTACTGCCTCATTGTATATTTTCTGATTGATTGGAAATTCCTCTGTTCCTCCTTCTCTTGCTCTCTTCCTTTGTGATTTAATAATTTTCTGTAATGCGATGCTAATTTTCTGTTTGCTTTATCTTTAGTGACTTATGAGGGTTACATTAAAAAAAAAAAACTTTTATTTATCTATTTATTTATTTATGGCTTCTCCGGGTCTTTTTTGGTGCTCACAGGCTTTCTGTAGCTGTGGTGAGTAAGGGCTATTCTCTGTTGCGATGCTCAGGCTTCTCACTGACGTGGCTTCTCTTCTTGTGGAGCAAAGAAAGTGCTTCCAGGGTGCGCAGGCTCAGTGGTTGCGGTGCTTGGGTGTGACTGCAGTGCATGGGCCTAGTTGCCCTGCAGCATATAGGATCTTCCCAGACCAGCGATCAAACCCATGTCCCCTGCAATGGCAGAGGAATTTTTAACCACTGGACCACCAGGAAGGTCTGACATATTTATAACAGTCTTTTTAAGTTGATAACATGTTAAGTTTGCTCATATTCTAAAAGTGCTTCATTTTTAGCACCCCTCATGTTTCATGCTTTTGATGTCCAAATTTACATTTTTTCTTGTGTATTTAACAAATTACTGTACTTATAGCTATTAATACTAGCTTTACGAGTGAGTATCTTATAAACTTTGCAACATGAGATTATTCTGAGCTTTACTATTTACCTATGTTTAGCAGTGAAACTATAATATGTTTTCCTACTATTAAATAGTGGCCCCTTTTTAGCCTAAAGAAGTCCATTTTTCTTGTAAGGCTAGTTTAGTGGTGATGAACTCCATTTATTTATCTGGAAAGTGCTCTATTTCATCTTCAATTCTGAAGAATAATTTTGCCAGGTAGCGTATTCTTATTTGGCAGGTTTTTTGTTTGGTTTTTTACTTCCAGCACTTTGAATGTATCATCAGTCCCTTCTGGCCTGCAACATTTCTGCTCAAAAATCTGCTGATTGGAGGTTCTCTTGAACCTAGTTGTTTTTCTCTTGCTGCTTTTGAGATTTTTTCCTTATATTTAACTGTTGACACTTTAATTGCAATGTGTCATAATGTAGGTCTCTTTGGATTTCTCTTGTTTGGGCTCTCTAGGCTCCTTGAATGTAAGGGTCTTTTTCCACGTGTTGAGAACATCTTTAGCTCTAGTTTCCTCACTTAACTTTCCCTCCCCTTTCTTTCTCTCTGTTCTCTTTCTTTACTCTTAAAATGTAAATGTGGATTGCTTGCTATCCATCGTTCCCATAGCCTATCTTTGCTCTTATTTACTCTTTTCTTTCTGAAGCTCTGATTGAGTTTCACCACTATGTCTTTGAGTCCACTTTCCCTTTTTTTCTGCTTCACCTTGTCTGCTGTTAACCCCTCTGTTGGGCTTTTCAGTTCAGTTATTGTATCCCTCAGCACAGTGACTTCTATTTGGGCACTTTCTTATATTTTGTGTGGCTTTGGTGAAATTTTCTTTGCTCATCTATTCTTCTGAGCACAGTATGCGTATTTATGAGTATTAGTTTGAACTTTTATCAGGTAAATCATTTATGTCCATTTCACCATTCTTCTGAGGTTTTATCTTGTTCTTTTTGGAACACATGCCTCTTTTCCTTAATTTTACTTGTCTCAGTTGTGTGTCTATGCATTATGTAAAACAGCCAGTTCTCCCCTTCCCGAGGGACCTGCCCTGTCCCCTGGTTGTCTCTCAAACCTCTGTGACTTTCCCGTCAACTTATTTTAGTGTGTAGTTGAGGGTTTGCTAAGATCTGTCATTGTCCCAAAGGGAAGGATCTCAGTCAACACCTAGATTCAGGCTGGTTGGAAACCAGACTCATAGGCAATCACTTTTAAAGCCTGTAAATATACTTCTTACAGAGGAATTAGGGAGATGAGTTTTTCTATTTGCTCCTTCTGTGCTTAGCCATGGGGTGATTACCAGATGAGATTTGTTTATTTCTTTGCCACTATCCCATTGAACTTATGAACACAAGCTCCACTGACCACATCAGCCAGGTGATCAAAGGCACCCCTGCATGGCAACCGAAAAAAAAAAAAAATAGGCACCACTTAAAACCTGGAGCACAAGGTGCAGGCACAGGGCTCCCTCTGGGAGTTACTGATGCTCAGGAGAGTAACAGAAGGATGGCGTGAAGACAATGCTCACCCTCCAAGGGCTCTGGAGAAAACTGCAGTCAGCCCTTGGCTGTGTGTTTAATTAGATGTGTGCCCCTCAGGCTTCCACTGTGAAGGAAAACTGATAGGCTTCTTTCACTAAAAGACGGGGTGACACAGTCTGTTGCTTCCCTGCTATGATCTAGGGGATGAGCTGGTAAGAATTCTGTTTGTTACAGTTCCATGGGACTCACAAGGGTAAGCCCTGCTGGCCCACCAGAGCCAGGCAATCTAGAGGTGTCCTCTGGGCAGCAGAAGCAAAAATCGATGAAGGTACAAGCTGCTTTCTCACGGGCACTGCTAAGCTGGAATGATCTGAGAGAGAATGCAAAGACGGCCTCTGTCTTCAGAGAATAGAGCAGGAGGCCCCTAGATGTGTGTTAAGTTAGATGCCAGCCCCTCAGTGCTACACTTTAAGATAGGCAAATAAGCCTCTTTCACAGAATATCTGGGTGCCTTTTAGGTAGGTCCTGGTAGGGGGGAAGTCCACATGTGAGCTCTTTAGTACCTGCTTCTCAGTTTGCGATAGCATTGTGGGTTTCGTGGACACGAGCTCCACTGGCTTTCAAAGCTCGATGTCTTGGAGGATTGTCTTTCAGGTATAGATTTTAGAAGCTGGTGTGCTTGATGTGAGCTTCAAAGCCTGTGCTGCTCTGGGAGAAGCTCGGGGTTCTGAATTCCCTCTTGATGTGGGATCACTTAGCTGGGAGTGGGGTTTATGGCAAGATTGTCTCTCAGTCTCTCCCGCCTACCTCATTGTGGGTTTTCTCTCATTTGCCTGGTGTATTGGTGTCACTCAGCTAGTTTTTGATTTTTTTTTTTTTGAAGGAAATTGTTCTGTATGTAACTGCAGATTCAGTGTATCCATGTATCTGGTTTGCCATCTTGAACTAGAACCTTAGATTTTTTTTTCTTGATTCATAAAGTATACTATCCTATATACACTGGGATGACCATGATTATAGGAGATTTTTATTTTACTACCAAAAAGTACTAGTAAATAAGATGCCCAAGAAGTTTGCTGTCTTGAATGTTATCAACCAAACTTCACTTGCCTTACAAGTATTATTGACTAGTCTAGACCAAGATTTTTCCATTAGGCCACAGGTACTTTCACATAGCATATAAAACGCACATCTTGAACTGAAAAATAAGAAATCTGATCCACTCCATAGTAAACATTTATAATTGCTAAATTTTTTGCACATTTTTAATTACATGGTATATTGCAGATGTGAGAAATATCACCATCTCTGGATCTATATAGTGGTGATTGACTGTGACTGTATGTTTTGAGCAAACGCAAAGGGAGTTATGTAGCAAAAATAGTTGTCCTTCAAAGGAATAACTTCAGAAACACGTACTGATTCCAGAAATACTGAGTTTATTCAAGATATCTTTGGACTTTTCCCTCAGAAATACTTAAAATCCATACAAGAACATTGCATCAATGATTTATGAGTTGAATCTCATTTTGCTTAAAAACAGAGCTACACAGATAGGTCGCCTTCTGTACTTACCAGTTTTGCTTTCAAGAAGTTTTGTCTATTTCTCAAAATTAAATGCACTCTCAAAGCACACGAATGTATCATCACTGAGAACACTGAAATGTTTTTAAAACATTTACAGAATGGAAAGGTTGAGAAAACTGTTTAAACAAGGGTAGCAACATTGGGGGAGAAGGCAATGGCACCCCACTCCAATACTCTTGCCTGGCAAACCCCATGGACAGAAGAGCCTGGTGGGCTGCAGTCCATGGGGTCGTGAAGAGTCGCACACGACTAAACGACTTCACTTTCACTTTTCACTTTCATGCATTGGAGAAGGCAATGGCAACCCACTCCAGTGTTCTTGCCTGGAGAATCCCAGGGATGGGGGAGCCTGGTGGGCTGCTGTCTATGGGGTCACACAGAGTCAGACACAACTGAAGGGATTTAGCAGCAGCAGCAGCAGCACTGGGAGTATGTGTATGGAGTCCAGAGGACTGTTCAGAAGCAAGGGACTCTCATTTGGCAGGATACATCCTGATGGGTTTCTTTTTATAAAGCTGTCATCTCAGGTGTACCATCTGCAGAACCTTCCTAATTCTGTCAGACAAGAACATTTTCATCATTTCCTCCATTCTTAGGGACTATGACGAGCAAGACAGACCAGGGCAGAAATTGGGAAAGCTGCACATTTGCATCTCAGGTTTAAGAAAAAAGAAAGGGAACAGAAAACAGGAGGAGATAAGCACTAAAAGCACAGTAGGAGGAGGTATTTACTATGTTACGTATCTCCTAGGTACTGTTTTAAATGCTCTTTTCTGTGACAATTATTATTAAACATTTAGCATGAGCCAATCACTATGGTTGTTCTTTGATATATAATGTCTTATATAACCCTTTTAATAACTGCATTTAAGGGAGGTGTCCTTACCAGTCATTTATGGGTGGAAAGATGGGGATTTTTTTTTCCCTATAAGTAAATGGCCTAGACAAGATTCAAACTCAATGTTTCTCTGATTCCAAAACCAGTGATCTATTAAATCATAGCAATAAGCTAACAGAGTCAGCATCTCACTCATCGTTAGTGAGACAGCAAGTTTGGATACAAGCCTGTCACTGGACTTGTTTGTCGCTCTAAACCTGTCTCATGTGGTTTCGGTAGATTCCATCATGTACTTTTTTATTTTATTTTTTCTTTTTTAAATTATGAAAGTATGATAACATGTTTACAGGTGGCGTGGAAAATACAGAACAAAGTTACATATAGTTCCCCTATATATTACACTTTAAGTAGATAAATTAAGATTTTTATCTGGAGTTTCAATAACAAACTTTCAAAAATTAATAGAATGAATAGACAGAAAAGTAGAAGGAGATATGTGAGTCTGTGTTATCACTTAGTCATCAACTCTGTGACCCCATGGACTGTAGCCCTCCAGGCTCCTCTGTCCATGGAGTTCTCCAGGCAAGCATATTGGAGTGGGTTGTCTTTCCCTTCTCCAGGGGATCTTTCTGACCTGTGGATTGAACCCGGGTCTCCCTCACTGCAGCCAGATTCTTTACCATCTGAGCCACCAGAGATATAGTAGACTTGAAAAACACTGTGAACCAATTCAACATAATGTAATTCTCATACAACAACAGGATACAAATTCTATTCAAGTTCCCATAAACCAGAAGACACTGGAATGTATCCAGGGATGTTAAACAAGGTGCAAAAATTTAATCATCTAAAGATATTGAAATCATACAGAGCTTGTTCTCTGATCCCTGTGGAATTATGTTCAAATCACTGTCAAAAGATACTTGAAAATATCCCACGTATTTTCAAGTGCAGTGGGACATTTACCAAAAGAGATCTTTGACTTAGCCATAAAAGACCAAACAGAGGGTGATTGCGTATAAGGCACTTAAATGAGAAATGAATATCAAAATGAGAAATTAATATCAAAGATATTTATTAAGACCCCATGAATTTAGAAATTAAATATCTACTTTTAAATGATGGGTGTATCTAAGCCATAATAAGAATAATTAGAAAATATTTGTAACAGAATAAAAATGAAAAAGGAATTTATCAGAATTTGTTATATGCAGCTGAAGCTGCTCAATGCAACAGAATACACTGTGGAATAAGGTATGAAAACAAATAATCAGTTCAGTTCAGTTCAGTTCAGTCACTCAGTCGTGTCCGACTCTTTGCGACCCCATGAATCGCAGCACGCCAGGCCTCCCTGTCCATCACCAACTCCAGGAGTTCACTCAGATTCATGTCCATCGAGTCAGTGATGCCATCCAGCCATCTCATCCTCTGTCGTCCCCTTCTCCTCCTGCCCCCAGTCCCTCCCAACATCAGAGTCTTTTCCAATGACTCAACTCTTTGCATGAGGTGACCAAAGTACTGGAGTTTCAGCTTTAGCATCATTCCTTCCTGGACACTAGCATAAAATTTTGTGAAATTTGAACAAAATCTGTACTTTAGTTAATAATACTGTATCACATACCACATATTAATTTCCTGTTGGTTTTTTTTTTACAGCATAGTATTTCTTTATATTTTTAGAATTGGATTATTTATATTTTTAGAATTGGATTCAAGCCTCAATCAATTTTTTTTTAATCACTAAAATCCTTCCAGACTTTTAACAGTAATAATAGATGCCAGAATAAATGAAACTTTATTAAAGATTTTAATGAATATAAATTATAAATCTAGCATTCTATTCATACTTAGTCAAACAAGTGGAACCAAAATGTCAAAAATTTTTTAGCTAAGCAAAAATTCATAAGTTTTCTAGAATATATATATTCTATTATACATATTATATACATACACACGCACACACACACACAAAAGCTTTTCAACTGCACTTGATAAAGCCTTGAGAGAGACCAACAACAAAAAAAGAGATGAAAAAATGGAAAACATAAACTGAAATGAGAGCACTGAATCTGAAATAGAAAAGGTGAAACAAACTGGGTAAAAATAAAAGATCATTATATAGTCCAGTTGCTTTTAAACATGATTCTTTAAAATCACACCTGGAACTTTTGAGAAAAAATAATATCTGAACATTTGTATTTTACAAAAAATTAAGATAATTCTAATGTGCATCTGGATTTTAAAAAGTGATTACATTTCTTCTATTAAATGGAGGCTTCAATAATGTAGAATTATTTTGTTTTCTGTTGACTAATCATGATACAATAGTATTAAAATGAATAATTGTTACATAATCACAGTAATAAAAGATGGTTATCAGTTTTCACAATCAATAGCCAGACCAAAAAAAAAAAAAGATAATTACAATTGCAAACCATAATGGAGACATGATTAATTTAACAATATAAAATAATTACACACAATTTGGGAGGTTAAGTAGAAGGATATGGTTGATGGAAATGCTTTCATGTTTTCATCCACCCAGCCATTTGGTATTTTTAATCCATTTACATTTAAGGTAATTATCAATATGCATGATCCTATTATCATTTTCTTAACTGTTTTTCAGTCATGTTTGACTCTTTGCGACACCATGGACTGTAGCCCACTTGGCTCCTCTGTCCATGGAATTGTCCAGGCAAGAATACTGAAGTGGTCACCCATTCCCTTCTCCAGGGGATCTTCCTGATCCAGGGATCAAACCCAGGTGTTCTGTATTGCAGACAGATTCTTTACTGTCTGAGCCACCAGGGAATCCCTACCATTTTCTTAATTGTTTGGAGTTTATTTTGTGTAGGTCATGTCCTTCTCTTGTGTTTCCTGCCTAGAGAAGTTCCTTTATCATTGTTGTAAACCGTGTTTGGTGGTGCTGAATTCTCTTAACTTTGCTTGTCTGTAAAACTTTTTATTTCTCCATCCAATCTGATTGAGTGTCTTGCTGGGTAGAGTAGTCTTGATTGAAGGTTCTTCCCTTTCACAACTTTAAATATATCATGCCACTCCCTTCTTAGCTTGCAGAGTTTCTGTTGAAAAATCTGCTGATAACCTGATGAGAGTTCCCTTGTGTGCTGTCATTTTTCCCTTGTAGTTTTTAATATTTTACCTTTGTCTTTAATTTTTGTCAGTTTGATTACTATGTGTCTCGTTGTGTTCCTCCGAGGGTTTATCCTGCCTGGGACTCTACACTTCCTGGACTTGGTTGACTATTTCCTTTTCCGTCTTAGGCAGGTTTTCAGCTATTATCTCTTTAAACATTTTCTCAGATCCTTTCTCTCTCTCTTCTCCTTCTAAGGACCCCTATAATATGAATGTTGGTACATTTAATGTTGTCCAATATGTCTCTTAGGCTGTCTTCATTTTTTTTTCCACTCTTTTCTATATTCTGTTTTGCAGCAGTGATTTCTACCATTCCGTCTTCGGTCACTTATCTGTTCTTCTGCCTCAGTTATTCTACTAATTATTCCTTCTAGTGTATTGTTTATCTATGTTCTTTTAGTTCTTCTAGGTCTTTGGTAAGCATTTCTTCCATTTTCTCCATTCTTTTTCTCAGATCTTGGATCATCTTCACTATCATTATTCTGAATTATTTTTCTGGAAGGTTTGCCTATCTCCACTTCATTTAGTTGTTTTTCTGGGGTTTTATCTTGTCCCTTCATCTCGGACGTAATTCTCTGCCTTTTCATCTTGATTAACTTTCTGTGATGTGGTTTTCATTCTGGAAGCTTCGGGATTGTAGTTTTTTGGCTCATTCTGTCTGCCCTCTGGTGGATGAGTCTAAGAGGCTTTCATGGAAGGGACTGGCAGTGGGGAAAATAGTCTTGCTCTAACCCAGCCATGCTCAGTTAAACTTTGATCTGATTGTCTGTGGATGGGTGGGGTTGCACTCCATCCCTGTTAGTTGTTTGAGGTGACCCAGTCCTGGAGTCTACAGGCTCTATGATAGGGTTAATGGCAACCTCTACGAGGGCTCAAATCAAGGGTCACATCCCAGGACTGCTGCTGCCAGTGTAGAGAGCCGCTCCGGCCCCCACGTCCACAGGAGGCCCTCCAGCACCAGCAGGCAGGTCTGGTCAGTCTCCTGTGGGGTCCCTGCCCCTTTCTCTTGGGTCCTGGTGCACACAGCGCTTTGTGCCCTCCAAACCTGTTTCCCTCAATCCTGTGGAAGTCATGGAATCAAATCCTGCTGGCCTTCAAAGTCACATTCCCTGGGGATCCTTAGTTCCTTTGCCAGGTGCCTAGGCTGGGAAGCCTGACATGGGTCTCAGAACTCTCAGAACAGTGAGAGAACTTCTTTAGTATTATTGTTCTCCAGTTTGTGGGTTGCCCACCCAACGGGTATAGGATTAGATTTTACAGTGATTGCCCCCCTCCTGCTGTTTCGTTGCAGCTTCTCCTTTGTCTCTGGGCGTGGGGTGTCTTTTTTTTGGTGGGTTCCGGCATCCTCCTGTTGGTGGCTGTCCAATAGCTAGTTGTGATTTGGTGTTCCCACAGAAGACGAGTGCACGTCCTTCTACTCTGCTGTAAAAGTCCCCCCCATGTACCTTTATTTTAGACTTGGCACATCTTTTGAGATGTTCAAGTACATGCTTGGAATCAAGGGAACCACAATTAGATTGAAATTAGTCAGTCGTTATGGTGCCACTTAGTACTGTTTTATTTGATTGATTAACTTTCATTTTAAAACTGTAGGTTTTTTCCACATAGGTTTTTGGACCATGTATGTTTTCTCCATGACCTAATATTCAATGCCATGAAAAGCAACCATTAAGGATTAATTACTTTAATTAATTAAATGCCTGTTAAATGGAAATAGTTGACACAAACTAGCACTGGTACAGATCATTATTGCCTTAGGTTTTCAATTCTTTTTTTTTTTTTTGTCTCATCCCACATATCCCTTCCCACTCATCCCTTGTAAATGTATAAATGGAGCAAAAAAGCAGAAAGCCTTCCTTTCACTGGCCTTCTGACCCCTGATAACCACATGAACTATTTTAAATGGCCATTTTTCTACAATCTCTGTCATGGATGTTTTATCTATGGTTTAAAACATCAAACCCTTGATAGTAGGACTCATGTCCAGCCAGGTGTTATACTAGATTTCCCATTGGCTAAATGCGACCATCATACACTAATCAAAAGCAAAAGTCAGACCTGGGGTCCTGCTCTTTGTCTTAACACTGTTGTGAGGTTGTAATCATTTTTTATACTGTCAGCTGTTACTGTACATGGTGCAGAAAGGAATCATTGGGGCTCCTGGGCCGTAGAATTGAGTCCATTGGAATTACAATGTATCTACATAGATTTCAGCCTTTGGAGTGATTAAGGCTTTTGTTTTCTATGGTAAAATAAAATTTTTAAATGCCTGCTTTGTTCTTCTAAGAGACCTTTGATTTTTTTCCTGCCAGTCAGGTGGCAAGGGCAGAGACTTTTCTTAGTCTCTTTTCTATTAGGCCAGTAACATGAATATTAGCCTAATACTTAGTCTCTTTTCTATTAGGCTTTTTTCCTCATCCTTTCTTCTTCCTCCTTCCCTTTTAGCTTTCCCTCCTCCAGGGCTATTTCTAATCCCCTGGAGAGGCCATCGGGAGTCTGTCCTGTGCAAATCCAGTTTCCGGTTACTTTTTGCTGTATGAAACACCTATCATCAGTTCCTCGGATTTTAATACCTAGACATGTGTGTGTGCTCCATTAAGGGAGAAGGGCTGCAGAATGTGGTGTGCTGTGTGCCGAGACTAATCTTCTATTCTGTAGATGTTGGTGCTCAGTCTTGGTTGGCTGAGCAATTCCCATGTAGCTTTTGCTTAATGTCTGAGTAATTGGAGAGAGGAGGGCTTTGGTCTGTAATTTCTCCTTCTGTGATTTCTTCTCTTTGCACTTTATTTGAGATGAAGAGTGAGTGTGATTTCAGATGAGAAACACTTAACCACGAGTCAGGGAGATGAAATTTCACTGAGATGCAGGATACAGGAAGAGAAAATGTGTGAAAAATCACGTTGACAGGGTTTTCTTGGTAGCTAGTAAAGCAGAGAAAGGAAATTCCCGCACAGCGGGCTTTAATAAAATTGGCAGGCAGGGACGTTGGACTGTATGAGATACTGGTGAGGAACACAGAGATGGAGAAGGAGCAAAGGAATCATGGGGGCCTATCGGACATTCTTTCTCTGCACCTCATTTACTCTTTAAATGAGTTTCCAGATGAGAATTGTTTTCCCATAAATTTGTATCAATAGATTTACGAGCATGGTTGTGCATTTCCCAGCACAAGGGTTAACCAAATATTAGGCAGCATTATTGTTTGGTATTTGTTTTCCAATCCCAAGGGTAGTTTATGAAGAGTGGACCCTTACGTCTGTGTATACCAAACTCAATATATGGAAATTCAGATTCCCAAAGGAGATAAAGCAGGACATGCTCATTTAAGGAAGGCATTCATCATGTATTAAAGACATATGCTTCTTAAGGGCTTGAAAAGTATCCTTTGATTTTCAATTTTTTTCTGTAAATTTTATATCAGTGATATAAAGCAAGACTATTACCAAGATAAAACGGAACTTCCGTTTCTTTGTTGCCTGCGTCACTTTGTCAAGGATCCACCATTTACTTGGTTTGCTTATTTTTTATATTCCCTTCCATCCACCAGTTTGTAAGATTCTTGAAGCAAGGTCCTTGTTGCTCTTCTTCCTTCCTCGATGTTTCACACATCCTCAGAACCTTCCGAGGCATGTAGTGAGTGCTCAATAAATGTTTCATATATGAATGACTTTGGGAGATGGGGAATGTTTGCTTCATGGGAGTGAATCACCTAAGCCAGAGGTGGCAGCTAGCCCAGAGCTCCTTGACCTAATTCCCCGTTATGTCAGAGGGCGTCCTTTGCATCACCACCAGGTCAGGCTGCAAGAGACCAGGAACTAGGGCAGAGAGCATGCCAGAGCATGGTAGCGTCACATAGGGAGCTCTTTGCCTCTCTTACCTGAACTACTGGCGGGGGTAAGAGCAGAAAGGTTTACCTCCTGAAAGCTTCGGCTGAAGGCCCTCCCCATATTGATGCTTGTGGCCTGTGAGAGAGTCCGCAGCTTCCAGAGTGAGGGCCTCACAGCTTAAGCCTTCACCAAGTGCTTTTTAACTCACAACTGGCTCAGAAAAGGCCAACCAGCAAACTCTGCTGGCGACCAAAGCCGGCAATGCACGCTGGTAGAAGTGGAAGGTCTCTTGAAGACAACGGTATCTGCAACTCTGGGCTTCCGTTACCTCCAGAGGAGACCACGAGCTTAGGCATAAAGAAGGGATAAAATAGCTTTTTTAGCTGAAGATATCTATTAAAAGGGTAGGGAACGGGCTAACCACTCCCCCTACCCCCAAGTGGCCCAGCTTTGCACTGGTTCTGGTAAGAGAGGAGGAGAGGCCTCGGCTCCTGCTGTTCTCAGTGGGGTCCCTCCAAGAGCAGTTCTTGTATTAACCACTTCACTGTTTTGTCCCCATCTCGTTATCTGTTCTTGTTAGAATCTTTATTATTCATGGATACAAAAAAAAAAAAAATCCCCATCATTATACCATCATAAATATTCATCACACTTTGCAATTGTGTGCATTTCATTTAACCACTTGGCAAAACTTCTCTGAAGTACCAAGAGTTTTAAGGAAATCTGGCTAATGAGACCAGAGCTCAGGAAATGCAGGGTGGCTTTCCTCCTCTCTGTTATTTGATTTTCACCTGAAAACAAAGGTAGAGTATAAATAATAATTAAAAGAGATAAGCAGGGGAGACTGTCCCTTGCAGTGAGGAGCCACGCATTCCTCAGCTTTGTCTTGATTGTGCTTTTGTGTCGAGCAGAAGATAAGAGAATACACTGAACTACAAGAGAGGGGCTCACGAGTCTGCAATGCTAATGGATTTATCCAGGAGCCTACAAAGGCCAGATAAAGCCCCTTTCTTGGGTTAACAGGGCCCTCTCTTCTCATGTTCTGTATAATTACTGACGTCAGGTTGGCGTTGAGATAAGCGTGGTTCCTCTCTTGGTCTTATTATAGTAGACAGCCATCCTGTTTTTAGTGTCTGAGAAAGAATTCTATCCATCTCTCTCTTCTAATCCAGTTTATCTAAACTGTGCACTCTCCATCAGCATTGAGAGCTTTCCACAGGGGTCGACGAGAACCCAGCACACTTTGGCAGCAGCCAAGCAGAACTGGAATAATGTGCTCCCCACCGCCAGCCCTGCCATTCGGGGCACACAGATTTAAACCAGTGGGGGCATCTTTTATGCCACAGAGTCATGCCTCGAGACAGTTCCTTTCCTGCCCTTTCAGCTTAAGGATACTTTTTCCCCACTGAAAAGGAATTTTTAAGCCGTATGAGCTTGTAGGGAGAAAATATTTATACCAGTATGTTCCGTGGCCCCTGCCTGCACCAGCCAAAGAGTCCTCCATGTCGTTCTGACAGCCTTTATGTTTGATGATGAGACTCCTTCTCTGCCTCGTGGCTAACGGGTACACAGGTGCTGGACAATACTGGTCACCGTTGAGACTGCTCAGAATTTCTCCTTTCCCAGGAGCTTGCGTCCAGCAGAAACAAGGACCACCAACCCAAGTCTGAGCCTGGCTGCTCCTGTGCATTTTGTTTGGGAAGGAAATACCGTGTGTTCACAGGAGAGTGCTCCACTTCCCAAACAGACGGCCAGTTAGAGAAGATTCTCCCTGGTCTGCGCCTGTGGACTCGGAGTGGGTCCTTTTTTCTGCTACTGATTGCTGGGCTCATGCGTGTGCTGTGCGGCCTCCGTCTCCTCCTTTGCTGGCCCATCTCACTCTCTGATTAGAGACTTGACTCTTGGATTCTTGTAAGTCCTCCATGTGCCAACTGATACGGGTTATCAGCAGACAGAAGAGGCTCTTTTCACTTTTTTTTTTTTTTTTCTATTTGGCCCCATCAAAAAGAAAAAAAAGTCTGAATCTTCAAGAAAATCAAGTGTGTCATTTTATATAATTTGTTGTGTCAGTTTATATACGGTGACCTTCGAAATCCAGCAAATTTCCTCAGTGCTCTAACATTGATATTCAAAATCTGGTTTTGAAAATTCTAGCAGTGTTAATTACTCCCTCTGTGCTTCCATTGCACGTTCTTCATAGCCCTCTTATCCTATCATATTTGTTTAATAGACTGTTTTGCTTGCAAGGAACTGTGATTCACTCAGGCTAGCTCACATAATGAGGGCTTAAGGATGCCTGTGCCAATAGTAGCGTCAGAATCTCACGGAAATTTCAAAATAGAAGCCAGTTAATGACCAGGCATTACAGGGACTGGGACTCAGAAGAGGTTCTGGGTTGAAGGAAGCGGTTCTATGGAGCTGAGCAAGGTGAAAGCTAGGGCTCCGCTAGAAGAAATGTAGCCAAAATGTTTTCTGTAGACCTACTCCCTTTTTTGTTTATAGCCTTCTATCCTGACTCATTCTATTTATATTCCCTCTCAAGAGGGCCCTGCTAATTGTCCTGGGTAATTACTAAGTAGCAAGTAAGGACAGAGATGTTTTTCCTGCCAGGACAGGTGTAGCACACCGACTAGCCTTTGAACTGGCTGCCTCTGAGTCAGGGGTCCCCTTGTGGTCTGATCAGCCAGGACCATGGACGCTCAAGACTGAGGACAGTCTCCTTTCTTTTCTGTAGGAGAGACTGTGGATGTGACAAGCTCCTGGGCGAAGCCACTCGGACGCCTCAAAAAACACACGCAGAGCTTAGCACAGGTTCTGACGTATATGAGGTGCTCCATGAAGTGTAGCTAAGTGATTAAGCGAAGCTTTGCCTTCTTTCCTGGGCTTGTTTTAGGTGCAGTGAAATAAGCTGCAGTCTGCCTGTGACTCAGTAGCACTAATTTGCCCGCAGCGGGGAATTCTGCATTCTAAGGCATGGGTTATCTTACTTTTCCTCTGTCCTTTCCAGTAGAGCTTTTTTCTTCATCTATAAAAATCAAGCCATGGTGGCAGAGCCCACCATTTTATAGTATTCTGGGATGTGAAGTCTATCTTAGTCCGCTTTGGCTGCTGTGACAAGTACTATAGGCTGGGTCACTTAAACAATAGAAACCTATTTCTCGCAGCTGCAGGCTGAGAAATCGGAGATGGAGGCACTGCACGGCCACGTTCCGCTGAGGGCCTTCTGCTGTGCAGACGCTGCCCTGCTGCGGCCTGCTCTGGGGGAGAGCGGAGAGAAGCCAGCTCTCTTCTGTCTCTTCTTCAGGCCAGTCAGTTCAGCCGCTCAGTCATGTCTGACTCTTCGCGACCCCACGGACTGCAGCATGCCAGGCCTCCCTGTCCATCACCAACTCCCAGAGTTTACCCAAACTCATGTCCATCGAGTCGCTGATGCCATCCAACCATCTCATCCTCTGCCGTCCCCTTCTCCTCCCACCTGCCATCTTCTTCTTATAAAGTCTCTTCTTATAAAGACACTAATCTCAGCATGAGGACTCCACCCTCATGACCTGATCACCACCCCCCAGCAGAGGACCTCTGTCCAAACCTCATCTCCTTGGGAACTAGGGTGTCAACACATGACTTTTGGAGGGACACGAACATGCAGTTTGTAACTAGGCTAAATCTCATTTTAAGATGAGACACTTGCTGGGATTCCAGCTATGCTATCTGGTTCCCCTGAGTCACTTTTCATGGGAGACCAGAATAAACCCCACCAGCTTCCACCGGAGCCAATTGTTCTGAGGAGTATCAATCTGTATTCTGGTCCCAAGGATGTCTGGGCCTATTTCTTTAGAGGGAAGCGTGAGAGCCTCACATGAACGCCCACCGCACGGCGTGCTCTGCACGGCCGTGGACAGATGCTGGGGTGGGAGTCGGGTGGGAGACCCCCTGGCCAGGACGGCAGGCATGCTGTGCCCCAGCACCCCCTGCAGATTTCACCGTGGGAGGGTCTCCAGGTGACAACGGCACTGAGATTCCGGGACCACATCCAGCAGCACCGACATCCAGGACCAGGATTTTGCGGGACAAAGGCTTCTTGCTGTCTGGGCGTGGCTTCCCGTCACATAATTATCTTCCCAGTTGCTCCTGCCTGTATATCCATCAACTTGATCAGGGCAGAGAACGGGATTAGAAGCAGAGGAAATAATTGCGGTGAGTGGAAAATCAATCTTCCTTTTTGCAAATCGCCCACCGAAACGATGAGTGTCTGTTCCTTTGAGGTAGGTTCTTGAATCGCCCCGTATTGCTTGAATGAGAAACATTTCCTGGTACTTGGGGGCGGGGCGGGGGCACGGTGCAGGACGGGGGCTGCTCCTGAAAGGCTGCCTGCCCCCCACTGCACATGGTAACTTGGCTTCCTGCTGACTCCTTTTCCGCTGTCTCTTGTGCTTCCCCAGGGCATTCTGGGGAGTTGGGGGCAGTTTCTGTGGAAATACACCACTTCCCCCTCCTTCTCTCCATGGAGCTGTCAAAGTTTGGGCCAGAGCAATGGGATAGGTGTGGCTGTTATGAACAACAGGAGCCTGGTGTCCTCAGTAGACAGAGTAGCTGATAAATCTGTGCACAGGATCGATGATAAAAGGAAGAAAAGAAAAAAAAAAAAGTAGAACTAAGAGAGGAGGACAGCCAAACAGATTCCAGCTGAAACTGATTCAGCTTGCTAATGAAGCCACAAGCTGGTACCGAATTCTTCTCACTTCTCAAATCAAGTTTAAAAATTGATTCCGTGCCAGTTACAAGGGGCAGAGCTGTCACTTACCAGGGAGATTAACTTGCTTTGTTGAATCCTGACAGGGGCCAGGGAAGGGCAGGACCCACACGGCATGCAGGGCACTCTGATTCAGCATGACTTCGACTGTGAGGTAGGAGTAAGTTGAGGGCTGGTAATTTGCACCAGTGAAGTCCAGGGAAAGGTGAACTTGGAGGGCGCGTTCAAGGAAGTCCCAGACTAACGTGAATTTTGGCATCTCTGCGCATCCCTGTGCCCTGGCTAGCGAGGCCTTCGGAGTCCAGACCCAAATCCTCTCGTCCTCTTGCTCCACATCCTCCTCCTTAGCCAGCTCGACTGATCAAGGAGGCTGTGGGCCTGAACACGGACGTCAGGACGGCTCCCGAACTTGTGAAACTCTGTGGGTGGGAGAGTCAGTTGCGTTGAGCAAAAGAGCCCGGGATTCCCAGTGCCGAGTGAGTCTCCCAGCCAGTGCGGGCCCTTTTCCTCTACAGCTGGGCTCCGGGGAATTGTCTACACTGCGGTCAGATCTGTGAACACCCCGGGGCCTGGCCGGCCGGCCCCAGCAGGATTTCTTCTAAGCACTATGTGTCTGCCCTATGGCCTTAGATGTTATCAGACTGAAGTTTAAATATATCTCAAGTGACCCTCCGTGTCCTTACACTGCTGAGAGTAGATGGTGTCAAGAAAAAAAGTGCTGTGAATACATAAAATTAGAAAAAAAAGTCTACAAGCGTGAGCATGCGTCTACAGGGCAAGGGAAATTTAATGAAAGAAGAGACGATACACGTTATTCCTCTCCTAAATTCTGCCTAATTTTTAGATAGGTTTGGCTAGGCACAGAAACTGGGGCTATCTTGAGAAATCACGGAGTTAATGTGTTGTTTGTAAAGTCCACGTTTCTAATAAAACAGCGACTGATGGACAAGAGGGTTTTGGGGAAGGTGCCTGGTGCCCCTCTCCCAACTGCACTGCGCTCGAAACTTCACCAGGACGGGATAAGCACGTCATTTGTTTTCCTTCAGCCGGAGCTCTTAATCACGTTCCTAGGAATGAAGACTAACAGACTGGAGGCCTCCGTCCAAATTTCGGATCAGCTTGGCTCCAGTTCTTTCCCTGGGCGACCCGCCTTAAGGCGCTTCCTCCTTGCGTCTCCAGGGAAGAAGGATGACTGTCCTCCTTTCCAGTTAATTCTCCCCAAGCTTGTTGGAAAGAGCCATTAGTTTATGTTTTATTCTTCATGCCCGTAAGATCTTGGGATGAAATCCTCTCAATAAACCACCAAGCCTATTACTATTTTAAGTACCTGCATCTTCCAGGAGAAGGAACACGCTGACTCCCTGCAGGAGAAATAAATGGAGTCAGCTTGTTGGCTGGCACACCGTCTTTAGGAAAGAATAAAAGGAGACACAGATCTTGTTCTGTCTACTGCAGAAAATGTGTCCAGATCTGGGGAAGCAGAGCAGGTTTCAGAAATGTCGTGTGTCCCATTCTCGCTGCTACACAAATCAGGGGTGTTGGCCCAACAGAATAAGCTCTGAACACAGAAAAGGAGAGGCTGCTAGGATGGTGATAAATGCACTTTCTAAGAAGGGTGCAGGAAGAAACAGGTTTCTTCTCTTATTTTAGTGACTTGTTCCATGGCTGTGATGCAAGAAAATGACTTTGGCGACCTGCATCTCAGATGATATATGCAGACGGAGGGAACCCCTGGACTTGTGAACAAAACGGCATGCAGAAATATTCTGTTCTGTTTTACCGCTGTAATCTCTTTGAGAGGCTTTTTTTTTTTTCCACCCCCCACCCCGGGGGGGTGGGGAGTCCTCTTTGTGTTCTTGTCAAAATCGACAGGCATCCATGTGTTACCAAGTGACATGAAGTTCTTGCTTGAATAAGCAGGACTGAAAATCCAGGATATTTCAAAGCACACTATTGACTCAGAGAGCCACCCACTGGATTGGATTTTTCTGGATTACCCCTGACTGACAGCATCAGGGTTTTTACCGCACACTGTCAGGTCCTGCCGTGGCCACACTACGGCTCTGATGCTGGCATCCTCGTCCCAGGGTGTTGTGATAGGGGTGCTGTTACTAAAATGGTTTCTTTTTACTCCGGAAACCCCCACATTTAGGAATTAAACTGAGTCAAAAAGCAGACATCAGGAGGAGGAACTGAAAGTTCTTTTTATTTGACCTTCCTTCAGGGTGAACCCTAACCAATGCCATTGCTGGGAGTAAGATGGCAGAATTCACAGGACACTTAGAATGGAACTGGGGTGATTTTTTTTTAATGAAGATTCGTGTTTTAATCTGTGCGTGTGCTGAGGTTCTTAGGAAGACAGTATGGTGATCTCTGACAGGAAATGTCAGAAGGGTCGTTACGTTGGGATGTACGTGCGGACTTTGAGTCCGCCCCTGTCTTCTGCTGCTCCGGAAATCGTGTAGAAAGGGCTTAGAAGCTGCCTTCTGTGCGGAAAAGGGAAGGGAGAAGAGGGAACTTGCCTAGGAGCAGTATTTGTATACCAAGCTCAGTTTTTACTTAGATACTATTTTTTTTTAAGAGTGGTTTGGCTAATCATCTCCCCCAAAGCACCATGGCACCCTTGACCAATTCCTTGGGCAATGCAATTTCTTGCCTTAAAACAAAATACATTCATTCATCATCCGTATTTAAAAAGGACACATAATTATTGCACATTTGCTGGTAACAGGGTCCATCGGTACTTACAACTCCATCTTTAAAATAGGCACATATGTATTTAACTGCTGAACGACTTGACTAATATAGCAGCACATATCAAACTAAAAACTGACAGAGAATATAGGCCTGATTAGTTATTTATAATCATTTTCAGAAGCGCTTGTTTTCCAGAGGGACCGTACAAAAATCATCATGCTTTTCACAGCATTGCTGCCAGCACTTTCCTGAAGTATGTTTATGTTATCAGCAGAATATGAAACGAAGCTTTGCAAACAATCTCCAAGAAACCGTTTCGCCAACAGTTCCTAAGAAACTGTTAGAATGGTGAGTGAGCAGTTAATCAAGTTATTTCGGTCTCCCTTAATGGCACCTAGGTTGTACACGTTCCTGTAACGAGATGAAAGACTCCGATCATCATCCCCGGGACACGAGATTCAAACACACGTGTGTGCCTCACCCGCCACATGGTCTCCTTTGATTCTTTTTGTGTGACAGCTCAGGAGACTCGAGCATTCCACATGCTTCTCTAACAAAGTGTGGTCCTTGCCACACCGTTCATGTCCTGTCTCTGATCCTGCCTGCTTCCCTCTTGTGTGTGCAGCACTATCTATCAGGAACTGGCCTCTTTAATCAGGGACTCTCAGTCACTTTCAAAGGAGCTTAGATCCCACTTTTGGATGGTCTGTCTACTTTATCCCTTTGGCCTAATCTGAGAAATCTTAGGCATCATCTTGGCTGAACTCCTGGCCAGCTCACAATTCAATGTAGATACAGTCTTGGCTCCTGGAACACACCTATGATTATTCTCTAAAGCAGAACCTGAAATTGTCTTCATCACTTTCCCTACGTTCTTGGGGCACCATAGTGATTTCTCTGGATCAGGCTCCTCATGGTTTGCGTCAGATACTTAGGTTTTCTCCTCTCCAGAGTCACCTTTGTAGCTGTGATAATTTACTCCTTGCACATTACACTGTCCTTGTTAAGCCCACAATGTTGTGCAACTCACCAAGCTTTTTCTACTTTTGTAAGACACTCTTAACCCCATTTTGACTATATGTATAACTTCCTTTAAGCTTCCTAGTCTAATTTTTTTCTCCTCTCATTTTTATTTTATAAAAATATCTATCTCCCATCTCGTTCAGGCAGAATAAAAATGCTTGACTTTTTTTATCTTTTCTATAAATCATCACTGTGTTACGTTGACACATAATGTCTGCCTTACGCTGTAAACTTTACAAGTACAGGTTGTAAACATTAATGTCGTTCTGCACAGCGCTGAGCACAATGTCATGATCACTTCAATGCTTTTGATGATGATGGCGATGATGATAATGACCGCGTAATGCTGTTCTGGTTTGAAAGTATCACACAGGTAGTCCAGTGCATCTTTATTTCTGTTTGTTTTTTTTTTTTAATGAGTTGTTCCTCATTCTATAACGCTGTCATTCTTCATTAGCAAAAAAGGTTACTGTAAGTTATAATTAGTGTTTAGTGCCCTGTCAAATAATTAGGTATAATAAAAAAGCTTTCGATGAGTTTAATGTTAACATGGTATAATTAAAGCCAAGTCTTGAAATGCATTAGGTTGTCCATTATGTCAGACATTTGATGCTTTCTCCCCTCTACAGCTGAAATTCTCAGATGGTGCTTATAGCAATGTCATCGTCAAAGACAAAAGACTCATTATCAGTCTGAGGCAGAATGGGCTTGGCAGTGTCCAGCAAGGGCAATATTTTAAAAATTAAGCAGATCATTTCTACAAATCTACTATATAAGGAAACAAGGAGGCTGTGTGACTTGCCCAGGGTCACATGGTGGTTAAGTTACTTCTCCTTGGTAGTGAGAATTGTGGCTTAGGATTATACAGAGGTGATTATTACTATTACTCCTACCATTCTCTCTTTTGGAAGTATCAGATACTTGCTGTAAGATGATTATTTTTGTCTTTTTCTTGATGAGGTGAAAAAAAACAGGTGCAAAGTAAAAGAACACAAGTTTGTATTTAGCTTTTGCACTGAACAGTTTTTAGGGTGCAGGGCTTGTCATAGCGGCTATTTTAAGGCTCACATACTAAGACAAGGCTGAAGTCTCACCGTTTTTCTCATCAGAATAACTGGAATGTGCCTAGACACTTGGCCATTTGGAACCCTGCATTCTTTGACCTTCTCAGGCCTTCTCTTGTGCATGTCGTATTATCTTTTCTATCCACAAGGATTTTGAAAAAATTCAGCAGAGTGCAAGTAGCCCCTGAAATAAAGGCATCATTCAAGGAACAAAGAAGTAGAAGGAGGGCTCCAATTAAAATGATGAAAATCTTTAACTTTTATTTAGGTATACTTGTACGGACACGTGTATATACAAATACAGATCTTATGGGTTTGTCTGTGTGTGTTTTGTATTGTTTTTTTTTCTTTTTTTTTTTTTACATTTTCTTTTACGTTTATATAATGTCAGCATTTCAAAACAGCACTCGATGAGTAAGTGCAAAGGAACTGCAAAGCGGGCAGTACAAGCACAGGACCACACGGAGCTGGACTTCACACCCAGACGCACACACAATGAGGGGCTTCAATGGGGTGTCAAGAGTAAAGCATGGAAAGCGGATTTTGACTCATGGTAACCTCCAACATGCCAGCATCTATTACACTGTACAGACAATGGGGGCAAGCCCATTGTAGGGAGATTTGTCTGACATCCGAGCAGCTCTGGGGCAGACGCATGGGAAAAACTCAGTGATGCCAAACCAGAGACGGACCTGCCCATTCACGGTTCTGCGCGAATGCAAAACGCGGGAGGAAGGCAAGAGACGAAACATAAAATAAAGATAAGAAATAAAAGGGGGTTGTCGGCAAACGAGGGTTTTCGTGGAGGTGGTTTCCAAAAGAAAAAAAAAATCAGCGATCACAGCTCTGGGAGCAATGAATGGAGGGAAGAAGTTTAAACTGCTTTCTGTTTTTAAATTTTGGGTAAACTAATAAAAATGGCTGCTGCCGTGGCTAAGGCACCAGAGAAAAACAAAGTCCCTGAAAACCCGCAGGTTGGGTGCGGCTCTGCCTTGGCCGGTGACGCAGAGAGGAAGAGCCCCCAGCTGACCTTTTCAAGGGAGCGGGTTTGCAATCTCTGCCATGCTTCGGCTGCATGTGACAGTGACAAGCCTCTTCCTGGAGAAAAATGAAAACAGTCATCTATGAAAACCTCCCCCCACAAATAGGAAACTGAGGCAAAGTACAGAACCGTGACTGAATTCCCTAAACCTTTTCAGACCAACATGCTGGGGTGGGGGGCGGGAAACACCACAGGGCTCCAGCATCAGACCTTGAAAACTTTGAGGACAAACTACTGATCAAAAAAGTCATGTTGTTCCAGGTCCCAAGATGGTGGAGTCTTAAGATCGGGAGGGCGATGACCACACGTGAGTCCTGTATGGAGCAGTGTCTCAGGCCGCTTGTGACTCTTCTTAGCCACGTATACATTGGATGTTTCAAAGCCTCAATGCATGTTTTGTATCCTGAAAGACTATTGTTCTCACTTACAAAAGACATAAGAATCAAATTAATACTTTATTATCAAACACTATATACAACAGAGGTTGCTAATAATACAGAATTTAAAGAACGCAGTTTTTTTTTTTTTTTTCTTTTTTAACGTTTAACTTTTCTTTCTTCTGCCACCCAAGAAAGTACAGTACAAAACAATAGTCTAAACTAACACGGACTGTTACCTGGTCTATTAAAGGATACACGGTATCCACTAAACAGACAGATCCTTATTTCCCTGCTTCTCGCTGCAAAGCCCTTGGCAACCAGGGGCAAAGGTCGCTGGGGTTTGACTAACTGGGGCTGAGAGGCAGCGAAAGCTGCCCTTCAGATTCTGAATTGGTTTTGAAATTAAAAGCTGCTACAAAGTTGCGTCGACATCCTCCTAAAGCCCCTGAGGGTTGTAACATCATCACAAAAGGCCACCAGCACTTTTTGGACAAAATGAAAACTGTCTGATACCAATCATCCTGAAAACTCAATGGCAAGCGCTACCTACAATTACGTCACTTATAGGTAGAGAAGCACGTTTTCTACTGGTGTGGATAGTCTTGCTTTTCTTTTTTTTTCCTTTTACATTTAATTTGTCGTGGCACAATGGTGAAGTAAAGGGGTCTAATTTCACTGTGAAAAATGAAAGACAATGGCAGAGAGGGCCATGAGTAATTATTTCATCATTTGTTAGAGACAAATGCTAGAAAAACCACACAAGTCACCATTTCTAAAATGAAATTAGCACTGCTAATGTAGTTATGACTAAACTGGAATCATTACAGGATCATTTGATTTCCTTGCAGTTATACAACATGCAGTATAATCTTGGTTCTGACTATTGATCCATTTTAGAAGGTATCTTTTTTTGTTCCCCCTTACCCAAATCCCACCGGACCAACAAGCCTGTAACTATTAATAAGAAAAGAAATATTACTGAGTATTACTGAGAGTTCCGAGTATATAAATAGTTAATGCAAAAATAATAATAATAATCCAATGCTGTGAACTTTTGTTTCAGTGAAATGGTGGCTGCTCTCTGTGATAAGACTCTGCCACTCCAGAGACGTTCCTGGTGTCTGGGGGAACAGGACTGATTCCATCTGCCAGGCTGGCAACTGCAATCACACGGTTCCAAGTGCTACTCACACGGTTCCACGTGTGAGCAGACCAAGCCTGAACATCTGCTCCACATGGATCGGGTGAGCCCAGAGTACATTCCAATGTATGTACAACTCTCCAGGGTGCCGTACCTTTACAGCTGCCTTTCATTCACATATTTCTCTAATTGAGAACTACGCACAGTTCTTCAGCAAATTCCCATTCATAAAGTCTGTCCATAATATGACCCCCCCTTTTTTTTAACATGTACATTAAAAACAAAAAAATTTTTAAAAATCCTTATTGTGCTGGAATGCTTCCAATTTTTCACATCTTATATGATCCTTGCATTTTATTGGTTTTGTTTTGAAAGGCATGGTTTCTATTGACGTGTCCTGCCATAGCAAAAAAAAAAAAAGGCTTGATTTCTTTTCCATGTATCTGACACTTTTCCCTGTCTCAGCTTTTGGAGTCCAAAGTTCGTGACACCCTCTGCAGTAGAAACCCCCAAGGCTTGCATTTCCTGGTAACATCCCGGTTGGCCCATTTACTATCCTCTCACCCCACCCCGACAATGAAACAAGATAACCCCCCATATTTCTAAATGTATCAAGGGATACCACTTTTTTTTCTCACAAGTTTAAATAGGACAAGCATATATACTCACTCTCAGCATAAAGTATATCTAAATAATGTATTTTCTATTCTAGTGGATTTTTAAAAAAATATTTTGTTAAAGTCTTTGGGACTCCATCCTGTTTATCTCCCACAGATAAACACATGTTCCCCCTAGGCTTCAGGCTGTGTCAGAAAGGGAAAGGATATAAAATCAACTCTTGAATTTTCTCTTTCCACAGTTTGGAATCTTTATTCCAAATTTCCCTTTAGCCCTCCCAAGTAGTACAGACTGACTCTCCCGGGAGCAGGGGTGTGCGTCGGAGCCCCTGGAGTCGTGGAGTGCCGAGCCCTGGGCACTGGGGTGGGAGTCGGGGGAAGGCCACACCACACTGGCGCTCCAGCAAAGCCAAATTCCGTCCCCTCTGGCCCCTGACAGCCTTTCCTTGGTACGCGTGGTCCCCCAGAGGAGTATCCAAAGCTATTCGGTAATATACTCATCGACCCTGGCTTCTCAGCCTCGGGGAAGGTCACTTTATTCGTAAAAATGCCTCTTTCAGGTTCTTTAAAAAAAAAAAAAAAAAAAGGTTGTAGCACCATGGTGATCTGTATTCAAAGGAAAAAAAAAAAAAAACACAACACAAAATCATCTGGTGTGCATTGCCCAGTCACCAAAAAAATTAGAGGCACTCATCACACGCACATGTCCCCCACCCAGCCTAGCTTTCTGCTTTCGCGCTGGCTCTGTGCTAGCATTCCGGCCCCGACCCGCCTCCCAGACCAAAGGCTTCTTTTACGGAGCACAAGTTTTGCTGCCAAGGATGGTTTAAGACAGTCATCTGTAAAGGAAAAAAACCAAAAACAAAAAAACCAGTGTCTCAACCTTTGCGAAGCCTGTGCGTGTACGCGCTCCTAGAGGAAACGGTGTAACCTGATCTCTGTCCTTAATACCTCCCCTCTGGACTCGACACGCTAACACGGCGTACAGTCCCGAATGAGAAGGCATGAACATCTTGGGCCAGGGGAACAGCCCCCGGGCCTCCCCACCCGCGCGGCCTCTGCCGCTGTCCTTCGGGTCCGCGCAGCGCGGACAGCGGGCCGGCAGAGGGGAGTGCTCGCAGGAGAACGCACAGGAGCGGACGCCCACTGGGGTCCCTCCGACAATCTGGCATGTTCGTCTGGAGTCCGTGTAATTTGGAAGAGGGTGAGAGAGGGCAGGGGCCGGGGCCGGGGCCAGGGCGGGGGTGGGGGTGAGGGAGGCAGGAACTACTTCAGCACACCACCACCACCACCCCCGCAAGCCCCGAGTTGTTGCTTAGAATTCAGGCTGAAAGAAAGAAAACAAAACAAAACAAAAATCTGACATCTGCCAAGAAAAAAACCAATATCAAGTCCCTTCTTAGGATGAGCAGTTAGGTGGATCTCTGGCGTTCCAAGACCCCGATGTTCTCGGTGACAGGCGACGGGAGGAGACTGTGCTATAACGTCAAAAGCGTGGCCAGGAGGAACAGCAGGATCGCCAAAAGGCGGCTGGGTATCCTGGGTGTTTGTGCCGCGTTCTCGCCGCGGGAGGGCTCGGCTGACTCATGGACGGTGTCATCTGTTCAAACAGAAAGCACACGTTCCAGTGAGATTTCACATCCTTAATAACTCTCTCTCGCAGCAGCAGCAGCCTGCTGTTGGCAGACCTCGCCACCCTCTGCAAAGTAGGGTAATGAACCTTGTGCCACCATTGACTTTCATGTCTGCATAATCACTCATTATTTACAGCAAACAAAAGGAGAGGCAGAGAAAATTGGACTTTCTCGGCAACATGAACGGTTTCCTTAAAAACTGAGGCGGAGAAAAATGTGCATGCGCTGTAACCTCTGGCCCGTGAGCTGCTTTGATCCGCTGGCAGTCAAACACACCATGCGCAAACCTGACGTCTGAGCGGGCCTTCTAAACCCAAGAAGCCAGGGAGAAGCAAGTAACCGCGCGGGGGCGGGCGTGGCGGGACGCAGTTAATGCTGGCATATTAGTGGTTAACCGGAGCGGGATGCCCCTTTCCCTCTTTTTAGCGGTTTCATAGGATTAGTGTTGAATGCCTGGTTGCTGACGTCTAGATGCATTTTCAAAGATGAAGAATTAAATGATAAAGGAGCATTTTAACTCAACGATATGTGATGCTCTCCGAGCCTAAATAAATCGGTGCCCACTGGCTTGCCTACCATTAGGAATCAATTATGGTGCTATTTCTATTACAGACCCTGTATCTTCAGGATTAAATGACTTGAACTTGACTATTTTTATCAGGCTGAAGCTGGGCACATAAATCATCAACGTGGATGCAAATTTTCCCCTAAATAAAATGGATTAAGTGAAGTAAGCTTCTTTTATTTAGCCATCAAGTGTTCTGGAAGACTGCCTCCAACTCTGGACAGCCTTCCAGAGCGGCATGATTAACAGACTTAACCAGGAGACAGGAACTCTGCAGCAATTAGCACCCAAACGTGGACCTCACTAGGCTCTCATGTTGTCTGCCTCCTTCCTTCCACCTGGCCGTGATCCCTGAACTCCACTGGGGCCACCGGTGGGGTTCTCTGGTAGATTTCATTTTAGCATCTGTGGGGCTTCTTGTGGAGCTTAGGGATTGGCAGGGTGGGTTCACTCAGTGGTCGGTCAGAGGGAACGGCAACAAGTGAGACTCTCCTGGTGGTTCCCAACTCTGCAGACCTCAAAGGATCATCCCTAAACCCCAGCTCCAACCCCTCGATGGAGTCACTCTCTTAAATACATCTCTGTTTTCACATCATGTCACATGCCTCTTCTTTACCAGGGAGAGCACACCCCCTTGTTATTTGTCTTAAAGCGACCGCCTTTTAGGCTCAGGCTGGCTTCTACCTGAGCTGGGTGCTCGTGGGCTGTCTCTGTTCGTTACTTTCTCTCCCTCTACCAACTTAGGAACGTGTCTTCTCAGCGCTGAGGCTTCTGCTCTTATCATGTTAGCCTGTCCCCACGTGTAGAAAGTGCTGCATCCTTGTGTCAGATTTGCCCTCCTCTCCTGGACCTGAGCAAAGCTGCGTGGAATACCTACTAGCTGAGACTAGAAAAGGTTAGGAAGCAAGAATGGGGAGTTAAATGGATGCAAGGGGAAGAGAAAGCCCCTGCGTGATGTAGTCAAAGACTTTAGACTCTCTACCCTGCTCTTAGCCTTGCAGATGCACTAAATCTGGAGTTAGGAGGTAGGTATAAATGCCCTTGAATAGCCCTAAAAAGAAAATCCAAATCGCTGTTGTAAGAGCGCCAATCCGTTGTTATTTGGAATAACAGAGGACTTGGGGCTTAACTATGAAAGAGCCATGAGACCTGAGGATTCTAAGGGTTCATTCTGAAATACCACTCGTCCTGATACACCTGAAATTACATCAGCCATTGGGTTCCTCTCCGTCTTATTTTCACTAACCTACTACCCAATCCTCTTCCTTGTAAAATTGGGTTGTGCACTGATGAAAGGGACCCAAGTAACAGGAAGACGCTCAGTGAGCTTGAAGGGGGCCCACCATCCCCACCGGGTCAGGGAGCTCAGCGAGGGCTGGCCATGCTTTCAGCCCCCACGGCACAGACAGGGGACTGACCCTTGCAGACTTTGAGAGGAAAACTTTGGTTTCTCACATGAGAGGAGCCACAAGGCCAAATGTGCCTTTCAAGCCTAATCTTTTTCTAAGCCATCAACCAGTAAAGTACCATCTTGGCCTCGAAGGGGGAAAAAAAAAAAAACCTCAGTCCCCTTAGGGCATCAGGGCTTGTCTCTTCTCACCGTAACACACTAGTCCTGGCTTGGGATTCTACGAGCAACCTGTGATTAAACAGGGCCTCGGTGCTGGGCGATCCCATGGCCTCCAAGAAGCAAGATGAAAGCCAGGTTGTCATTTGGGTTAAGTCTGAGCAAATTTCAGAATTCTAAAGAGGAAGTCACAAGCAAAACCTAGCCCAGTAGAGACTGCACCTAAACACAAGAGAATTCTAAAACTGGTAACAGTGAACGTGGCTTGGAGGAAGAAAACACTTCTCTTTGGAAGCCAAATCAAGTCTCGCCTCCTGGCTACAGGATTCCACACCACGAGGGTTTCGGTGGTTCACAGAGATCGCTGGCGAGGTTTCGGAGCATGTTACGTGGCGTATTTCTGCCCTGAGATCATCCTGTATCCCTGATGACAGGAAACTGGCAGGCAGAGTGTGCAAGCAAGCAAACAGAGGAGCACATTCCGAAGACAGGTGAATTAGTGCGCACTGCTGAGAGCATGCAGCCGGATGCAGCCTTGCCGGCTTCACAGTCTGGTCTACACGCAACCATCCAGCACCGTGCGGCAGAGCTGCAGGCCTGAACTTCCTAAGGAACCTGGGGAAGCAGCGAGGCTGCTATTGTATTCATATAGCCAGGGATCATAGCTCAACCTTGTCTGTTTTTTTTAGTGAAGATGCTCACCAGAATGCCCGTAAATATGGTCCTCACTGCCTCAAGGAGCTTTTCCTACATGTACACCTGCACATCCATCCCCAACACACAGGGTCTGACCACAGTCTGTCCAAGGTTTGCAAACTTGTATCAGCTATGAGTGCTTAGATTTGGGGGGCTGTTATGGATTTAAAAGCCCAATGGAAACACAGCCTATTCCCCCAAAGGCCGTAAAATATGTTCACATATGAATGTATCTTAGGATCCTGCACTTTTATCATTAGTTGAATTCAAAGGTAATTTTCCTAATGTCGAAATGGTCCTCCGTGTGCCTCTTTATTACCAATAAAAAAGAAAAAAACATACGATCTGTTATATTTCTAAACAGTCGGTGGGCAGTGGGATTTACCTCAAAAAAAGATTACTGGAAAGCTCTGCCTACAGTACCAGTGTGCATCAGAAGAACTTAATTCAGGGTAAGTTATGTCTGTAACATGCCCAATGCCACCAGTCAGCTTCCACACGACTTGTGAACAAAGCCCCAGTGATCAAGTTCTCTGCGTGGACATCTCTGTCAAGCAATGGTAAGAGAGTCCTATGTTTAGGAATGGGAGTTGAGAAATACAAATATCACCCCTGGATCTGGGTATACCCAGCTCAGTTACCAAAGAAAGACTGTAGACTCCGGAGTCCTTAAAAGAGACCTCCGCTCACTCCCAGGTCCTACCACGGCCCACGGCCTCGAGCCTGGGAGGGGTCTTGCACCTTGAAAAGCCACAGGAATGCTCCCAGATTTCCAGGACACAATTAAAATGTCTCCCTGTCAGCACTCGTTCCTTGCAACTTTTCTAAGGCAGTTAACGGGTCCCTGGGGAGCCGCTAAGGCCTCTGAGAGCTTATTGTACACGCCTCTCCTTTGCACAAGAGGCCTGCCTTCGAGAAACAGAAATGCCTGGAGAGAAAGCCCGACTCTTCCAGTCAGTTACGACGTGGAAGCTCTTGTGTGTCCAGAGGTACCACGTCTATTCGGGGTACGTTTCCCTAAGGCCCGCTGACCGTGTGTCCCAGCAACAGTACTCAAAGGATAAAGCAGGTGTCACAACTTGTTTCATGTCCAAGGCCATCAGAAAGGTAAGTCCCACTGCAAATAGGTGGTGGGGTTTTGGGGGGGGGGGG
>NW_011495082.1:21233912-21257366 GCF_000754665.1 Bison bison bison
TTTGAGGGCTTCTCTGGTAGCTCAGTTGGTAAAGACTCCGCCTGCAGGGATCCTGGTTCGATCCCTGGGTCGGGAAGTTCCCCTGGAGAAGGGAAAGGCTACCCACTCCAGTATTCTGGCCTGGAGAATCCCAGGGACTGTATAGTCCATGGGGTCGCAAAGAGTCAGACACCGCTGAGCGACTTTGACTTAAGCTTTGAGGTAGTCCCAGGAGATGGGTAAGGACATGAGTGAAGACCTCGAGCAAGTCGGGTGAGGAAAGGCAACCACGGGTAGGCGGGTTACAGGGGCTCTGAGGAGCACGTCTCAGTGAAGACAGACTCGAGGGCTCCCCGCCCCCCACCTCACAATCTAACGCAGTAAAGAGCCGGGTTGAACTCATAACCCAGTAAGTGGAGAGTTTACAGATTTACATTATCCACAGTAAGCTGCAGTGCAAATGCTTCAATGATTCCTTTAGTGGGTTTTATTTTTCTCCATAGTGACGGGGAAGTTTGGGTGAGTGGAAGACAAAAGTAGTAGAAAAGTTTATTTATCCTTAATACTTGTCTTGCCTCGGTAATCAAGGATCACATTTGGCGCGACAGCCTACTGCGGATACATTCGTGGGAGCAGCGGGTGTGTGAATTTGTGGTGTTAGGAGGCAACGTGATTATCCTTCTCGGGCCTACTTCTATTGACAACAGCACAGATAATATTCGAAATAAAATGAAGTCCTTCAGAGCAGTTCAATGATGCCTGTGAATTTCTAGAGAAAACTAAAGAGGCTGAATTAGTTGCTATTTTGTGCAACAGTCTGATTACTTTTATCTGAAGATTGGGATCTAATATGAAATTTTTATAAGCGCATACAGTAGAAATTTTCTTTGAATTATACGAAAACAGGTCCATTAATAGTCACAGTGATTCACCAGCATGCTCAGAGGGTATGGTACAAAGAAGTGAGACTCTAGCATTCTGATGGGGCTTCTACCCTAGGATGCTGCATTATATCCAACCCACGTCGAGAGAAAAGCAAAGTCGTAATTTGTCTAACATGCATTAATTACACAGAGATACTGGAGGAATGAGGTAGAAATAAGGAACATTAGCATCGCTAGCAATGAGCAAAAGCAGGGCAACTACAACATGCAAACATGCAGGGAGGAAGGAAGGAAAAAAAGTACGGAGGCACCAGAGATGCACTTGTTAAAAGAGATTCTCTAAGCATACTAACCTGCTGGTTCTAATGAATTTTCTACTTTGTCGTTAACATCGAAAACACGATCATGAACACCTATAGTTTTCATACAGCTATCTATAACAAAAATAGAGATAACAGCCAAATATGTTAGTGAAGACACCCTTTAACTCCCATTTCTTTTTTCTTTTTTTTTTCTTTCTTTCTAATTTTTCCTCTTATTTACGGAGAGATTGGTTTACAATCAGTGGCATGTATCCAAATGCCAGAATTGTTCCCATTTGCTGTGCACGTACAACAGTCTGAGAAACAACAAGTTAGCAACTGCTGTGTACTTAAAAGCATCATGAAAAAAAAAAACAACGATGAGAAAAAATATGATGGAAACTAAAACATGGAGGTTGATATACAAAACAGATACCACACAGGATTTACAGTAAAAAACAGTTTTACCGCCGTGAACCAGACCACACAATAGAGCATGCGCAGTGAAGCCACCCTCAAAGACGCTCATTCGCGGGAACTTACTTGTTGGCCGCACAAAGACTTTGAGCTTTAGACAGGACCGCCTTCCGTTATCTGGGATTGCAGAGGCTGTGGGAGAGACAAAAAGAGAGAGCGAGGGAGGAAGAGAACACGACCAGATTACTCTTCGTTTTCACATGCAAAGTGTCTACAGTAAATCCTTTCCTGAACAAGGGGAACGTACTCTGAATTCTTCCCAGAAGGTGAAACAGAGATACTTCTCAGATGGACACTGATGGCTAGAGAAAAGGGCTGCTTTCCTATGCCTATCTTTTCCCTTCCATGAGATGAAGAATCATGCAAGAACACTCGTAATCTGTAGGAAAATACTTTGGATTCTTATTTCAAAGTCTCTGCCGTTTACCTTGCTCTGTCATCAGTTTTCTCTAAAACAAGAAGATAAAGCTTGAGTCCCCGGGCTACCCTTTCCTCTACTGCAGGAAAAGGGCCCACAAACCCCTGGAGCCCAAGGTGAAAGTGCTGGTAAAAACCAATAAGCGGCAGCTACAAGGCCAACTTAAACATGACCCAGTTCTGCTGGGGAAAGCAAAGCTTTGTCTGTCCTGAAAGCCTGTCTGTCAGTATCTCGCAGGTAATTCAATTAGAGGTTTTACTCCGAACTTGGCTCCACATTCTATATGACTGAACCGAGCCCAGCAACTTCCATCAGGCCATTATAAGTACAATATGCTATTGAGAAAGCCCCCTGTTGCAATGGTACATGCATTTTTTCAAGACTTGCCACAGAGAAGGATGGAATTAATAAAGTGGGCTTACCAAAACATGACAACATGTTTCAAGTTATAAATCATTTGAGGAAGAAACTTTCTTCTCCTTTTCAAGATAATCAGACTGTAAACTTTCCTTGTGTTTGAAAGATTATCTCCCCTCAGTGCATCCAGCATAATGTCAAAGGGATTTCCAAGGCAGTAAGACCCTTAACAGTCACACATGTTTACAAACGCACCCTAGAAATGACAACGATTACAGCAGTGGGCGCTGCATCCTTCCCTCCCTGTGTGTCTGCTTCGAGTGTTTCCTTTGTTCAGAAAAGGCAGATGCTATCAATCCAAACGCACGTGGCTCAGTTAGTTTGGTAATACCCTCTGTGTTCCGTGTGCCTTCCCTCACAGGGGGAACCCAGAAAATTAACATGCTGACTTTGTAGTTGAGAGGATTCAAGCGGCAAAAATTCAAGACTGACTTTCCCACCATCTCCTTGTGCAACTTCAGGCCCACACCCTGGAGGAGAACCGATCAAGTCACCACCCAAAGGACATCAAGCCGGAAGGGACCCTAGTGTCGCTCTTTAACACCTGTTGAAAACTCTCTTTAATTCTTAGACCAAAGTAGATATAGGAGAGACGTTTGCAGCCCGCCCCGTCTTCCCATTCGCTCTGACAGGCAGTTAAGAAGTGCTAACAGCTGGCTTTGCCGTAGGCGTTCACTAAATCAAAGTAGGAAAAACTCCCTCCACCGACATTTACAGTAACTAGTGTTATTTAGGGTATAATATTTGCACTCTGTGGTTTGATCCAGGAAATGGTGTCCTTCCTGTGGACCTCCAACTGCAAGCGTGCATGTCACAAGTACAGTGCACTCAGGTGATTCCAATTCATTAGAAAAACTGCGGCTTCTTGAGATGGTTTATATCTTATTCATGAGGGGTGGTGTGAAACAGTGACACACGGATATTCACGCTGCTAATCTATTGGTTTCTGAGCTGGGGTGAGCTTACGACAAGCCTCATGTACTTGATTTTGCCACATGCAATAGCCGATTCTACTGATGACACTATAAGATACAATGAGCTCAAGGCAAGATTAAATGTTTGTTTTAGTGGGGGAACTTCTTAGAGTCAGTACAGGTTTTTCATATATATATATATATATATATGTGTGTATATATGAGAAATCCCATTGGTCCAGACATAAAAATCACTGGGGCACATTGGAATAATACCAACACGTGATAAGCTCTGTCCAGGCAAGAACTGGAGAATTCTTTCACCAGTTCGCAAAGAGGAGCAATTAGCCTTAGCTACTGGATGAGCTCCATTGGTCTGCGGATTAAGAGCATACAATGCACTTATTTATCTAAAATAAAGACCGCCCTTCCCCACCAGACTCTTCATTACTTCCTCACCTCTCTCTATCACCAGACAAGCTCTATGACAATGGTAACACGACAGAGCCCTTATGGTGCAGTCGGACTATCACACTCCAACCCTTGGGCTGACGAGCCAAGACTAGAAGCATGTCATGTGAGCGCAGCCTCTGCCCTGAACCTATGAAATAACCTGTTAACCCTTCGTGCCAGCCTGAGAGGGTGTGCCTTGAGAAGTCAGGATTACACGGGTTCCTTAGTTACCACGCTAGAAAACAAAAATAACACCAGAATGCATAAAACCCTTTCCCATACACCAGCATAACGCAATCTTTTATTCAAGGCTTAAAAACAGTGGGACTGTGGCTTTATCCCACGTCATGCTCCAGGTTAAGAAACTCCCACACCCCTTGGCTGACAAATAGAGGGTGCCTTTATACCACTTACAAATAGTGATTGTTAATTATTAGTAATATTTGAAGATACAAAGTAATATGAGATTACTGGTCACAAAAAAGCAGAGACAAGCACTAAAAACACACACCAAAAAAACCCACAGAAAATGAAAAATCTAATAGTCACACAAGTAAATTTATAGGGAAAAGTCTCTTGGGATCAATGATGAGCAAGATTGAGGACAGATAGAAGTAAAAACTTAAAATGTGCCCAGCTTTTGTCAGGAGGTAGGTAGAATTAATTTCTGTGATTCTAGAGAAATCACTTTATGATCGACCCTATTTTAGATAAAATTTATATGTAAATTCTTATGTTGCTTTCCTTAGAAAAAATAGTGAACATTTATATATATAAATAAATGATACATATTATTTATAAATAAATAAATGAACATATATGTATACATTTATATATAAAACCAGATCACTTTGCTACACACCAGAAACTAACACAACATTGTAATATCAACTATGCTTCAATTTAAAAAAAAGATACGGATTTTAAAAATAAAATTTGTCAGATTAAAATGAGAAATTCATCTCATCTTAAACATTTGTCACGTAACCCAAATTCATATCCCTTTATTCAGTTTACTGCTGAAATTGTACATCTGGAGTCGGGCTGGGAGTAGGGATACTAGGACCATTAAAACCAGCACAACTGCCCATTCCATGGTCAAACGGAAACTATAAATCAATCACCTCAATGATCTGCAAAGCACCAATCCCAGCCTCACACCACATAGTGAAGAATCTAGGGGCCTTCCAGTTCTGGCTTCCCTTGGGGCTCAGCTGGTAAAGAATCCACCTGTAATGCAGGAGACTCGGGTTCTACCCCTGGGTTGGCAAGATCTTCTGGAAAAGGGATAGGCTACCCGTATCCTGGCCTGGAGAGAACCCCATGGACTGAATAGGCCATAGGGTCAGAGTTGGACACGGCTGAGTGACTGTCACCTTCCGGTTCTCTGAGTTTAGAGCATCCTGCTAATAAAGGGCTGTTCATCTTCGCTCTGTCCCATGACCCCAGACAGGAGCCCAAACTTCAGCCATTCCTGAAAACCTGTGCGCTTGCTCTCCTGGGGCTCAGGTGAGCATGGCCCAGCACTCAGCAACCAGCTTGATGCCTAAAGGGACCAGGTTCAATGCCTCCAAACCAGTACTTCCGAAGGCTGACTCTAGCACTGCAAACACTTGGAAAGTTCCCATCGCAGTTTACCATGGGCCCATGGGTTGGATGTGGCATCACCTTTGGGGCAGGCCACTTTTGCCCCGGCTCCAAGGCTCACCGCCTGGCACGCCTGCTCTGTGCGTTCCCCTCCCGGGGAGAGTGCTGGACCGAGTTCCGTGCATCTAAGGAGCTGAACACAGAAAAAGCAACGGCTGCCGCCCTGCGCTTCCACTGTAAAAGGCTGCGCCCTCCTTAGGACTGCTGCCCCCTCCCGAAGCGAGGTGGCACGCTGTGAGATTCTCACTGGAAAGGCACCAGTGGCACGGAGCAGAGGGAGACTTCCAGCCAGGAGGGTGCCAGGGACTGGCACCTCAGGGCTACAAGTGGCGAGGAACAGAGCCAGCTGACAGCCGCGTGAGTGAGCTAGAAACTGCATCTGCAGCTGAGCCTTCCAGGAACCATCACCTTGGGAGAGACAGACCCAGAGGACCCCGCTAAGCTGCCCCTGGATTCCAGAGACCCAGAGACTCTGAAGAATGACAGATGATGCCTTAGCCACAACCTTGGGGGTGGTGCGTTACTCACGAGCTAACTGACACAGGGCTGTGTGCAGACACCCCCGCGGCTTCCATGCGCATGTGAGGCCTGTGGGGCACTGGGCTCCCGGCTCCCACACAGCAGCCCCCCGATGCTGCCGCCACGTCTGAAGCACCACAGCCTTACGAGTTTACTTTTCGAGCTCCTGTTACGAGTCCACTTAAAACAGGCCCTTGAAGAGAGGTAATTATAAACTGCTGTTGAGCAAACGCTACAAGACACATCTATTTGTTTTCATGCCAGCGTTTAGAAAACTGTTTTCATTTTCCTCCCCGCACCGCTGAGCTTGTTTTTGCTCATGCAGCCATCCCTGTGCCATCTCCATAATTAGCAGGGTGCCTCAGGTGAGCTCCAAATTGCCGGGTGGACCTGAAAGAGCTTTGGTATTACAGGATGTCCGCTTAAATCACAGAATGCCTTTCCTCCAACACGAGAAATACAACATAAAGGGCAGCTTGAGAACACGGGAAACCAAAGGACGTGTCCTCATAAGTTAACATTTCTCTTCATGTCAAATGTCAAAACTGTCAATTATGTTTATACAGGCTATCAGATTAAACATAAACATTATGAGAGTTTAAGCAACTCAAAGCAATCGCGGTAACAAACGTTCGCCTTCAGGAAGAACTGATGAAAGTTTAGCAGGAGAGAGATGAGACGCTCATTCTCTCTTCACACTTTCAAGTCCAACGCAGTTCTCCTTCGTTTGCTTTATCATTCCTCAGCCTAACCTCGTGTGTGTGTGTTAGTCGCTCCGTCCTGTCCTCCTCTTTGCAATCCCATGGACTGTAGCCACTGTCCATGGGATTCTCCAGGCCAGAATACTGGAGTGGGTATCCCTTCTCCAGGGGATCTTCCCCACCCAGGGATCAAGCCCAGGTCTCCTGCACTGCAGGCGGATTCTTTACCATCTGAGCCACCAGGGAAGCCCCTGGCCTAACCTTATTCATCTTCACATCTTAATTCCCAAAACCAAATTCCCCCTTCAGTGTCCCCTGTCCATCTAGGTACTTCAGGAAATTTTATTTTTAAAAAGAATCAGCTGCTTTTGGCCCCCCCACAAGAAATGAGTATGGGGGGCGGCGCTTAAGAATGAAGTTTTCCATCATCCTGTTTGCCACAGGAAGTAGTTCTTAATTTGTGCATGTGAAAAGAAAGGATAGGCTATTAGTTGTTAGCACAGGCTGTTTTTCCTCCGTAGGTTTTCCTGTGGTCTAACACAGCACAGATATATATGTAAATTAGACAGGTGACGGCAGAATTAAGCACTAATATTCTTTTCACAATAAATGCTGAAAAAGTAAAGGCCATTTTAATAAACGGTACTACTGAAAATGTCTTTTAGAAGTCAGTAACTCAGTGAAATGCATTTTGTGTACGTGGGTTGAGGGTGGGGTACAGAAGTTGTGGGGATAGGACAGAGATTAACCAAAGCCACATGGACTTCTTGGAAAATGGTTACCAGATCCCCAGAAAAAGTCTTAAAAGTTAGACCTCTTGAAAGAAGACCCCAGCAACAACTTGCAGCTGGTTACCTTGTTTTAAAAAGCAGCATGACACCTAATTTTCATATTAAAAACAAAATCACCAGCTGTGAGGCAGTACATCTCACCAGCCTATACCTTTCGAGATTTAAGAGTCACATGACTTAAAACCCTGCTCTCAGCTCCCGGTTTATCAAGGTTGCATCCTAAGAGCAACCTCGGCCGTTGACTCCTCCTCCACCCACCCGGTTCCTCTCCTGCAGCCCTCAGTGTCTCAAGATTTAAGTCACTGGCAGGTTGAAGGTCAAAGCCCCAGATGTAAAACCTGGAAAACAGTGTTACTAAGTAAAGGTGGAGAAAGTTAAAATATCATGTAAATATTAGATACGTTGATATGGCTCTGGGGATGTTTCTTTATATATATATATAGAAGGAAGAGGGGTATTTCCAACAATAAAATAAGGGTAGAGCACACTCTGTAAGCGAAATCTTGGTTTCAACACCAGGGAACTGTAACAGGGACAAAAAAAAAAAAAATTAGAGCAGAGTTCAGGGTGAGAGAAGTAAAATAAGTTCCAGCTGTGCTGTCTCAGACAAAGAAGAGCAGAGGTGCCCAGCCTCACATCCGCGACTCCCTGACCCATCTCTCTACCCCCTTAGGCAAAGTTTCACTGCAAATGCGAACTTAAGTATTATTTAAATTCCACCAGCTAAGCTTCAGCAGATCAATGACTTTGCCTCGGCAACCTCAAATAAATGTCTGAGGACCAGTTCTTTCCACCAACTTCTAGGAATAAACAAATAAGGCGTCATCATGTTTTTGTACACTTTTGTTTCAAGTGTGGGCCAACTTTACTTGCTTGTTCAAGCTCAGGGACAACACATTTGCTTCTACTGCTTATTGAGGAAGGCCAGTCCCATGGATTTGGATATCTGTGAAAGCAAGACCTGGATTGTAACCTGGATTTCAGAGAATGCTTTTAAAATACCCTCTGTAAAAAGCGTTTCTAATTCTTGTTAGGAAAAATTGAAGTCAGCTTAAACCTCAGATTCTGAACCTTCAGACTTGATCTTCTTCTGTGATGTGACTGGCGAATTCTAGTCCACCCAGGCACAAAATGTGAGATAACACTCAGCTATCATTTGGATTGTTAACAAACCTTTAAACACGAGGAAATGTAGTTTCAGTTCCTAATTGGATATTTTACTTTTTTTTTTTTTTTTTAATTCACGAACATCTTTAAACAGTTAGGGAAAAAGAAAAGTTTCCAAGTATAAACTAGTGTTGGAACTATTTGATGAGACCTGGGCTTGCCCGAGCCTTACTATTGAAATGACGGTTCCAGGCCCTTAAGGTCAGATCGTTCTGTATCTCTCTCTCTCATTTGCAGTGATTTTGTTGAATTTCACCCCCTCTACCAAATAGGTATAATCTGGCAAAAGGAGACAGACAAAATGATTCACTTACAAAATACAAAAAAAACTCTTCCTCAGCTAGAAGCCACATAATAAAAGTAATAACCACAAAAACGAGAAGTCAGACAAGTGCAGAGTTCCTGGAATCCCAGGAAGGAAACACGTATTCGTTATTACTTTGACACAGGCTCCTCGGTCACCTCAGCGATGTGCTGTTGGGGGTGACTGTTAACCGGTAACCAGTGAAGGCCACAGACCCCGTTACTTATTTGTACAGTAATAACAGAAACCTTGTCATTCTCATATAGCACTAATGGAGCATGACAGCAAATTACTAATAAATCAAGTTAATACAGTTCAAAGAAGCCTCTAGAAACAAGTTAGTATTCCTCTGAACCTTTCCTAATGACCTTCATCCTTATCGGACTTGGTGGAGGCCTCGGAAAGGGCCCGGGTTAGTGGCCTGAGTGCACGTGAGGGTGGTCTGAACTTCCTCCTGGTTCACTCATTCTGATGGCTTCTGTGCCTGGTGGTCAGCTGGTCAACCCACACAGGCCTGGATTTCCCTGTAAGCCTCCAGCTCTGCAAAACAGTGGAGGGATGACCAGCTTTAGAGGGGCTGGGAACTTCTGCATCACGCCTGGAAACTCAGGTGACACATCCCTATAGCTCTAGAGTGTCACTGCACTGTTCCACAGATGATTCGGTCAGCTCGGTCCACAACGCGCCCTCTGCATGGCCCTTTCCCTAAAGCAAGCAGTCTCTGGTTCCAAGGGCAAATTTGGACGAGAGGAAAGGGATCAGCTCTGGATAGCAGTGATAAAAAATAACTTATGAGGCACAAGGGGAACCCGGGGGCCAAGCCTGACCCTTTATCTCCAGCCTAAATTAGAAAAACTGGATTCTACCATAGTTTTGTGGAGAAGGAAATGGCAACCCACTCCAGTACTCTTGCCTGGAAAACCCCATGGACAGAGGAGCCCGGTGGGCTACGGTCCTTGGGGTCACAAAGAGGTGGACACGACTGAGCAACCTCACTGCTACTACTACCGCAGTTTTTTGTGTGTAGAAGGCGAAGGTGGAGCGCGAGGCGGTTTATGTGAGCATGTGCACTGAGGCTGGGTTTACAGAGAATTGCAAAAGGCATTGGAAGACCCTGATTCTCGTGAAAAAGCATCTGCAGACTCTGTGAGTTCTTTTTTTTTTAACCCATTTTAAGAGTGTGAGCATGCCATCATATTAGAGGGATACTGCCAAAGATGAGGACATAAATCTCACCGAGAGGCAACCTGGCTGGCATGGAGACTGCCTCTACAGCTGCTCAGACTGACTGTGCCACGGGGATGGCCCAAAGCATCAATAAAGCCAGTCCAGGGGGGCGCAGATGCTGCAGCACACCCACAGCCGTCCCCGGATTCTGTGCTGCTGTCAGCGGCTCCTTCTCCCATCCTTAATATTCTTCTGCATCATATTTGGGTAAATATCTCTTCACACAAAGCCCACTGGAAAAGACCCTGATGCTGGGAAAGACTGAAGGCGGGAGGAGAAGGGGACAACAGAGGATGAGATGGTTGGATGGTATCACTGACCATCATGGACATGAGTTTGAGTGAACTCCGGGAGTTGGGGATGGACAGGGAGGCCTGGTGTGCTGCAGTCTGTGGGGTTGCAAAGAGTTGGACACAATTGAGCTACTGAACTGACACAAAACCCATCGTTTCTTTGGTGGTGGTTCTCAGTGAGTAGGTCCTGTTTCCCCATCATCTGCCCTGCCTGATAGTAAGTCGCGCATCTGGACAGGAGGAGCATTTGATGGGTCAGCGGGCCCCGAATCTGACAGAGGCCTGAATGGAGGAATCTGTGGAAAGCTGCCTTCTGCCAAAAGGGAGTTGTTTAGACACCAGGGCTGGACATTTTGTTTCACACCAGAAACACTTTCCTTGAGGAAAGCCGCATAATAAAAGTAATATGTGTTGACTGAGTGAATAAAATCACAGCTAACACCGGGGCCCGCATTCTCGTGCCCTCTGCTCGTCTCTGTGTCCGACCGTTTCCCCTCCAGTTCACGCCTGCACACACAGCATCACCCCACAGAGTAGCAGCCAGCGTCTTTCACAATCTGCCCCGACCATGATATCCTTCTTGATCTCTCCTAATTCCTTTCCCTCCTTTAATTCACATTACAGATTGAGGGCAAAAGGAGAAGGGGGTGACAGAGGATGAGATGGCTGGATGGCATCACTGACTCGATGGACGTGAGTCTGAGTAAACTCCAGGAGACACTGAAGGATGGAAGCCTGGTGTGCTGCAGTCCACGAGGTCGCAAAGAGTCAGACACGACTGAGCGACTGAACAACAATCCATGCGAACAGCCCAGGCCCAGTAATCTTTCCTCCCAGAACCACGCCGTCTCCGTTTTCTCATGTGACCTTCCCTGTGCCTTGGAAACGTCTCAGCTTCCTCTGGCCATGTGAGCTAGGTCTCCATTTTCCTAACATAAAACCCTTCTTCTGGGTTCTTACCCTGATCTGTTTCTATCCCCTTGGTAGCACACACCCCAAATTCAGTGTTTTCTGAGCTGGGCTGTTACAGTGCAGAGTTATGAGTTCCTGTGGGCAGGAGCCATGTTGGGCTTTCAGTTCTGGGGTGGGGGGTGGGGTTTCACTGCTTTGCTCATAACATGCTCAATAAAGATGTGAAAAATTAGTCTACGGATATAAAAAATCTTGATATCTGCAAAGTGATTTGCTGACCAAATACCAACAAACTCAGGATTAGAATAAAAAGGGAAAATGAAGAGTGGTTAAGGAAAAAATAATAATAATTTTGTAAAATCCTTTTTCCTGGAAGGTGCCTCAGCCCTCCCCACTGGCTCCTTCTTATGGAATGATGCTGGAAACTGTGACCTGATAGCCAAAACCCAAAAAGGCACATGAAATTCAAGCATGTGTTATTTTCATGTTTTTGAGTACATGGTCCAAGAGGTCAGAAGTAAATGAAGGGAACGTGGGCACTGTTAGAGCCAAAAGCACGCACAGTCTCATCACATATCCAGCCTGGGTAGGGGTGGCAGGCCCCTCCAGTACACAGGAGGGTAAAGGCAAGTGGTGCTAGAATCCAGGTGACCACAGGCTGCTCTCACTAAGGACAGGAAAGTCATGTTTGAGGAACTCTTGATCAAGGTGAGAATGAAGCCATCTGGCTGAAACCCTCTAGTCATTAAGAAGCCTGGCAAGTTAAGATACCTCATAGGTTAAAGGAGATGTAATCCCAGAGTTGTGTTAAGGGGACACTTAGTTACAATTGCATGCGAATTTACACCTGATGTGAAGAATTGACTCACTGGAAAAGACCCTGATGCTGGGAAAGATTGAAGGCGGGAGGAGAAGGGGATGACAGAGGGTGAGATGGTTGGATGGCATCACCGACTCGATGGACGGGAGTTTGAGCAAGCTCCGGGGTTGGTGATGGACAGGGAAGCCTGTCGTGTTGCGGTCTATGGGGTTGTAAAGAGTCGGACACAACTGAGCAACTGAACTGAACTTAGTTACAGCTGAGTTTAAAAACTAAGTAGAGACATTTTTAAAAGCATCACAACCAGTGTGTTAGTCGCTCAGTCATGTCTGACTCTGCGACCGCATGGACTATAGCATCTCTCCACAGAATTCTCCAGGCAACAATACTGGAGTGGGTTGTCATTTCCTTCTCCAGGAATCAAGACCAAAGAGCTAGTAACTTTTGTGTTAAAAAAGCATCTGAGAATGTGGAACTTTAATAACCTATAAAGAGTAGGAAAACTTTGGCCATTTAGAATAACAGGTCAGACATGTAACTCCAATGTAAAATATAATGGAACAATTGATTTCGACTTATGATTAAGTGAAATTTTAGGTTTATACATAGTTTTAAACCTTGAGAACTAAAACCTCATCATATTTTTAAGTTTAAATTATGATGATGATAAGAGTTACTTAAATACTTGGGAAAGTTTTATAGTCAATTTAAGTACTTGAGAAGGGAAGAAAATATATCAAATC
Source organism: Bison bison bison (assembly GCF_000754665.1). Lineage (NCBI taxonomy): Eukaryota > Metazoa > Chordata > Mammalia > Artiodactyla > Bovidae > Bison > Bison bison. Next base: position 21,246,881 of record NW_011495082.1, read on the forward strand.
TTTAATGGTTAAAGGAGTTTAATTAACCAGGTTTACAAATAGAGCCAAATATTTAAATTTACTCATATACAGAATAGTAACATGCATAGACTAATTTGAAGAGGTAAAATTTGAAATATTAAAGATTTTTTTTATTTTGTTACTTTAATAAGTCAGCTATTAAAATTTAAATGCAAACTAACTCTTTAAATAATCCTTCCTAAGACAAAAAAAAAAACTATGCTGAATGTTTCTGGCTTATTCAGTTTTCATTTCATTCATTCATTTATTCTTTCAAAAACATTTTTGTTTGCCTGCTTTGTACCAAGCGCTGCGTCAGATTTTGGGAGCTCTGTGGTGTATTAAAAAATGGTTCCTGCTTCTGGAGCTTACAGTTTAATTGGGATGGAGACAATAAACCTGGAAGCAAACAAATCTCCAACTGCCAATTATACTCAGACCTATAAAAGGAGCATCCAGCTGGTGGATAAGCCAGAAATATTCAGGTCCATATATTACAGGAAATAACGAAAGGGACCAAGGTGTTGACATGTAAACTCTTTACCAACCCATGGTCTATGTTTCTCACTCTCTGAATATTACTTTTATATATTCTCTTGCTAAAATGCAGAGAAATCTCACAGCTAGAGCAAAACTTTGACCACATTATTGCTGCAGCAAACTTTCTGAGATATTAGTATACTATTTGGTCTGCCAGGAAGCCCAGTTATCAAGCGGCTAATGCACAGATGACATCAAGATGGATAAGAAAAGGTTGATCTGTTACAATTATGACTTTAATATGAAGTATATTAAATAAATCAATGAGGTATTTTTAGCTTCTAGTATTTGAGAAGTCCACAGAATGGAGAAAGGGGTTATCATACTCCCAAATATGTTCCTGTTTCTTAAGAAATTTGTGATGCTAACATATAAACACAAGCATTCTATCCACTAGCTATGATAGTAATACTAGGAATCACTTACCTTTTGATACTGACTTCGTATGTCATATAAACAGGAATTTGTTTGTTATATGGTATTTGGGGCAAAATTTTTCATTTTTGTTCTGCTTAGTGAAGGAAAAAAAGTACATATTCTTGGGTCAACATCATTTTAATCTAGGAGGCCTCAGTTGAAATTGCCTTTGAAGTTTTGCTAATTACAAAGCTCAACAGGGGGTTTTCCTTATTTGGTATAACTCATATTTCTATTCATTAACCCCAGTTTTAAAAAAGATTAAAAAGTCTGACTAGAAACAACTTAAAAGTTTGACACTTAGAAGCTCCAGGAGATAGTGAAACACAGGGAGGCCAGGCGTGCTGCAGTCCAGGGGCCCCAAAGAGTCGGACACGACGGAGCGACTGAACAACAACAGCGGAAAGTCTGAAGACCAGCCTCTCCCCGAGATGCCTTTCCGATGCTTCAAGTGCAAACTGCCCCCGCCACCCGCCCATCCTATCTAATTATCAATCTCGTGTGTGGTTACAGGAAGGGGAGGTAAAACTTACACCTTTTGAACTTCCTAACTACACTGTGCTGCGGAAAGATGAGAAAGCAGTTTTTGTGCAACCTCTATATTGGGAAAATTTATGTCAACCTGACTTACAAGGAAACGGGGTTCTGAAGGGCCATCCTGCCAGCTGCCTTTCTCGGGGCCAAGCCACCGGCCCGACGCTTTCATTCTGGTGAAAGGATCATTCCCAGGCGGCCCTGGGGAAGCTGGCCCTCCTGTAAGTGCGCCCCTTTGTTATGAATATGGAACAGATGGAGCCAAATCTATCTGCTCCATAGGAACAAAAACACTTACAACCCAGCTCTCTCTATTAAAAGACTCTACTTAGCTCCTTTATACCATCGGCGTTCTGTGCACTGCTGTGAGGTTTTGACTTTATAGAAAAAGGCACTTCATAAAAGCAACAGTTCTTACTCTTAAACCAAAGTGGCCTAAGAACTAAAGAAGATGAATACATGGTTTCACCCACAGGACTCCTTGGAGATATGCAGATATTCAGTTTAGGGGCATGCGAGTGTGTGAGTGTGTGTGTGTGTGAATTGACTGTATTCAATTCTGGTAAATGTCTGCATTAAAGCCACATGAAAACAGAGAGGAGAGCGATGAAGATGTCATGTTTCTCATTATGAGGATGGCATCTAATTGCTCTGGCATAATAAAATGCCAGGATTTAATTTCGTACGTATGTCTGTAAGGCTAGCGAGGCTTGTCTTGAACCAAAAAATATGACTAGGCACAACAGAATCACGCAAGTAAATACGGTTAGTAATGAGGACCGTATCACAAGACAAAGGCTATATGATGCGTCCTCCCCATGAAAAATAGTGATAATTACATTCAGCATCATGCCAATTTGCTGTTACAACTGGAGAGCCGGAAACGCCGCGGGTGAAACCAGCGCATTTGGTCATCATGCCAATGGGCCCAGGCACACCCAAGGGCCATCCTTACGGAGCGCTGTTGCAGAGAGCTGGGTGAGCCTCGTGGACTCCGGGTGGTGGGAGCGTGGGTGCCAACGAGAGACGCCCCTCCCTCCCCTTGATGGCAACAGGGGGAAAGGAGGGCCTGCCCTGTTTCATGCCATTTATTATCCTGATGCATTTACAGTCCGGGCCGCCTCTTCGGAGATAATTGAAAAAAAAGGAAATTCTGGGGCAGGAGGCTTTGATTCTGACTAAATCAAGTCTCCGGGCAAATTTCCTCCTGCCAGCGGAAGCACAGCTTGTCTGAAGTCGTAACCTTTGTTGGAGGAGAGGAACTGGCCTTGAAGCAGATCATGAAGCAGATGCTTTATGCCAAATCAGAGTCTGGGGAGACGTAGGCTACTGCAAATAAAACTCTTCTTCTGTCTGTTCCATCATTTCAATTCCCCGCAGTGTGAAATATGAACTCGCCAACAAATGGCCAGCGTGCTGTGCCTCGCAGCGGGGGGGCGGAAAGTGCCACAGCTGTGCCAGAGCTTGGAAAACTCGAGACGCGCCTGACATGTTCATTAGGCCTCTGTTCAGCAGGGCCCGAGCCAGGCCTCTTGCTGGAACCCACCACGCTGGGCAGGAGTCGGACCGCAGACCCCGCCCGGGAGGCAGAAGACACGCTTTCCACCAGAACGCCACGCACGACCTGGCCTGATCCCTCAGATGACCCCACAAGGTTGCTCTTTACACCAAGAAATCATCTGGGTACCAATAGATTGAAAACAAACAAACAAGAATGACTGAAGATGATCACAGCTTTTTTTTCTGACTTTATTAGCAGCCTGCTCTGTGAACAGTAAAAAACTGAAAAGCTGACACATATCTCCAGCCTCAGAGCATCTCTGAGAGATGGAAACAGCCCAGTGAAGAAGGCATCAGAAAGATGATCAGAAAGATATCTTGTCTTTATCAGAAACACGAGACGGTGGAAACTGCCCAGCTCACCTGTTACAGGCATGTGGAAACACGAGTCCCCTCTGGCAGATTACACATTACAGTCGCCCAACAATAAAATGGTTGATTTGTCTAAATTAAAGTAAAATTAGAGTTAACAAGTTTCCGTGTGAGGTCCTTCGCAGCATCCTGAACGTGCATATTCACACACACCCTTATGCTGTAATCCTGGATTATAAATATCCCATATTCAGTTCCATTGTGAGATTTTTCAAAGGTTATTCACATGCTTTCTAGTGCCACATTCTTTCAAGTTTTAATCACTAGCTCCTTAAATAGAAGTCATTTGCATCTGTAAACATTTCCTTGCAGTAGTATTTAGCAGTATATTCTCTTTGTGCAGAGCTATTTTAAAAGGAAAATAAACCTTAATATGGAATAACAATCAAATATAGGCATAAAAAGATAAATCAGAGGCTTGAGAAGCCTCTCTAACCCCTTTATGCAATTTCCGGGAAAAAAGAAAAAAAAACATTTGAAATTTTCCAATCTTAAAATAGCCCAGAATCATATGGTTTATTTTGGATGACAGATTGTAGGAATACTACTCATATAATCCAAAGAATGACCTAAATTACAGGGACATTTTCAAGAAATGAAATGAGTTTGAAATAATTTATTATTTTGAAATGATGCCAAATAAGTACACACTGTTCAACCTCGAAATGATAGACCATCATCACAACTAATGGCCAAGTGCTCATTAGTTTAGCATTTCTAAATGAATGCTGTAGTCAATAAATCTGTCCCACAATGGTTACAAATGATTATTTTCAGGGATTAATAACAAGACCTATATTTTTATTTTAGGATTCTTTTGGTACCAATTATTCTAGGACATTATTTCCCCATAATGTTTTTTTTCTCTATTTAACCTGACCAAGTACAAATTGGAAACATAAAGTCATTTCTTAATTGATATGGAACTTGGTGGGAGGGAACTTCATTTCAGGATGCATAATAATATTATTATAATAGCTACCATTTATCTACTATTTCTATGTCCCAGGCACTGTGCCAGGTTTATTAAATTCAATCTTTAGAACAGTTCTGCAAGGCAGGTATTATTATCCTCATTTTAGAGAGGAGGAAACTGAGGCTTAGAGGGATAGGCCATCAGCTGCTGACATACGAAGCTAGTGTACAGCAGACTGGATATTCAAATCCAAGTCTTTCTGATGCCAAAACTATACGACCTCAGTTTACAGTACAAATCATACCTTCAAATATTCATTTCATAATTTCCCATAACTTTTTAAAAGTCCTTCCAAAAGAGTCTAGGGGTGGGTTAAAACTTGGACTGCAAGGAGGTCAAACCAGTCAATCCTAAAGGAAATCAACACTGAATATTCATTGGAAGGACTGATGCTGAGCTCCAATACTTTGGCCACCTGATGCGAAGAGCTGACTCACTGGAAAAGATCCTGATGCTGGGAAAGATTGAGGGCAGGAGGAGAAGGGGATGACAGAGGATGAGATGGCTGGATGGCATCACCGACTCGATGGACAGGAGTTTGAAAAATCCGGGAGATAGTGAAGGACAAGGAAGCCTGGCGTGCTGCAGTCCCTAGGGTCACAAAGAGTCAGACACGACTGAGCAATGGAACAAGAGCAGGTTGAAACTTGGTGAAACCTGACCGCATTTGCAGCGCGCTTCAGTAAAAAAAAACCAAGCGAGAGTTTTGCGGCAGAGACGTGCCCCGTGTGTTGGGTATTTCCTAATCGTTCCTTTCGATATTGCATTACTGTAACTGAGGCTCTCCTAAGGACCCATATGAACCACTGTAGGAGGAAATACGAAACAAAACACAGTAAACCGACGTCCCAAACGGCAACCAGGAAGCTGGCGGCGTCCTTAGTACTCATAGCCTGCGAGAGGAGTTCCTCAGTTGGCCTGGCTGTCTCTGACCCACGGCACCCCCTGAGACTTGGACGCCGGCTGCCTGCTCCCAACCCTCTGGGGCCTGGGCCTTGGCCCGGAGAAGTAGATGAACTGACACTGCGGTGGCACCAGAACCAAATGTAACACGCAAAGCAGAACCTTCCTCTCATCCAAAACCCAGCTGAGAGGGTTCCGTCTGGGGGTCTGCTGAGCCCAAACGCCTGTACACATGCAGATAGTCACTGGCCTTTCCTGATGCCAGAAAAGCAGCAGAGGCCGTAGACTCGCTAATTCCTGCCTTAAGCTCAGGAAGGATGTGGCTTCATTAACAAAGTGCACCAAGGGTGACTCAGCAAGAGGGTGACTTTTTTTTCTTTTTCACTTGCAGTGTAGATATTTGATCCAGGAATGTCCTATTCAACAACACATGTAACTTTTTTTCTTTTTTCTGCACCATCTATTTTCCAAAAATTCTTCCTGGTAACGGACTACATCCAAAGGATCCCAGCCAGCCAGAGAAAGAAAGGATCCTGCTGCAGTCTGGACAAACGTACAGGAGTCCAGAGTGATCCTGGCAGAACCCACGTCAGATCATGTAACTGCTCCGCTCAAAACCCTGCGACGGCTCCTCGATCCTTAGCACAGTCCACCATGACCCCGAGCTCTAACCCATCTGTGTCTAGAGCGTGCGTGTGCACGCGCGCACACACACACGCCCTGTCCCAATGGTCTGGACATAGACAGGCAACCCTTCCCTGGCCCTTCGTGTTTGTCTGTTCCCTCTGCCCAGAAAGCCCTTTTGCCGGACAGATACATGGCTTCCTGCCTGACAAGCAGCAACTTTCCTAATATTATTAGGAACATGGTTCCTAATACTATTTAATAGCATTAACCACTAGAAAGGCCTTTCCTGAACATTCATTTTCTATTCATCACCTCTATATAATTATAGAGATACATAATTATATAATATAAAATTATATTGATCATTGAATAAAGATAGATTACCCTATATATATTTTAATGTATTATATTTATATTATATATAATGTATTTATATATTATATATATATTATCTATTAAATATATATAAAACAGTGATTTTCCCTACCTTCATATTGTCTGTCCTTCTTACTTTTTACATTTTCATCCTAACACTTACCAACTACATGACATACTGCATATATACTTGCTTGTTTATTCCTCTCCCCACCCCCTGGCACCCTACTTTATAGTGTAGGCTCCATTAAAGCAGGACTTTTACCCATTTATTTCTTCCTCTACTGTATTCACAGAGTCTAAAATGTATCTGGTCAGCAGTGAGCACTCAGTAAATATGTGCTGAATGAAGGAAGGAAAAAAATGATAAATGAGTGAAAGACAAAGTCCCCCAAGGAAATGCTTGTTTGCTCACTGACCTACTATAAAGGCCCACAAAATCACAAGCGCGGAGTAGAAAAGGTAAAATAGAAAAGCCAGTAAGTGAGCAAGCGTGTGTGTTTCCTGCAATGTAAGTAGGTCCTTAAGCCTGCTATAAATGTGAATAAGTGGCTTATTTTTCAAGGTAGAGTGAGTTTTTTTCCCCACTTTCAATTAAAATACACTAAAATATATTTGTATAAGGCAAAATGACTTTAAAGTACCTTTGAAAAAGTTTCTGCTAATAACCTGCTGGTTATTTGCAAGGCATTCCTGAGAAGGGTGAAGGCAGATGGTAACACAATACCAGCTGAGTACCAAGTGCAAGGAGGGCAGGTTTTCATTGGGAGCCTTTACTTGGAGGGGCACTGAGGGGGTGTGCCCTGAAAATGCATTAGGGGCCACTGGGCCGGAGGTGAATCTTATCTCCATCCTCCTCGACAGCTAAACAATGGGCCCCTTTGCCTCCTCACATTAACCTGCAGGCCGAAATCACCGAGTCACTCAACTCAAGGTCATGAACTTAGGGGCCATCTGCTTCGGTCTCCTCTCTTTACAAGTTGAAGAACCCCAGCTTCAGAGCTTCAAGAAGGCCAAAGTCCACCTTACTTTGGAGAAGGGTATTGAACAGACTGACCTGCCCCTGGGACATTGATCGAAAGCATAAAAAAAACCCGTTCACTCGAACCACCCAGGATATAATTAGGGCAAAGGAATCATCCACAAAGCTCCCCTTAAATACAAAGAACCAAATTATTGGGGACTAAATATTCAATGAATTTATAGTATAGGTCGTTCTGCTAAAATCTCATGAAATCATGTAGCTGAACTTTTCATTTGCTGACTGTATTCTTGAGAGTGCATGTAAAATCAATATGTATAATACATTTATGTCCCCTTCAAGAAAAGAGTATAATTTTTACTATTTTAAATAAGGGCGGAAGGTTATGGCTACAGCATCTTTGCCTCTGACACAGGGGCGCTCAGAGTTATGATTTATTTTTTCTCAAATATGCGGTCAGAGATGCGGTCTCAATTAAGATATTAGTCCTGGAGGAAAATGGGAGGCACTTTACAACCCTCTGCTTTATGGTTCTGTTTCCAGAAAGCAGAGTGGTGAGAAGTGGGAGCTGTCTCTGATACTAATTTGAAAAACTAATGAAGTCATAGAACGGTTATTTCTCCTAAGTAGCCACCAGCCCTTATTCTCTGCACAGCATAAAACGGGATGAACACGTACAGCTTCCGCCAAGGTGATGGCCACACGGGCAGGCGCACTGTCCTCCGCCACCAGCTCACTGAGCGAGACGCTGATGAGCCTGGACCTCGATTCTCGGGCATCTGGGATTCCAGCCCACCCTCAAAGAAAGGTTCTTCCCATCCCCAGTAGTTATCTTTTCAAAATCTTCAACTACTTTTGCTCCTCGCAACCCATTTGATCCTGAAAAGTAAAGGTAAACTGGATTTTTAGAAATCAAATCCTGGAAAAATGGCTCGAGGGCTACTGAAAAGAACTCCAGTTCTGTCAAAGGAGTGATCACTCTCTGCAATTTATCTTTTGTAAAATCCTAATTTTCACATGCCACGCTTGTGTAAAATGATATAGACCTGTTCAGATTTTCCTCAAGGGGATAAAGTCAACATTAATTATTTCCTTCTACCCCATTTAGGTTAAACTTCCACTTAGAATAGAAAGGATAATTTTAAAAAACTACGTTGCAGGGTCTTAGATTCTTTAAATCTGCACCAATCAGCCATTCCAGAAAGCAGGAATCCTCGCTGTCAAAGCCGCGGTGCATTGTGTCTGAAAACCCTAAGCTCTCACGGAGGTAGATTTTCATTCTTCATCTGTCACTGCTTCTGTTCCCCGGGCCACTACGTTTACAATAAACAGAAGAGACACAGTCCCTGCCCGCAGGCCGTTAATTTTACAGTGTGTGTGCTAAGTCGCTTCAGTCCTGCCTGACTCTGTGTGACCCTATGAACTGGAGCCCATCAGGCTCCTCTGTCCCTGGGATTCTACAGGCAAGAATACTGGAGTGGGTTGCCATGTCCTTCTCCAGAGTGTGATACACAATCTGAAAGTTATCACCAGGTTTCTGAAGGAAGAAGCAAGGATTTGATAGATGGGGGCTGGAGGCTCCATGTGGGATGGAGTGGTTCCATCAGCTTTGAACCAAAGCGCCCAATCAAACTTGGGCATCAAGTCATTAAATGCCTCCAGGGGAGCAGGTTAAGTGAGGGCCTTTTGGCCCGCCTGCCAATCTGAAGGGGGTACCAGACGCAAGGCAGTTGAAAAGCTTTCAGTTCGATTCAGTTCAGTTCAGTCTCTCAGTCATGTCCAACTCTTTGCGACCCCACGAATGCCAGGCCTCCCTGTCCTTCACCAACTCCCAGAGTTTACTCAAACCCATGCCCATTGAGTCGGTGATGCCATCCAACCATCTCATCCCCTATCGTCCCCTTCTCCTCCCGCCTTCAATGTTTCCCAGCATCAGGGTCTTTTCAAATGTCGGTTCTTCACATCAGATGGCCAAAGTAAAGTATTGGAGTTTCAGCTTTAGCATCAGTCCTTCCAGTGAATATTCAGGACTTAGTTCCTTTACAATGGACTGGTTGGATCTCCTCGAAGTCGAAGGGACTCTCAAGAGTCTTCTCCACCACCACAGTTCAAAAGCATCAATTCTTCAGCACTCAGCTTTCTTCACAGTCCAACTCTCACATCCATACATGACCACTGGAAAAACCATAGCTTTGATGAGACAGACCTTTGTTGGTAAAGTAATGTCTCTGCTTTTTAATATGCAGTCTAGGTTGGTCATAATTTTCCTTCCAAGGAGCAAGCATCTTTTAATTTCATGGCTGCAATCACCACCTTCAGTGATTTTGGAGCCCCCCAAAATAAAGTCTGCCACTGTTTCCACTGTTTCCCCATCTATTTGCCATGAAGTGATGGGACCAGATGCCATGATCTTCGTTTTTTGAGAAGCTTCACTGAATGCCTATTCCAAGGCCACCCAGGGCTGAAGCGTGCAGGTGGGGACCACGCCTCACCTTTGTTTTGGGATCACTGCTGTAGGGAGTCCCTATAGGGCTCCATCCCAGAACAGCTTCCAAAGACTCTCTTGGCCCAGCGAGCAGAGCCTCGTGATTCAAAGCTCCAGGGACACTTTGCACGTGGTTTTGTGGGGAGCAGAAGGACTCATGAGTGGGAGGCGAGGACACCACCTGGAGGGGCCACGTGGTCAAGCAGGAGCGAAGACTATCAGGTGAAAAGACCTCCAGAGACACAGGTAAAGAGCCTATTACCTTGGACGGGAGCGTGTGAAGCTGGCTAGTTCTCCCTTGCAAAATTAGGATTATTGGTGTTCAGGACCAACTCTGAAGGCATGTTAGTGAGAGTGCCTCCCCGCTCCCTCTAGCCCTCTGCCCAGTCCTTCATGAGGTTTCACTTCATCTTTTCATCAGGGGGCATGAGATGGTTTGAGAAGGGGTTTACAAGCAGAGCTGCTTGCGTAAGGTAGCTCGTCCTCAGAGACAACCGTGACCTGGCCCATCAAAGTGGGATGAGGCTCAGTTGAAACAACGCAGGGCAGAAGCAACGCAGACTGCAGGCCAGGCGTGTCTCAGGAAAGGTAGCCCGCACAGCGGACGCATGGTGAGCACGCCTCAAGCAGGTCCGCTTGCCCGATCTCGTCACGGCGCCGCTTTCGTGCTTTGGAGGTACGTGTGAAATAAGACTCCAGAAAAGCGGCAAAAGTT
>NW_011495082.1:21257466-21299899 GCF_000754665.1 Bison bison bison
TTAATTGTAAAACTTAAAGCAGCTCTCATAGGAATAGCCAGAGGAATTTAAGGGGCAGAATTCACTTCGACACATGAATCCTTGAAGGAAGAAACAGCTAGCACATAGTCGCTCATCTCCAGAGAGGACGAGATGCAAGCATGCAGATTCAACTGCAGAGCAAGTCTGCAGAGAGGGCTGGACGATAAACGTTGTTGTGTATTTCACACTGTTCACAGCTAGGAGGAGTATCCACGCGTGTATTTAGTCGCTCAGTCGTGTCCCACTCTTTGCGGCCCCATGGACTGTAGCCCACCAGGCTCCTCTCTCCATGGGATTCTCCAGGCAAGAATACTGGAGTGGGTTGCGTTGCCCTCCTCCAGGGCATCTTCCTGACCCAGGAATCGAACAGAGGTCTCCCACATTGCAGGCAGATTCTTTACCATCTGAGTCACCAGGGAAACCCAGGAGAAGTATATACTTAGTATATTTTAAAGTTGAATGGGATTTTATAAATAATCTAGCTTTTTCCCATGCAAGCCAGGTCCCTCAAGATGCTCCAATGAAAAAGAATTCCTAAACCCAGTAAGTTTGGTGAGCAATATATATTGTATCACCCTTCTTGGAGAGATACAATTCATGGAATAACATTTAAGGCCCCAAGAAGTCTTGCAGGAAAGAAAAAATAATTTTATTTAACTCAGAATTTCCAACACTTAAAGCTTGGTTGTCAGAAATTGTCACATCTTAATCATTTTCCTGTTCCTTGCAATCTAGCCCAACCCCCTTATTTTACATTTGAAGACACAGACTCAGTTATCTGACTCAGTCTGACTAGAGTTGGACAGTTGCAGACATGGGACTTCATTGATTCCACTGCATTTCTTGTATTCTGTTGATGTCAGTGGAATAAAGCTGAAAGTCAATAGGGTATTTTCCTTTTTTTTTTTTTTTGGTGTAGTCTTTGCTTCCTCATATTATCTCCATTAAGAGAAAGAAAAGCAATTAAATGTGAGAGAAATCCTAACTGAAAAATATGAGTCACATTTTTTAATTTGCTGGGAACACAGTAAAGCCTGCAAAAGTACTAGACAAAGATAAAATATCAGTGTACAACCAACTAGACGTACAAATGCGAAATTGATGCTCTGCCGCTATTGCACTTGAAGGGTTTACTGCATAGGTTTCCTCTCCTTTGGAACAATTCCACATGTTCCACACGACTGTTCGCAGTGAAATACACCCTTGTTTTGGCCAGTGGTGGTCGCCACCTCCTCGGCGTCACTCCTGTCTTCCTCAGGCTAAAAACCAAAGCACAACAACAAACGCTTGAAGAACTCCTCTTTCCTTATTCTGTGCAGTCTTGCTGGGGTTCCAGGCTAAGTGCTTTTTATTCTTTCCAAAGGAAAAGCATAAAGGCAGGGGACACGTGTATACCTATGGCTGATTCACGTTGATGTTTGGCAGAAACCAACACTGTTCTGTAAAGCAATTATCCTTCAATTAAAAAAAAATAAATTCATTAAAAAAAGCATATATGCCAATCAAATTCCTTTTTCCCAGAAATTGTGCATCCTGAGTCAAGTGATTCAAGGAATGGAAAAATGTTAGAGTTGAGAAAATCTAATGGTTGGGTCTTGATAAGATATATCTAATTATGTACTTGTTTCCAAGTTCTAGATACCCAGCATTGCGTTGGTTTCTGTCCATCCTGAGGTCTTCAGTTGAAATAATCTCTTTAGTAGAAAAAGCAGAGAAGGCAATGGCACTCCACTCCAGTACTCTTGCCTGGAAAATCCCATGGGCGGAGGAGCCTGCTGGGCTGCAGTCCATGGGGTCGCTGAGGGTTGGACACAACTGAGCTACTTCACTTTCACTTTTTCCTTTCATGATTGGAGAAGGAAATGGCAACCCACTCCAGTGTTCTTGCCTGGAGGATCCCAGGGACGGGGGAGCCTGGTGGGCTGCCGTCTATGGGGTCGCACAGAGTCGGACACGACTGAAGCAACTTAGCAGCAGCAGTAGAGAAAGAGTTGTTTTTTTAAAAGTTAGGTAGAATTGATAAAAATTTTTTACAAGTGGAAAACCTTAATGAATTACTCATCTATGGGGTAGATTGCAAATGGATGAAGGGCATTATCAAATATCTGCAATTATTATAAGAGTCACGCAGTGAAGATGAATTATTCCAGAAAGAAAGTGGACATAATAATGAAATGTGATGGGTAAAAATATGGCTGCTCGTATACTAAGATTAGATTAGGCACTTTGCTTATCTATAAACAAGGCTTGCCAGAATTTAAAAAACTGTGGGTCAGGTGACATAAACCTTGGACTCCTTACTGATCTGCTTCTGATGGTGGAACGGATTATGCTCTCTTGTGACTTCACTGTGCAGTTTTATCAAGGAGCTGACAAGCCATGCTTTTCAGAGACTCCTTGGGCTGAAGTGGAACGCACAGTAAAATACAGATTTCCTCAAATAAATTGCCAAAACCATTAATCTTTTTCTAAGGACCCATAATAACAGTTTGTTCTCAGTAGCAGGTGGGGGACGGAGGGAGAATGTCTTCCAGAAAGCACTTTGGCAGTCAATCTGGTTGATAATAAAACTTGATGAAACATCTGTGATTAATATTAATCCTAATTCTTCCTTTAATGGATAATTGTGAAAAAGATAATTTATCCCATTTCATTTAGACCACAGCTGAGTTTTTCAATTTAGGAAAAGAACATTTCTCCATATTTCTCAGGTATGAGACTCTATGGAGGTAAAAAAAAAAAAAAAACACAGGTGCATAAAACCTGCTAATGGTAAAGCAATTTTCTAGTTAGCCCTGGAAAATATTTTGAACGAATTCAACTGACCACTGCAGACTTGGACAGGACCCAAAGAATGGTTCTCTAAGTGACAGACTGGTATTTCTGCCTCTTCACCCCTGTAGAACAGTCTAAATGAACCCCAGTCAATGATTTAATACATTTTCGTCATATTTGATTTTGCAAAGAGTGTGAGAAAAATGCCCTTGTGAGTAAATGAGAGTCAGCTATTTCTGATCACCAGTGTATTTCAAACTAGTAGATGAGAGGAACTATTTTTGACACATGTAAATGTATAATTTAAAGTACCCATAAAAACTTGTCATGGTAGCTACCATTAATTTTGACAGAAACTCAGAAAGTAACTAATTGCCTTTCAAATATCAATATTAAGAATACCATTTATTAAACCAGCCCTTTAACTCATTCGTCTATAGCAAATTTGAGGGCAAGGCTTTGAATCCTCCTGCCCAAATTAACACACCTAAGAAGCGATGGACTCAAGACACAGATGTCCTCATTTTCATCTGCTTTTCTACACTTAATAATATGTTTTAAAGGAACCTATTAAATAATGGTCTCATTTTCTAAGAATCAGAATATATTATACGGTTAAAAAATGATGGCTGGGACTTCCCTGGCAGTCCGGAGGTTAAGACTCTGCACTTCCAATGCAGTGGACAGGTTCCACCCCTGGTTGGGGAATTAAGACCCCCACAGGCTGCACACTGCAGCCAGAAAGTTAAAAAAAAATTTGCTAACTCAGTATACACGTAGTAAATAGTGATTAAACATCCAGCACTGTTGACCTTTCATCAAAACCAAATCACGACTCCATTTAGATTTCATCAGACTCTAACTGAACGTCAGGGAGAAGAAAACATAAACTGACAAGCAGGAAAGGTCGCAGACAATAGGCACCCACCTCTTCACTGTACCTTCCAAAAACCTCACGTTATATCAATAGAAAATTACAAAACTGCTCACTATTCTTTCGTTCTTCCCCAGGCACACACTTTTCTTCTAAACTGTTGGTCCAAAATGAATATTTCTTATTACTGGATATCATGCCTGTTTCCTATTTTTATATGACTTTATGATTGTTATCCTCACTTTACAAAGCTTACGACGTTGCAAAAGGAACACATTTTATAACAAAAATTTTTATAATTGTGTAAGAAATACAAAAACACCCCAAAGGGTTATCCGGTTCTTGTTTGCATCAGCCTGGTTGAAATTGTATCTTGTTTGTGGATGAAGCAAATGAGACAGTTTGCTTTTTAAGACAGAAGGAGAAATTTGTTATGACCCCAGTGAGTGAGCTTTACTCCCAGAATCTTAGTTTATCTTAGTCTTGATCTTAGACCAGGACTAGCGTGGTCTCTCTCTGAGTTCCCTGGTTTAAACAAACATTCATATAACAAAGACAGCCTTTTCTCAACCCTGATGCGGCTGCTTCCTTCACTCAAATCCTCCAATACCCCCTTCTTCTATGTCTCGAATTCAGACCGACCTGCTCTCACTTTAAGCCTGTGTTCCCTAAGTGTGACACAAATATCACCTTCAGGGGAAATTTCTGGAACACGTATTGCAAATGAAACCTCATAAACTTGAATGAGTCAGACTTTCTGGACGTGGGTTCCAAGAGTCTGCATTTGTACCCCTCACACAGGTGGGTGACTCAGCTTAGGACAGTATCCTAAGCCGTGAGACCTGAATTCCACCTTGTCAAACTGCACGTCACATCCTTACTGTCTTCCTGTTCACGAAGTCTTCTCTCTCTCTCTCTTTTTATGGACAGTGTCAATCTCGCGATTCTTTTTTTGCTATCATTTTCATGGATACACTTATCTCCTGTTGGACTGTGAGCTCCTGGAAGACAGAGATCCCGAGCACTGTCTGCTGTTACTCCACGGTGCCCCCGCATCTGCCTGATGGGGGAGCACAGCTCGGTGAGTACTGAAGGGCGGACTAACAGGAAAAGAACACAGAACACTGAGATATACCCTTCTGTAGCCCCTGGAGATGTTCTGCAAGTTCAATGACGTACAAGGACTGACGGCTCAAGTAAAAGTTTGACAAATGGATTTGTATAGCATTTTTAATATAAATATTTTAGGAAAGAGCTACAATGAATCTTCTAAAGTGGACTTCACTAATAAACTAACACATCACATCAAAAGGCCAGAAATTCAGCTATTTGATAAAATTAGTAATCCAGAAAATGTTACTGGTTTAGTGATTTCACTTAACAAAAACATCATGAAAGCTTATGCAGGGTTTCCCCGGTGGCTCAGTGGGTAAAGAATCTGCCTGCTGATAAAAGGAGACACTGGTTTGGAGGGGCCCCCCATGTTATGGGGCAACGAAGCCCGTGCACCACAACTATTAACCTGTGTTTAGAGCCCATAAGCGGCAACTACTGAGCCCACGCCAGAGCTACCGGAGCCCCTGCTCGGCAAGGAGAAAAGCCACTGCAAAGGGTAGCCGTGTGCTGCAACTGGAGAGCAGCTCCCGCGCTCAGCAACTAGAGTGGGTTTTAAAAAAAAAAACTTTTATTTTAAATTAAATTTTAAACTGAAAAAAATTTTTTTAAGCCTATAGTAAAGAAAAAAAAAACCTAAAGCCCTGCAGCTATAGCAAACAAGCTGAAGACCACACAGAAACAACAGAGATGAGAATAGTTTTTTCATAAGCACTGCTACTGTTTATGGAATAAGCTTCCAAACGTTACTTGCCATTCACGGAAAAGAGCTATGAGCATGAACGTTGGAGTCGGACGCTCAACGCGGCCATCGCTGCACCGGGACGGTGCGATTCTGGTCAAGTTATGTGACCTGTGGGTCTTTGGTTTCCTCATCTGTAAAATGAGGGTAACGCCGGCGCCTAACACATAGCGGAGATAAGATGGATGAGACAACACATGTACACGCGTGGGATGGATGAGCGAGCACTGCCTGCTGGCTGATACCAGATAACCAGCCTGCATGCTTTATTATTTCAGTGTGGTTATGTGATAAGGCCCGGGATTTTCCAGGCAAGAGTGCTGGAGTGGGTTGCCATTGCCTTCTCTGATATGATAAGGCCCAAGTGAGTTTTCCCTTCAGAAGCAGGGGAAACGCACAGATTCGGAAAAGAAACATTGCCTGCTAGGTAAGTTCCAAATTCTTCAGACCAGACATAATGGCCCTCCATAATGTGGCTCAACCTATCCAGTTTTATTTTCCAAATATCTTCCATCCCAGTCAGCCCCATCTTGTCACTGATCCCAGAGTCTCTGCTGTCCTGATTTCCTTATCAGGAGCTGGAGGCAGGTCAGAGGAAATCCCACGGGCTGCGAGAAGCTTGTTCTCCAGAGATCTGCGGACTGCCCCTCCTCCCCACTGGCTCTGAGGACCACCACTGAGAATCAGAGCCTGGGCACCTTCTGTGTAAAGTCTGGGGGCAGCCCACGCCTGCGGCAATTCCCGAACCTCCTGCTAAAGACTGTAAGTGCTCCAAGTCCTCCAGGTGGCCCTTCCTCTCGTAGAATCTATACTCCTTTTTCTTGAATTTGCAAAAATGTGTGATAACCAAGTCTGTGAAAGGCTCTGCTGCTGCTGTGTCGCTTCAGTCGTGTCTGACTCTGTGCGACCCCATAGACGGCAGCCCACCAGGCTCCGCCGTCCCTAGGATTCTCCAGGCAAGAACACTGGAGTGGGTTGCCATTTCCTTCTCC
This sequence comes from Bison bison bison, assembly GCF_000754665.1. NCBI lineage: Eukaryota > Metazoa > Chordata > Mammalia > Artiodactyla > Bovidae > Bison > Bison bison. The sequence continues at coordinate 21,263,984 of NW_011495082.1, forward strand.
AATAGCATGAAAGTGAAAAGTGAAAGTGAAGTCGCTCAGTCGTGTCCGACTCTTCGAAATCCCATGGACTGCAGCCCACCAGGCTCCTCCGTCCATGGGATTTTCCAGGCAAGAGTACTGGAGTGGGGTGCCATTGCCTTCTCCAAGCATTTTAAATAACAACGATAGCAACAGCAGACACAACTCACAAAATGCAAACAGTCACTGCAGCCTCTGTGCAGCTTAAGGACACAGGAAGGCAACAGGTGGTCCCCGCTGACCTGCTGACAAGCTGCCCTGTTGAGGCAGTGGCTCATGGCGCTCTGTATCATATCCAGCAGCACTGACACTGCTATTGAATCTGTTAATCAAATTTCATTCTCTGAAAAAATGATTCAGGGTACCAAAGAGATGCAGAACTTTCAACAGTCTTGCGAATCATTCAGTGTCTTCATTCCAATGGAAGAAGGGAGAATGAGTGACATGTTATTATGTCGTCGCTTTCAGTAACGCCCTACCTTGTTTTACAAACCCGTAAACCTCCTAGTATGTGACTCAGGGATCACATCCCTCACTGTGCGTGACATTAGCCATTTTTAGAGCTGAGTCTGCCTTGAGTTCCAGGGTGCAGATGGCACGTACATGATGACTTGCCAAGGGTGCTTCACACCTGCCTCTTTTTCGCTTCTTTGGAAGCATTTCTCAAGACGTAAGTGAGTAACGAGCTTAGACGTTGGAGTCAAACTGCATGGGTTTGAATCCTGACTTCACTGCTGACTACATGACCTCAGGCAAGTTACTTAATCACTCTCAGCCTCCATCTCCTCATCTGTCAAAGGGGGATAATAATAGTACCCACTTTATAGACGAGAATTCAGTGAGTTAAGACATATATAGTGTTTGATACAGTGCCTGGCATATACATAGCAAACTTGCAATAAATGCTAAGTCACTATCACCATGATTATCCCAAGAGTTAGGGGAGCAGTTATCAGTCAACGTCCGAGTGAGTCTTTAGCAAAAGGCTGCTTTTTTATGTCCCTGCCCGTCCCCCATGCAGGTGGGTCTCTAAAGTTGGACAGTATCTCAGCCCTGAGACCTGGATTCCATCTGGCCTGTCAAATCAGCACTTCACATGTATCTTCCTCTTGACACAATCTTCTCTTTTTTTAACGAAAAAAAAAAAATTCTCTAAACTTTATTTAAATCATTACAATATTCATTACGTGGTCTCAAAATTGACTAAACTCAACTACTCCCAGTGTATATAGCAAGACCTTTAAGCAATCTATTTAAAGTTGAAAAAAAAAATCACCTAGTGATACACTCCTTGTTTAGATTTGTTCCTTACATATAAGTCTAAGTAGATGAGCCGTGTCTGACTCTTGTGACCCCATGGACTGTAGCCCGCCAGACTCCTCTGTTCATGGGATTCTCCAGGCAAGAACACTGGAGTGGGTTGCCATTTCCTTCTCCAGGGGGTCTTCTCAACCTGAAGGTCGAACCCGGGTCTCCTGTATTGTAGGCTGATTCTTTACCAACGGAGCTACAAGGGAAGCCCTTAAATAAGGCCTACTATAAAGCAAGACAGTCTGAATTGAAGATTGAGGACTCAGTGAAACAGATCAGCAAGGCATACAGGGAAACATCATCAACTCGGATCTTAGAGCCTGTGATCATGTATTTAGGGAGAAAACTGACTGAAAAAAAAAATGTGTTAAAAAGTGTGGGAAAAAAAAAGAGTTTCCCTTAGAAAGCAGATATTGCAGATACTGTAATCTGGACAGATTTAAACTAAAAACATTGTATATATTCTTTCTTAATGACTCAGAAATACTGTTTTTAAAGATCTGGGTGTAAAAGGGAGTGCTAACTATAAACTAAAACTTACCTAACCTTAATGAAGATAAAAACTAGTTGGAAATATCGCACGTCTCTGAAAATAGTATAATGAAAAGATACTGAAATTCCAATTCCTAACAATAATAGACTGGCTGGCTATTCTCCAATTCATGGCATTTTACTTTTGGGGCTCCAAATGAATTAATATTTTGTAAAGCTTTACATTTTAAAACTAAAACTGGATACAGCCCATATACTAAAGTTCTGTTCCTAAGGCGGACTTTCTACCACCTGCCTAAAAATATCTGATGGAAAAGAAGCCTGTTGCCAAAGTCCACATATCTCCCCCATTAAACAGAGGTAAGCCATATCCTCAGAAACCATATTTCAAGCCCACAGGATACTCATGAACTAAAATAATGAATGATAATGCCTCGTTCTCTGCATTAATATTAAAGAAAAGAGAAAATAGAAAACTTTATAGCCACCATCAGCTCTCTGGACCATAAATCTCAAGTTTTGAGAATTGCTTCCCCAAAGTGTAGAGAGCAGGGGATGAGTTGTGAGAGAGCTTTGGAGCCTAGAGATATTTTTCAGCAAGCCAGCAAAGCACTGACACAAATTCCTACATATCTCTGGCTGTGAAAAGTCTCATTTGTGGTGATTTATATTTCCTCATAAAGAACTCTGTAGATAATATAAGCCTGCTGTGAGGCTGTCTGACAACTTTCAAACCAAGAGTTACACGACCATTCTGTTAAAATAGAGCACGAACAGATGAGTGGGAAAATCTGTAGAAATAGTATTTCTTCTGAACGGAAGGCCAGAATGCTGTTCTTCCAGCACGCCCCATGTTGAGTCACCTTTCACTCTGTGTGCATGCCTCATGGAGAATATTTTGGTAGTCTATAGGAGGAAATGCTTTTTTTTTTTCCTGAAGATTGACTATGCGTTTGGTGTGTGCATGCTTGTGTAATTTACAACAAATGACACTTAGACACCAGCACACTGGAGTTCAGCTGCCTTAATAAGTTACTAAGGGAAACACAGAGAATAGCATGCTGACAACCCAAAGTCAATGGGGTATAAACACTGTTATTCCAAGTGTCACTGGCGTGTTATTTCCATTTCTCCCGGCGTCTGCTCTGTGTAACACTGCACATACACACGATACAGCAGCTCATTAAACTGTTTTCAGTTAACTCAGAAACCAAATTAGTACATTACATGTTTATAAGGCCGAGAATTAGCGCTTCCCTGTGAAATTACACAATTAATCAGGTGCGTTATTTCTCGGAGAGGCGGCCACTTCTGACATTTAGGGATTAGAAAGAATAATCCTTTCATCCATTTCCACATCAGCATTTAGTCTCAGTGGGGTAAAAGGAAGCAAAAGGTGACATAATTCCTTCCTCCCCTTTAGGAGGTTAAAACGCGACATGTCCCCCCCACCCCCACCCCCGGCTCCATCTCGTAATGTAGCATTTCAAGTTCTCAAAAGAAGCACAAATTATTTTGTTTTTGAGCTTCTTATCTGAATGACGCAGTCTTTGAAAAATTCAAGCAATGAGAAGAATTCTTATGAGTCTCCTGCTTCTTATGGCTGATCCCGTGAATTGCCACCAAGCCCCAATTATTCAAGAGCTTTTAAGGCTCCCTCTGCGAACTTTAAAAACGGTCCCAAAGTCAAAATCTATTAAGCAGTGATGTCTGCCCCAGTTTCCTTTTTCACTAACCCAGCACCAATTTCTCTGATTCTCTTTAACAGGATCTCATCCTTCAGTCATTTAATAGGGCATACGTTTCTTTTTAAAATTCTCCCCACTTAATCAAATGACACTGCCAAGAATTTTAAAAATAATAAAGTGCTGTTAAATATCCTTTGTTGCTATTAATTGCCTCCTGCACCCTGGGTTTCACTCAGACCAGGTGAAACAAGCCAGGGGAAGGCTCTACGCTCCAGCATCCGTGAGCGGACACCCAGCATTCTTGCTTGTTCAGAAGGTTAACCTGGCAACAAACAACATTTTCATAAGAGAAACTTATAATTAAATCAGAAGAATATCCGGAAGTCCCTAAATATCCTGTTTTAGGTTCTTTATTTAACCTTCATTTAAGAGCCCTTGAAAGCCATTCAAGCTTTCCTAAAAGATGGCTAGGGACAACTTTAAACAGACACAATTCTCTAAAGTCATTCCTTAAATAAAAAGGTGCATTTTTGCAGGTTCACTGAAGACCTCTGGAAGTGTAAAAGGGAATATAATGACTATCTTCAGACAGAAGTCTGATATAATCCCAGACAAACTTCTAGTGTCTAAGTGGGGGAAAATGGTTTCATTTGTACATTAAAAATTTTTTAAAACCTAAGAAAAAACCCTAAATTCTAGCAACTAAGATATACTCTGTATCTATATCTGAGCAATTATTATTTGGTGTCTGTGCCATATTCATTATCTTCCACTTTAGAAAATCTTAAAATTTGTCAATTTCCTAACACTACCCTTAACTTCCTTCCCTGTTAAAATAAATATGCCTCATGAATGCCATTATCCGAGCTACAAAATTAAAAAAAATTCAGGAGATGAATTAGTATTTGCCCATAGTCCTGGAAATTTCTGTCATAAGCCCCTTGAATCTCAGCTGAAGTATGTGCTAGAACCTTTAATGCTAAAATAAGACCAGTAATCAAAAACATTTTTCAATAATAAAAGCAAAAGTGCACACAGACACACACCGACACTGAAGCAAGTGCTGAGCTGTTCATTTTAAGAAAGGACACTGTCCTTACAGGTCACCCCCCATCCAAGAGCAAAAGACTACAAAAGATGGGAAAAGATTACTTCCTGCTTTGATAAATGTGCCATTCTGACACTCTTCTGTTTCAATAAGAACAACTCGAAAGAAAGGCAGATTCATGCGAACTGTCAAGACCAAAATAATTCTTAATGTAGATTACTAAAGTAAGCTGCTGGAAAACCAGACCTCTAAAGAGGGATGAAGACTTCCTTAGGCATATGTAATCCTGGCGTAGTATTCCTTCACAGTATACTGCATGGACTTAAAATGTGAATTTTTACAAGGTGTTTGTGAGGTTTTCTTTTATTAAACTAAAATGTCAAACAGGGTTCTTCAGCTTGCTGTAACTTTTCAAAGGGTGCAAAATCTGTTGAACATTGATTAAAGTCATCCTTTTGGTAGTCAACTGGTCTTTAAAAAATTTGTTTTAATCGAACCTTGGAAGTAAGATTGACTCTGATAAAAACTATTATTATATACCCATTTTACAGATGAGGAAAGTGAGGCTTGGTGAGGTTAAGTTACCCAAAGTTACACAGCAATTAAGAATATAGAAGAGGGATTTGAGCCCAAGGGTACATTCACTAGAGTCTATGCTATTTCTTTTTTTTTAAGCCATGATCCACCCTCTCCTTTGATATATTATATACCCCCTCCTTTGGTATAATCCCCAGCATATGAACAAAACAACTTACTAAGAAAGTAGGGAACTGCTGCAGTGGGTATAGCAAAACCTAATGCTTCTAATTTATCTCCTTTTCTCAAACAATAGCATCTAAGAGAAAATTTAATTGCTTTTTTGTTCTATTTGGTTTACTGCTGCAGTATTTATTCATTAAACAATAATCAACACTTTTATGTGCTGCTTTCTACTATTTTTGACTTAAAATATACAGGTTTAAATCAATATTATGGTTCAACAGATTTTCCACATTATGGTGAGCTTGCCTGACTTTAGAAACACTTGTGGAAGAAATGGCACTCTGAGTTCCAAACAGCTCACCTGTAAATAAGCTTTTGGAACATTTCCAGTTGGCAAGTGAAGCACTTTCTCTATGTTAGTATTCTCTGGATTGACTGAATATTGCTACACCTCGTAAAGGACAGTCTGTAACTATCTTGTACAATCAAATGATTTCTGAAACTTATCTTGATCATCTCAATAAGATATCTCTTCAGAATTTAGGTTTCTTTTTTTTTTTGTCAGTTTAAAAATACTGTATAGTACATATTAAAATTACTTCACAGCTTAAGACTATAAACTTTTAATTAAAGAACATAAAGCAGAGAACTAGCAGCTAACCACATGCATTCAAGTATGGATTTAAGAATGATGCTCATAATAACATAAATGGCCCTCATGATTTTCTAATTAAATATATAGAGAAGGCAATGGCACCCCACTCCAGTACTCTTGCCTGGAAAATCCCATGGATGGAGGAGCCTGGAGGGATGGAGGAGCCTGGAGGGCTGCAGTCCATGGGGTCGCTGAGGGTCAGACACGACTGAGCGACTTCACTTTCACACATTGGAGAAGGAAATGGCAACCCACTCCAGTGTTCTTGCCTGGAGAATCCCAGGGATGCGGGAGCCTGGTGGGCTGCCGTCTCTGGGGTCGCACAGAGTCGGACACGACTGACCCGACTTAGCAGTATATATATATGTATACCAAAAAGACCTGAGCAGACAGCTTCAGCTCCATGAAAGTTCTTTTCACTGATGAGATTTTCCAGCTCCATACTTCTATCATCATATCAGTTATAAAGGAGTAAAGCTAAAGCATCATGTGTATTCAAGTTTACTTGCCAATAAGCTTAGGAAAAGTGTTGCCTAATAATGTCTCAGAAACTTCTGGTTTCCATCTGAGTGCTTTGACTATGCACTGTCTTTCCTGCACGTATCTTCTTTTGAAGGAGATCAGCTATACGTTGCTGCTGCTGTGTTGCTTCAGTCGTGTCCGACTCTGTGCAACCCAATAGACGGCAGCCCACCAGGCTCCGCCGTCCCTGGGATTCTCCAGGCAAGAACACTGGAGTGGGTTGCCATTTCCTTCTCCAATGCATGAAAGTGAAAAGTGAAAGTGGAGTCGCTCAGTCGTGTCCGACTCTTAGCGACCCCATGGACTGCAGCCTACCAGGCTCCTCTGTCCATGGGATTTTCTAGGCAAGAGTACTGGAGTAGGGTGCCATTGCCTTCTCTGCAGCTATACGTTAGATATGGCAAATGCTAGAATTCTGTGCCTTTTTAGTATCATTTTTAAAAAGTGGTATCTATTTTCCTTATTGTAGGTCTCTCACTGACTTCCCTCGTAGCTCAGTTGGTAAAGAATCTGCCTGTGATACAAGAGACCCAGGTTTGATTCCTGGGCTGGGAAGATCCCCTGGAGGAGGAAATGGCAACCCAGTCCAGTATTCTTGCCTGGAGAATCCCATGGACAGAGGAGCCTGGTGGGCTACAGTCCATGGGGTAACAAAAGTCAGACACGACTGAGCGACTGAACCACCAGGTCTCTCATTAAAAATCACTCACCTCCTGAATCAAGTGTGCAATCATGATTCAGTCTGGACGCTGAACATTGAGTGGATTTAAGAAGTATTTCTTTGAAAGTACAACTTTTCTGGCTTCTGAAGTTATTGTATTAAAAAGGTCAACCACTTGGAAAGATACAGTTGAAATATCATTTGGAGATGGAAGAGTATGCTTTGGAGAGCTGAAAATGTAGAAATGTGTTTAAAATGTATCTTGTACTTCCCAATTTGGGGTTCCAGTAGAATTTATAAAGGAAGATTCTCTAAACACTAGTGCTAATCATTTCTAATCCTTTAAAAATACAATATAAAGTATATTTTTCTCTTTAAGACCTTAAGCATATTAAGACCTAGGGCTTTCTCTCTTCACTTCCTTTTAGTTGTTTATTCACTTAGTTTCTTCTCAGATCAGCTACTTCTCATTAGCGTGAACTTTTTTCCAGTTATGTCACTTTTCTGTGCCTCAGTTTCTTCACGGGTAAAATGGCAAATAAGAACAGGACCGCACAGTGCTGTTCTGAGACCTCTGCAGCATCTGCAACCGTGCCTGGAACATGAAGTGCTGTGTGAACACCAGTGAGCCTTGTTTACTGATCACCTACTACATACCAAACAATATGACAGACGACATACAGCAGAAACGGCCACGAACAAACGGCCATAAACATGCACTGTAATAAGTGCTTGAGGGAAGATAGAGCAGCCGAGTGGAGACACTGATACGGACATCATCTTCATACGGAGAAGTCAGAATAGCCTCTCGGACACCTCTTTTGACCCAACCTAAAGCAAGTGAGGGGCTTCCCTGTGGCTCAGAGCTTAAGAATCCGCCTGCCAGCGCGGAGACACAGGTTTGATCCCTGGGTCAGGAAGACCCCCTGGAGAAGGAAATGGCAAGCCTCTCCAGTATTCTTGCCTGGAGAATCCCATGGACAGAGGAGGCTGGTGGGCTACAGTCCATAGGTCACAAAGAGTTGGACACGACTGAGCGACTGAGCAACAGCAACAACAAAGTCAGTGAGAGCAAGGGAGGTTGCCTGGGCGGACGAGAGCCTCCAACAGGAGGGGGTAGAGGCCCACGACCCTGAGCTCGGGGCGCTGGACAGGGAAGCGGAACCGGGGACAGGGCGGCTGGAACACAGACAACAGGCAGAGCCGGCAGCAGGAGAAGTCCAGACGCCGAGGTGCGGAGAGGACTCGCCTTGGAGAACTTGTGTGCCAGGTGTGGACTTTGGGTTTTGTCTTGGTCAGACAGGAAGTCACTGGAGCGCTTTAACAGTGCAGTGATGTGGCGCGTGTGCGCGCACGCACGTGTGCATGTGTGTGTGTGTACCGGTGCAGTGATGTGGCTGGTGTATGTGTGTGTAACAGTGCAGTGATGTGATGTGTGTATGTGTGTGTGTGTGTGCAATAGTGCAGTGATGTGGAGGGTGTGTGTGTGTGTGTGTATACCGGTGCAGTGATGTGGCTGGTGTATGTGTGTGTAACAGTGCAGTGATGTGATGTGTGTATGTGTGTGTGTGTGTATAATAGTGCAGTGATGTGGAGGGTGTGTGTGTGTGTGTGTGTGGTGTAAACAAACAGGAGCCTGCTGCACTAGTCAAGACCGCACACCACGCGGCTCAGATCGGGTGGCTGAGGTAGATCTAGTTCAGTAATTCTAGTATGCGGTTCCACTCCTTCTTTCCCCTAAAAATACCCCTTTCACTAGCATTCACTGAACACCTACTAAGTAAGGCTTTGCACTAGGCCATTTTACCAATGTTAAGTCCACCCTAGTGCACAGACCCTATGATATATTAACGCTCCAAGGAAGTTTTCATCAAGCCTCCTGGTGAAAGTGAAAGAGGAGAGTGAAAAACCTGGCTTAAAACTCAACATTCAGAAAACTAAGATCATGGCATCAGGTCCCATCACTTCATGACAAATAGACGGGGAAACAGTGGAAACAGTGGCTGACTTTATTTTGGGGGGCTCCAAAATCATTCAGATGCTGACTGCAGCCATGAAATTAAAAGATGCTTGCTCCTTGAAGAAAAGTTATGACCAACCTAGACGGCATATTAAAAACAAAGACATCACTTTGCCAACAAAGATGCATCTACTCAAAGCTATGGTTTTTCCAGTGACCATGCATGGATGTGAGAGTTGGAGTATAAAGAAAGCTGAGAGCTAAAGAATTGATGCTTTTGAACTGTGGTGTTGGAGACTCTTGAGAGTCCCTTGGACTGCAATAAGATCCAACCAGTCCATCCTAAAGGAGATCAGTCCTGGGTGTTCATTGGAAGGACTGATGCTGAAGGTGAAAATCCAATAATTTGGCCACCTCATGCGAAGAACTGACTCATTGGAAAAGACCCTGATGCTGGGAAAGATTGAAGGTGGGAGGAGAAGGGGATGACAGAGGATGAGATGGTTGGATGGCATCACTGACTCAATGGACATGAGTTTGAGTGAACTCCGGGAGTTGGTGATGGACAGGGAGGCCTGGCGTGCTGTGGTCCACGGGGTCACAAAGAGTCAGACACGACTGAGCGGTTGAACTGAACTGAAGGAAGTTTAAATCATGTATCACAGCCTCTTTATTTTACAGATGTGGAATTAAAAATCTAGAGAGATTAGATGATTTGCCCAAGATTATATACCTAGTTAGGTCAAGACAAGGATTCAGTACTCAGTTTTCCTCACTTTATCAAAGAGGACATTCAAAATCAGCGGTTCTACTGACTCATGAAAATAACCTACACGCTCTTATTTATTCCCCTTCGCCTGGTCTGATTTAGAAATAGCCACACAAAACTTCTTTCAAACATGTCCTCATGGTTAATGCTTATGAGAATCATTTCTAAAGGGAGTGTTTTTGAAGTTTCTAAAATAACTCTTTGCCTTAGGAAGTCTATATAAAAGACTATTGGCATCATCTATTGATGGGCAGTTCTGCAAATCTATAGATAAACAGATAGAAAAAACTGACCTTCTCTATTCTAGTGTGTCAAACTCTTCCCAAAATCCCTCCTGTAGATTAAAAACAGTAATTGTCCAATTGAGGAGACAGGCTTCGTTTACCTGACCAGTTATTGGTGATTTCAACAACTTAGTAGAGACTGTCCGTTCCCATGGAAAGGAAGCTGTGGTGCAGTTGTTCTTAGGACAAATAAAGGATCTAGACCCGTGAAGGGTATTTTTATTTTTAACCTAAACAGGAAACTCCGTGAGATATTTCCCACTACAGTATTTTCTTAAATTTGTATAACTTAGAGAAATTAAGAAGGAAATAAAGCAGAACTTGATAAGAACACTACGATTTGTGTCCTGAATCGAAGTTGTGGGTGGATTTCCTGTTATGAAATATTCCTCTCCCCCTGCCCCCGCCCCAGTCCAAACTTGACCTGAATCTCGGGCTTCTGCAGTTACCTCTGAGCTTGAACCTTCCTCCACCAGCCTGCAGCGGGACTGCCAAAACACTGTATAGCTTGCGTTTTTCTTTTGGAAAACTTGGAAGGGATTTTAAGGCCTTGAGGAGCTGAAATACGCCCCCGGCCTAGTAAGGACATTTTATAAAGATGACAAGTGGGCAGTCAGACTGGCTCCTGAGATCAGCAGTTAGAGCCCCTTGTAAGGTAATAAGTGTGAAAAGAGCCGTTTCCCAATCATCGTGTTCATTCCACGCATATTAGGAGACAGGAAAATTCAACCAAGGGCCAATCTTCCCCTAAGAATCCTTTAGTTTAATTACGACCACAGTATATGAAACATTTGCAAGAAATCCACTTTCAGCAGTGAAAGGAAGAGAGGAAACCCTTTCCTACTAAAAAGACAGGGAAGGAAGCACTTCTGGTTCTAAAACCTGGTTGAAAATTCAATTTAACCAACGACCAGGCCACCGCACCTCTTGTAAATGAACATCTTTTTGCTGCTAATTTTGTGCTATTTTACCTTTCATTTTTAAAAAAGTAATTCAGGTTAAACTCAGCTGAACAGCAAAGAAGCTCTTGATATTTTGAAGCATTTTGAACAATTACTTTGACAGGAGCCCTTGACAGTTAAATGACTCCGTTAAATGAATGTTATAGAAGACACATAATGATTTTTAGTGAAATATTGAATTTAACCACAAATGAGGAAAAACCAGTCATAAGCACCATGGGTGTATTTGAATAATAACATCTTGCTTATGAACCTCAGTGGATTCTGTAATTTCTAATAATCATGCAATCAGCCATTTAGCTGTTGAGTATGTCTCCCATCTTAGTGTTCTCTATTCATTTTTGCTTTTTGCTTTTGTTGGCTAATCTAAGAAACCGTATGAAAATTTTGAACCCGGCAATAGCTCCCTTTTGCATCAGCATGATATTTTAGAGTTGGGCGATTAATGAGTTGCTGTCCCACAACTGAAGTCTTCCTTTTTCCTCTTTCTCATTTGCTGAATGAGATTCTTTCACAAAGTAAAAAAATCAGCAAGAGGCAAGAGCCCGCGGCCTGAGGACATGTGGCTTCACTGTGTGCTGGCCTGTCCTCCATCTGTGGGACTCAATATTCCTTTTCTTATTTTATGGGTTGAATGTGAGATAACGATCAAGACTTTTACATGTTTTCTCATGACTAACGACTGAAGTATGTACTGAAATAATAAAACTGGTACTGTTCAATTTCCTCTTTAAATTCAACTGCAATATAAGTGAGAGTGCCCTTGTGATGGGGAAATCCGGCTTATTAGAAAACTCTGTTTTCTGGAGAAGAAGAGGAGCTAGAAATCCTTGTAGGCTTAAAAAGTGTGGGTGAGGCGCTGGTTGCGGGGGAGGACACTGGGGTTGAAGCAGTGAGTCAGAAAACCAGGAACATTTTGTTCTTTATCTCATCTGCAGTGACAAGCAGCTCAGCACACAGGGAGGCCCTGCCTGGCTCAGCACTTCCTGATCATCCCAAGCAGGTGAGGCCCCGCCTCCCCTGGTTCCCACGGCTCCCGGCACTCACTGGCCTTCAGCACTTTTCCGTTTCCACTTTCACTGCCGGCTTACACGTCTGTTCCCCATGAGACAGTGGCTCTTTGAGGAAAGAGTGTCTTTTAATTTTGCACACCATCCCCCTCACCAAATTTCTTAGCCATGATAAAGCTGGTCAGCACACGTCCTTTAGACCGAAGTACCCTGAACATTTATTACCTTCAGCTGACAGAACACTTGGGCAAGCCCAGATACCTTAAATATCTCATCCACCTGCAATGCGGGAGACCGGGGTTCAGTCCCTGGGTTGGGAAGATCTCCTGGAGAAGGGAATAGCTACCCACTCTGGTATTCCAGCCTGGAGAATGCCATGGACTATAACCCACTCTGGCATTCCAGCCTGGAGAATGCCATGGACTATACAGTCCATGGGGTCCCAAAGTGTTGGACATGACTGAGCGACTCGCACTAAATATCTGATATAGTTAAAGTCAAGTCCAGGCACACAGCAAGATGCCTGACTTAGGTATTCCTACAACCCTGCTAACTCAAGCATGGACCATGGACCAAAGCAGTATCACCGGAAGCTTTCCAAACACCACATCACGGGGCCCACCAAAGACCCCCTGAATCAGAATCTGCCTGATAGCAAGATTCCCAGGTGACCTGTGCACAGTGAGGCTTGACAAGTGTTAATATGACCAGTATGTAGCCTCAAGACACAACGGTGTGTGGGATGGCGGACAATACAGGCCACGGCCACGTGATTAATACAGAGGTCTGCGGGGAAAGTTTTAGAGGTCTCTCAGGACAGAGTCTCTTAACGCTCACAGCTTACTTATACCAGCTCCCTGGGAACCCTTTCTAGATACTTCTTCACGCTCTTTCCTGTTTAAAGGCACAGCTGCTCTTAATAATTGTCTTTTCTCCTTGGTGCAAAGAGAGTATCTATCGTCAGCGTGCCAACGTGTGCAGGAGCTTTGGCTTCCTCCCTGAACATGTGATGATTGAAAGGATATTGGTGACACCTGAATAAGAGATCCGATGACTTCAAGCTGTGTAAATTGAATTATTTCCTTTAATTTTTCTTTCAGGAATCTCTTTTTCTTTTCCTGAGCTTTGGGGAAGTCCCAGCACTTTTCATTTAAAAGAAACACAGGTCAGCAGTGGTTCACTGAACAGGCTGACATGCAGCTTCGCACAGGGAGAGGCCCTGTGCCTTAATCTAATTTGTGCTCCCAATTTCCAGCTAATGTATCAAGGGGTCCTGGTGTATGCATTTACAAGGGGACATCCGTAAGGCAGAGTCCAGCTCTCTGCAATTCTCTGAAACATGGCTTAAAAAAAAAAAATTAGTCTGGCTTCTTGTAGCTGCCCCCTAACACACACACAAAAATCGCTGTGTACTCACAGATGTAGAAGTATTCCCGGCCTGGTCTGAATTCGAATCCTAGAGAAAAGGGTGTGAAGAGCTGGAACTTTTCAGAGAACTTGAGCGGTCCATTTGGAGAGTGAGGCCGGTTACACTCCCACCTCTTGAACCCTTTGGACGTGTGGTCGCAGGCACTGTAGCCGTCAAAGTTCACCATGTAGAGGACGTAGCGCTCCGTCTTGTCTTCCGGGACAGAGTCCTCGTAGTGAGGACAGAAGACGTCCAGGTAGTCGTTGATGCAGACGTCGATGTGGTAGTCACCCCTCTGGAACCTGTGGGGAGAAGAAAGCGATGCGGTTATTCAGGGAGGAAAGGCTTCCTGCTTGGAATCAGTGGTTGAAGGCTCCAATCATGCTCAGGTTAAAAAGATTTATTACAGCAAGTGTTTATTTGGGGCCATATGATTTGAGGAAGAATTAATGCTTTTGAACTGTGGTGTTGGAGAAGACACTTGAGAGTCCCTTGGACTACAAGGAGATCCAACCAGTCCATCCTAAAGGAGATCAGTCCTGAATGAATGTTCATTGGAAGGACTGATGCTGAAGCTGGTCACCTGATGGGAAGAACTGACTCATTGGAAAAGACCCTGATGCTGGGAAAGATTGAAGGCAGGAGGAGAAGGGGATGACAGAGGATGAGATGGTTGGATGGCATCACCGACTCGATGGACATGAGTTTGGGTAAACTCCGGGAGTTGGTGATGGACAGGGAGGCCTGGCGTGCTGCAGTCCATGGGGTTGAAAAGAGTCAGACACGACTGAGTGACTCAACTGAACTGAACTGATGATTCGAGGCATAGTTTGACATGTTGCTGTTCCAAATCTTAAGTACAGCGAGCCATTCTTCAGAGGAATTGTAGTGTATTTATTCCAAATACCTTGCCAGTGGAGCACCTCACTTTCACTTTAAGTATTAAAGGTACTGATAGACTGTTTTCCTTTCTTTGTTAAAATCACATATATATTGAAGAAAACTTTTCATATTTCTAAAGCAGTGTTTCATTTAATAAACGTTTTTGAATAATTTAAAGAATAAATGGTATTTGTTATAATTGAGAGCCTTCTTCATTTCCTATGCAAAATGTGGAAAATGAGAGGGATAAAATTGAGAGAATTAGAATCATAAAGTTTAAAAGTTGAAAATTAAATTCCTAGAACACTTCTACTTCAGAGGCAAATTAAACCCAAAGGCATAATAATGAAGCAATGAGCCACTAAACTAGACCCAGAATGGAGACTCTGGATCCGAGTTAGGTGTCTCTCTTGGAAAATCTGCTTTGTCACAAACTTGTTTTAGCCACTCTCTGTTTTGATGCCCTGCCCCTTTCCCTATTAAATTGAAGCCATGTAAGTCAAATGACTTTTCCCCTTATTTCTTTCAGCTTCACAGGCTGTGTTCTAAAAGGGCTGGACCGAGAAGCAGGGAAAGGAACAAGTCAAATGCAAAGAGCAAAACCACAGCCGCCCCATCCTGAAAGAGTTAAAAGGTATGCTCACACACACATCACCGCACACACCCCCGTGTCTGCTTCAATTCTTATCTTAGAAAAGTTTTGCTTATTCGTTTTAACTAAAGTGCCTTTCGCCATCAACTGAACAGCTTTTCCCAGGACCCAATGGTGTGTGAAACAGGAATTGTTATGTACACAACTTTCTAAAATCAGGGTGGAAAAGGCCACAAAAGCCCTTTGTTTCTAGCTGGTGAGGAAATTCTTCTCTGAGCCCTTGGAGGGTCATGATAAAACTACGTTACCACTGAAATACAGCGCCCATAGAGTCATACAATCTTCACGTCAGTCTCAGGGAGAACACTTCCCAGCAACGGTGAGCTAGTCTCTTCCATTTTCGGACATCGCTAGATGTTAGCAAGTTTCTCCTTATATTGAGCATAAATCTCCCTCTGTGTGATTTCCATCCAGTGGTTCTACTGCTGCTGCCTGAGATTGCAGAGAGCAAATCTCATTCCTCTTTCGTCAGGTAGTCCATAAACCACTCGGAGACGTCAGCTCTGTCTCTGGACCCTGCTTTCTCCAGACTTGAAAATCCTTTGTTCATTTCTGATAGAATTTCCAGACTCCTCCTCATTCTAGCATTTTGACCCTCTTCAAGGCTTTTAGTTTGCCACTGTTTTCCTTAAAATGTGGCCCCCAAACATATCGAGGACCTCTGACAGGTTGTGGTGAATGCTGGTACCTTTGCTCTGGATGCTAAATATTCATCGACAAAGTCGAGATTCCTTCTGAAACACCATTGTGCTAACAGCGGTAGAGCTACTTATTTTGAGTGAGTAGAACAGGATTTAAGGACTTGCTCTGCTGCTGACTGAGCAGGAGCGTCGTAAGCCATCCTGAGCCTCAGTTTCCTCACGTGTTAAGTAGAATAATAACGAGAATCCACCTTGCTGACCTCACACGCCTGCTTCAGACCTCGGATGAGGAAAGGTATCAAAAGTACATGTGCATAAAAGGCATCATTACTATTAACAGGACAGATTAAAATGGGTAGATAACAAACTATTGCTTTTTAAACAGTGGCAGTTAGCGCATAAAGCAGAAATAAAAATAATCCCCGGGTTTCCCTTTTTAAAAATCCTGGAAGAAAGGATGTCATGTAAAAATTCTAAATTCTATCCCCAAATATCAAATGGTCCTCAGAAACTCCACTTTCTCGATGCTTTTGAAAAGCAGCATGCGGATGTCTGCAAGAGAAATAAGGGAAGGTGGCCAGATCACTTTTCCGTAAGGGTGTCTCAAGGTACATAACCATTTGTAAAAACCAAGGACCCCTCGGAAGGACTTATTTCCTTATATTTACAGTGATCACGAAGGCACGTTTACTTTTTTCCTCATTACCGGCAGACAACGATTTGTCAAGATGCAAGGAAGGCCTGCACTGCTTTTAAAAGGTTTTTGAACATCAAGGTAACATCACTGCCAAAGTACAAAGAAAAGACACCGCAACATTCAGATAAAAGGGAGCTCCGCCGTGAATCAGCGGCACTCGGAGCGCGCTGACAGACCTGGCTCGGGCCCGACAAGCGCCGCGGCAGAAGGCAATGCCCAGAGGCACTTTATATTATTATATTATTATTATAGATTTTAAAGACATTCAAGGGGGAAGTTGTTCCGTTCCCCAAGACGTGCCGCTCATCTTAGCTTCTACCAGCCCTCGACCCGGCTTAGGGGTGAAAAGGAAAAGCATTGCCATGGCCCACACCCACTGTGTGACTGCTTTATTCTACCAATTGGCAGGTTTTCCTGCCTCAAATTTAGCTACCTTTTCTAACTTTTATCCTTGTTAATTCTTCTATAATTTTGATCAACAAACCATGAGACCGAATACCCACTTTACACTGGGTTGACCAGTTATCCTTTTCTGGAGATAATTTACTTTGTGTGGGGTGTTAAGTGAATCACTCTGGAGCTAGTTTTATTTTTTCTTACCTATTTTTTCAAGATGTTTCTTTTTTTTCCCCTGTTTTATTATTCTTTTTTTTTTTTGAAATTTAAGTATTTAATTTTTATGGCCACATAGCATATGGGATCTTAGTTCTCCCACAAGGAGTCGAATCTGCTCCCCATCGTTGGAAGTGCGCAGTCTTAACCAATGGACCATCAGGGAAGTCCCTGGAGCTGGTTTTTAAATATGAGAGTATCTCAGCAGTTAGTACGGATATCCTTCTGTGCATATGACAAAGAAATGATTATGATTTACCAAAGAATCAACCTACACTTCTGTTTCACATATTGAATTTGCATAAATTAGTTTACTAATGTAAATTTCAAAGAATGGACATTGTGAAGATAAAAATAATGACAAACTGGAACTCATAAAAGGCATCTGTATGGTGCAGCTAAGTACAAAACAAAGGAAGGTTCAGAGTTAGTCCAATACTTTCCCAATTATACTCTTCAACTACAAAGTGGCACTGAATCATTCTTTTCTGGCCTTACTGTGAAGAAGCACACGTGTATGGCTAATATTATTGAGTGGTTATTACATTACACTCATTGTCTCAATGTAATCTCCATCACAGTTGCACAGAACAGACACAGCCAGTGCACTGAGTCAGAGATGAGGAAACCGAGATTACGAAGTCAAGCAGCATGCCTAACATCACAGGAACAAACAGGGCGGAGGCAGCATTCAAACCCAAGCAGTCTGACCTCAGAACTGAGACTTGATTGCTAAAGTCAAGTTCTCAGGTCTTCTCTGAATGTTGCCAGAGGAATGATTCTCGCTCTGCACGGGGTTTCAGTTCTCTCCTTCATTCAGTGATACAACAAACATTTGTTGTGTCCAGAATCTGCTAGCCTATGGCTTTACATATGTTGTCCCGTGAAATCCTTATTGGGTAGTTACAATTAGTTTCATTACACCAACGAGAAAATGACATTCAGAGAAGCTGTGATCCACTGCGTGGTTCAGTCGCTCAGTCATGTCTGACTCTTTGTGACCCCGTGGACTGCAGCACGCCAGGCCTCCCTGTCCATCACCAAGTCCCAGAGCTTGCTCAAACTCATGTCCATTAACTCAGTGATGCCATCCAACCATCTCACCCTCTGTCGTCCCCTTCTCCACCTGCCCTCAATCTTTCCCAGCATCAGGGTCTTTTCCAATGAGTCAGTTCTTCGCATCAGGTGGCCAGTGTATTGGAGTTTCAGCTTCAGCATCAGTCCTTCCAATGAACACTCAGGACTGATTGATCTCCTTTAGGATGGACTGGTTGGATCTCCTTGCAGTCCAAGGGACTCTCAAAAGTCTTTTCCAACACCACAGTTCAAAAGCATCAATTCTTAAGCTCTCATTCTTCTTTATTCAAATTCCGCCCCCACCGCCCCCAGGAAACAAGTAGCAGAGTTAGAATTTCACCCCTAGCCTGAGGGGCTCTGAAGCAGGTAACTTCTGTCCTAACCATAATGGCCTGAATTACTGGCTATAATTCCCCTCGTTCTGTTTAGACTGATCTTCTAGGAGGGGCTGCTTCAAGGGGCCAAGCCCTGCTCTCTTTCTCCCTAGGTTGATCCCAGACTCCTGCAGGGAAAGCTGAAGGGTGCATCAGTGTCTGAATAAGTCCCAGATCACAAGGTTAGCTCCGGACTTCCGCGCATCCTCCCAATCTTTCACAGGGATGAAGTGTTGTTAGGCTCTGTAGCCATTCACATAAACAGAACTTTTTTCCATCAGGAAACTCCTTTCAGGAGCTTTAGTTTATGTTAAATGAGCAGAGTCACCTCTAGGAAGCATGATTACACATGCCAATATTTACAAATTTCATGGGAAGCCCGCCACTGCTTGAACACATTTTTAAGTTTCTGGGACATTTTCTTATAAATGTCTCCTCTTTAACTCCTAGTCTTTAATTCCATCCCTTAGACTTGTGGTTCTCTACCTCTGAAACCACTGCATGTTATGAATTGTTAAGAATTCCTGGCTGCATACAACAGGCCAACAGTAATTACAATACGATCCGTCCTAAATTACCACGGTGGTTTACAATGTGAAAGGATGCATGGTTGCCACCCTTAGAAAAGTGATTGTGTTTGAGTGAAATGATTACTGTTCTGGCTCTGCTCTGATGACACAAGTCCCAGGTGCCGGGAGGCATCTCGTGGGCGTAGAGTTACGGCCCCTGTCCTCCACCGGGCTGCGTGGCTACTGAGGTCATTGTTCCGTGTAATACACAGCAGTGTGTATATTTTGTTAGGACAAGAACACACTGTACACATTTGTCAAAATTTGGCAGTAGACTGGTTGAGAATGTCATCTATATTGTGAAAGGATCATTTTAGTTAATGAAGAAGAATAAAATTCAGCGTGGCAACTAATTCTTTGTAATCAATTCACCTACTAAAACGAATTCTGCAATTCATGATCGTTTTGATGACCTAGAGGCTGCCTGGAGGGTTGGGTAAAAAAAAAAAAATACAGTTTTGGGGCTACTGACAGCAAAAATAACAATGAAAGGTTATTTCATTGTTCGAGCTACAAAAGTCTCTATGCAGACAAGTGTGTTTGTCTTATTTTTCCTTCAGTGTTCACCTGATGGCATTTCACAGTTAAACACAGTTTTTGTGATACATTTAAACTACTGAAAATATCTATCTCCTTATTTAACCTGTCTGGAGAAAGGGAATTGCAGCTTGAGTCTTGGAATTCAGATGAAATCAGGACCACAGAGGTGAAGTTAAGAGTTGACAGGCTGTCTTTTCTCTTAGTTAACAACAATGTACCACCAGGTTTCTGCTGAAAAAAGGACCCAAACACTGTTTGATGACCACAGGTAACCTGACAGGTGGGGTTCTGCTCCCAACTGAATAATTTCAAACATGGGTCACTCTGCGGGGGACGCCTGGTACCTGCCCACTGCAGGCCTTGACCTCGAGCGGACGTTCTCAGCTTACACTGACCTTGGTTCCTCTTGGCTCCGCCAAGGAGCCATCACCTAGCTTCCTGTCTCAGTGGGTGGTTTTGCACATCCTTGCCCTTCCTTCCTCCTCTCCCACCATCTGCGCTCGTGGGGCGGACACTGAGAGCCGGGAGGCTGCGTCCACAGGACGCGCAGTGGGTGCTCTGGGCTCAGGCTGCAGAGAAGCGGCAGCGTCGCGGCCTCCGAGGTCACCTGCAGCCACTTGCCCCTGCAGTGCTCCTCCTCTCATGCCATCTTCCTTTGCTAAAGCCCAAACATACTTCATTTTCAGTAGCTGGAAAAGAAAGGGTATGGGGTACATTTAAAATGTTCTAAATTGGCCTTTAGCATATGTTGCTGGCGCAGCAGAGAGCCTGCTTCCAGGGAAATATGTACCAAGGTATTTTATCAAGCAGTTCCTGAGTGAAGTTTCTTCACTCCATAAATAGAGAAACAGCGTTACTGAAAGGAGACAGGGTGGCTGTTAGAGGTTAGGAAGCTGTGAGGCACTTTCATCCCCATCTCGTGGAATGTTCTAACGGACTCAGTGATGAAAATGTTATTTTTCATGAGCTGGATAGTTGATGATTACATTTTAAATGTATTTTAATCTGTCCAGGCAGTGATTGTCTTAATATTCCTATTTGAACCGGACTACAGTGTCATTTCTTTAATTACGGGGCAACTTAACATATTACATTCTGAAATTGAAATGTAAAAGAAGGATATGATTTATGGTCAAAGATTAGGCAAATTTATCAGCTCAAGGTTCCTCCCAAATTTTAAACTAAATCTAGAGTGACTATGTCTTGACAGCACAGCCTTTCAATTCTATTATGGATTTAATTTGAGAATAAGATGTCTCTTTTTAACCAGAAGAATTTCTCATCTGTCCTGAAGGGCCTAATGGGCTCAGCAACAGACATGGGGTTTGGTTATCAATATGTTTTGGGAGGAGATGGGCAGGACGCGTTCTCTGTTGCATAACATGCCTCTTCCTGTCTCCTTCTGTTACTCCTTTCAGCACAGAATGCCAGCCTTATGGCTTTCAGATCCTAAAGCTGAAGACGTTCTTTTTTTGTTTTCCCGCAGAGGTTAAAGTGAGAAATATAAACAGCAAATCAGACTTGGCGTGGATAAATCATGTTCACATCACTGGGAGCTAAAGAAATTTGCTTTGCTGATTTTAAATGTTTCTTCTCTCACACAGGCTGAAACATGCCAGTCTTTCAAATGTATTGGTCACTGACCTTCCTTTTTAGTTCTGAGATATCAGAGTCATAAACAGTTGTACCGATACCAGGCCAGTTGTTGAGGCTGAATGAGATACAGTACACAATGACCGAAATCCATCATTCCAGGCAGCCTAATCCCGCTCTTTCAGGCTCTAGAACATAACAAGAATGACTAAAATCCTCACAAAACTGAAGATTTACAAGTTAAAAGAAGACCCACTCGTGGATGAATTTCAGATACATCTTCTACATATTCTTGTGCAGTTGAAAGGCTGTAGGCCACAGCACACACTCTCACTCAACGAAGCATACAACTCTGACAAAATATTTAGAACCCAGAGCCAACTCCTAGCTCTGCTTATCCATTAATGAAAATTCCACTGACCTTCTTACACATGCAAGCTGGAAGAAAAAAAATAAATGTTTCAGTAATCACGAATTCTGCAGCGTGAGAGCTTTGTCTTCAGTTCAGTAGCTGTTGGTGATAAGAATAAGATGTAATTTTCTTGGCCAGATATTTAGAATTTATTAGTGGCTTAGTATACTAACCTGTCCCTTTTCTTCTCTGTGTGTGTGCTTTAAAAGCCAGTCATTTAAAAATCACTCAATTAACGCTAATTACTCATCTCAAATAGATGGACCGAAATCTCAAATGCCTTGTGCTTGTTGCTTTTCTAGTACAAGTCACTTCGGGCTGAATGACTTTTTAAAATTGGAATCTCCCAGATGGAGTACCTGTTTCAAATACAAGGCCCACAAATGTTCTGTCCTCCAGTGTTTTAACTTGTTTGGAGTTTGTTTTATTAGCTTGACTGAGGAGCTCCAAAGGAAACAAAGCATTAAATTGGCAGAGCCTAAACAAGACTTTCTTTCAGGAAGGGACCCAGAGCTTTGGGTGACAGTCTAATTGCTTCTAAGCCCCCAAAGAGGCCTCGGGCTTGAAGTAAGAATGTGTTGACATCAACAGGCTAAATCAGCCAAAGAATTAAGCAGGCAGAGTCCCACAGACCTGACACGTCGCAGACCACTGCAAATGGTTTTCTAAAAGGGATTAAAATAAAATAAAGAATTATCGTCTGGCAATCGGTGTGTGACCTCACGGAGGTCACTTCCACCACGCAAAACGGGCTCCTTCTTGACTCCTACTGGTCAGGAGCTTCCAGACCAAGCTGCCCTTCACGTCCAAAGTTATCCAGAGTCTACGGGGTGTCGAGCACATGGAACGAAGCGGCTGCCACACACACCCAGATCCGAAAACAGATGCAGGAAGTCCGTTACCAGGTTATCCAGCCACCGTCCTGGGAGAACAAGGGCCCAACAAACGGACTCTGTTCAGGGCATAAGGGGGCAGCGAGTCAGTCACACCATTCAGCTGCCCAGCAGACAGCTCACACACACGGCCCTTTCGTATCCTACAAGGATGGACTTACCCAGCCCAATTTCAGGCCCTTCCTAGTTTCAAAATTAAGAACAATAACCAAAGAGCCACAGTTAATGTCCTTCCTACTAACCAGCTCAAATAATGATTTCATGGTCCTTACCTACTGCTGTACAAGCAGTAAAGAAATATTTATATTATTCCTTACCTACTGCTGTATAAGCAGAAAAATTAATATTTGTATTAAAGCTTGATGATAACCTATTGGAATCATTACCATCTAACTCTGAAATATGGCCTGACTTTTCCAAAAAACTGGGGTGGGGTGTCCAAGATCTACATGGTGTGGAGCTAATCTCTATTAGTTTATTATTAAATGAACAAACACAAGCTGGAAGAAAGAGAATAAATGTTCTATGGCTTTTTTTTTATGTTTGGTCGTCACTGGACCAGGGTAAGCAAGAACCTTGCAAAGCTAGGGCACGATAGTGATACTGGAGCTTTATACAAAGCTTCAGGGTGCAAAGCAGAAATTATTGCTGTTTCCATGCAAATCGGCACATGAGACGGTAGCTACTGTCACTTGGTGTGGTTCGGACCTTGTGGGCAGTTGGATACAAATCTGGAGAGACGGAGGTGATCTGGAGTGGTTAGGAAGTAGGCGGTAAGTAGTCAGAGAAAATACTGAGTGCATTCAAGGTAAATGCATAGATGTAGGAAAACAACAACAACAACAGCGCTGGCATAGCACTTGGGGAACCACCCACTCGACGGACGTGAGTCTGAGTAAAGTGTGGGAGACGGTGATGGACAAGGAGGCCTGGCGTGCTGCGGTCCGTGGGGTCGCCAAGAGTCGGACACCACTGCGCGGCTGAACTGAACTGAGCGCTGAGAGCAGATCACCAGGACTACTATGACTCTAGGTATTTTTATGGGGGCTTCCATTCTTTACATAGAGTGTTCCTTGAAGGTGATTCTGGAGTTTACTCATCTTTGTATCCCCAATGCTCATCATGGTGTCTGTACATAGAGGTGACTTGAGGGACATCCCAGACAGGAAATCATAGCTGATGGACATTAGAAGCAACACTTAGAAGCAGACCAAACTTTGCGAAGTGCCCAAGAACCTCCTTCTGTGTTCTGGACCCCAGTATCAAATGTTGATAAGAGCCAAATAATACGACAGACAAAGGTCAAGACCAGGAAACGAAATAACAGCCAAAGGCAGAAAGGAAAATGATAATCAGGCCTGTTGTTCAAGCAACGCTAGAGAATCACGCCTAGCCGGGTAGACAACTTAAGCACCTAAGGCAGAATGGAAGTTTCTCTCGTCATTAAGTCCTCTATTCAATTACCATTTATCGGGGTAATTAAACACTGGAAAGTGATGCCAGGCTAATTGTTAGATTATGATAATTACATGTCTTTGCTATGCTACAGCTGATCAAAATAAGATGTGGTCCCGTGCTCTTAGCTGGAGCTGCTCTGCAATCGTCAGACTTGCAGGGAGCACAAGGCCATTTATTACTAATTCATTACAAATCAGGCGGAGAAGCTTATTATTTGTAATGCTTCTTTCTCTCCCCCACACACAGTCTCCTGGAACAGGACTCCCCAAAGGTTAAGAATAAACTGCCGCCTCTCATTGGCCCATTTCCATCCCAATTACACAGCTGAGCAGCATTGGGTGCCTGTATTTGAGAGGGTTCATCAGCCGGCTTCACAAAATCCTACAAGCGCCTATCACATTGGCAGGAACACCCAAGGCTCCCTTTCAGCCGCTGCCAACCCTGTGCTGCTCTGAGCTGTGTCCCAGCAACCACAAGCTGGCGATCCTGAGAATCTTTTGGTTCTGAGGCTCCCTTCTGCTCAGGTCAGGCCTGGACCAGGCTGGGGTATGCCCAGGGTCTGCCCCAGTCCACAGGAGTCACAGGGACCAGAGTGTGCCTCTGCTGTCAGGACACCCAGCCTTTGTTCCCCAGGCCCGGGTCACGGAAGGAAAGCAACTTTCTCATCACCTCAAAGCTGCCAAAGCATAGCTCAAATCTTTGTAGAAAATCACTAGAACCAATCCCTTGTCCTTGAGCATTCCTGGGTGTTAGAAATCTCCCCTCCCATCCCTCCTCTCTTGGAAGGAGGGAAGGCAAACTGGCACTCGGCTATTTCCTGGGACTTCTCAACTTTCCCCTGCGACCACCATCAGAATGTGCTCACATGGCCACTGGTGGGGGCGGAAGCATCAAGTGTCAGGTCAAAAGTGGACTACAGAATTCCCACGTCAGGATGTGCTTCTCTTAGTTTTTTCCCTCCTTTTACTTGGGCAGTATTACAGATTGAATGTTTGGGTCACCCTCCAGTTTATACGTTGAAGCCTCAACCAGCCTGTGATTGTGTCTGTAGATAAACATGGAGGCAATTAAGGTTAAATGAGGTCACAGGGGTGGGGCCCTAACCCAACAGGATTAGTGTTCTTCAAGAAGAAATGCCAAAAAATGCCCCCCACCCCTTACCCATCTCCACTCTTCTTTCTTGTGCCTCTGCAGGCCAGGAAGAGCACTCTTCTCAGGAACTGACTCTGCTGGACCTTCATCCAGAACTTCTATCCTCCAGAATGATGAGAAAGTAAACTTCTACCCTGTAAGCCAACAAGTCCGTGGTATTTTGTCATGGAAGCCTGAGGAGGCTAACACAGGCCGTTTGAAAGTTAATTAATGGTAGAGTTGAGGCTGTGTGCTATCGAATCACATCACTGCCAGGGACTCCAGAGACTCAGAACCACCGAATAACAGCAAGAGAACAGTGGCCAGGAAGAGGGGGAATAAGGGAGGCCCGAGAGTGGTGGGAAGGCCTGACGGCAACCCACACTGCCCTGCACGCCGGAGACACTGGATGTCCACCTGCTGTTCTGAGCAAGTGGCTGGTCTGAGGGGAGATGCCACATTACACTCCTGCATGAGGATAGTTCCACCTCTGAAATTAACTCATGGCACCACGAAAATGACTGTATTATCACCCAGCAACTGTGTTATCTCACTGTTTCAGCAAGGCTTTCACCCAAAGATAGAATGAAGGGTGTTAGAGAAAAGTCACATACTCCATTTTAGCTTTCCCCAACCCTGGAAATTAAAGCAGAATATGCCACCGCCTTTCAAAAAAAAAATCATATTAAGTGCGTTGTGGGGACCAAACACACCGTGAGGTACTTTGTTAACACCAGAACACATGAAGCTGTCATTTTACACAGGTATTTACTGGGGGCCTGTGGCTCAACGCTGGGGAGCTGGGGAACAAGGGTATTTTGGTTCATCACATAAAATGGTTTTATACTACTTAGTATTATTATTTCCTCCCCACACTCATTAAAAGCATATTCATTCATACAGCTGGATCCTCTATTTACTTTTATAGCCTGGACCACAGAAAGATATATGCAAGAATAATGCAATCATAAAAAATAAGAAACTAATTGCTCTATCCCAAGAAAACATAAGGGGGAGAAAGAAATAAACAATTCACCATTTATGTCTCAGAAATAAATCTAAGCACTTTAGGGGATTCTCAAGTGCTATAATATCCCTGCCTCCTTAAATGCCTGTCTGTCTCAGTGACAGAGAATAGACTTGTGTTTTTCCCTGCCCCCTCCATTCTAGCAAGGTCTGCTTTCAAAGTGTCTACCTCGGAAAAGAGCTGTAGTTCAAAGCAAATGCACATGACCCTCCTCTTGAACTTTCAGAATTTTTGGTCCTGCTACAAGCTCTGAACGAGCCACTTGGGGAGATTGTGGGATTTCAGAGGGATGGTTAATGCCAAGACACAGAGATGATGAAATAAGAGCGCGATAAGGGGCCTGCCAGGCTGGATGACAACTCAGCACCGAGGGCCTTGAGAGGACGGGTCACAACTGGCTTTCTTCAGCACTCGACAGTACAAGCCCAGACCTCAGAGTTTTTTCCACGAGCACGTTAACACTGTATTCCTGTTCAAGTTCAACGGAGAGAGAATGTGAACTACGACTGAGTCATTAACTCAATTCTGGTGCGCTGGGTCAAAAAATGACAGAGGCATGAACGAAACCTATGGGAGCTACGACATGGGCCTGGAACAGAGCACAAAATCTGTATCTAGGGTAGCGACAAATGGGACTATATCACACTGTTTATTTACAAAACAGGGCACTTTCACTGATGTTTTAAGTCAACATCTGAGTACCTGCTCTGTGTGTGACAATTATTTAAAATCACAAGGCATTTGGTGTTCTAAAGGGAACGTAGATTTTCCTCTATCCTAAACATAAAATATATTGAAGAGACAAATGTAAAATATACCTTTCCCCCCATCTCTGGGAAGTGAAAGGGTAACCAAACAGGGAATTCACTTTAGCGCCCTCTCAGATTCTCTGTGTCAGGAACCCTGGAGCTGAGAAAAGATTCACTGCAGCCAAAACCCACCCAAGGATGTTTTCAGGAAGCCAGCCATTAACTGAAAAGCCTGAGTCCTGGTCACTGAAAGTGCTGCCAACTATGGTCGTGTGAACATGACTAGAGAAAGGACCAGAGGGCACATGCTGGCCAAGTGGGCAGCCTGGAAGCACAGGACACAAGGCTCTTGCAAAGGATACCCACTGTTTGCGCTGTAGAGGCCGCCCTGCGTCAGGCATGCACACGGGGGGCAGGAAGAGAGCAGGTCCGGGCGGCAGAATCGCCTCTCCTTTGGCTCCTGCAGGCTGTGACTTGAGCTTCCATGTGTCTGCCATACACCTGGGACATGGTCTGGAGCATACATGTACCCCATCAGGGTTGTGAGTCCTAAGAGGCGACCAGCCATTCTAACCCACAGGAGGCAAGGAGCTGAAAAGTTGGAACTATGGGGCGGGGCTTCTGGCTTTTGTTTTGGTTTAAATACAAGTTTCTGGCCATGAAAGCTGATGGAAGCAACTCACAGGTGCCCAGCAGCGCTTCCCAGCAGAGTATGACGTTTAGTTTCGCTTACTTTTAAAATCGGGGTGGTGGCTTCAAGATATAATTAATATCTCCAAAGATGGCAGAGATGTGTGGAAGTCTCTGGAAACATGAAATACTGCTCTTCTCTGTTGAAGCATTAGGACATTTAAAAATTCGTATCACGTGTGGGGAGATTGTGTTGGTTCCAATGACTAGGAAAATGTATGCTGCTGCTCCTGCTAAGTCGCTTCAGTTGTGTCCGACTCTGCTACTCCATAGACGGCAGCCCACCAGGCTCCTCTGTCCCTGGGATTCTCCAGGCAAGAACACTGGAGTGGGTTGCCATTTCCTTCTCCAATGCATGAAAGTGAAAAGTGAAAGTGAAGCCGCTCCGTCCTGTCCAACCCTCAGCGACCCCATGGACTGCAGCCCACCAGGCTCCTCCATCCATGGGATTTTCCAGGCGAGAGTACTGGAGTGGGAATGTATAGGGAGACTCAAAATTAGATGTACCACTCCTATTTTTTCCTAATGGTAAATTGCAACCCAGCCTCTCCAAGCACTCACTGAAGTAAAATATAATGGAATTCTCAGCATTACAGTTGCAGCCAAGTATCTGTGTGCACCGACTCTGTGCACTCCTCTCACATAAAACTTTCTACACAGTTGGGTTTGACTCTAGAACAACCACAGGGAAGTTACTGCCGTCGAGAGCAATAAAATCCTAACGCATCACTCCTTAAAAACACCCAACTTGCTTGCCTCTGCCGTCCTAGACATGACTCACGTTTACCGGTCTTAACCTACAGCAATTATGAATTCTTCAGTGTGCAAAGCATGCATAACATAGGCTTGTAAAGAGAGAGCCCCTGGTCTTCCCTTGGGACGTGATATTCGATAATAATTTCATAAGAACCCTACTTCTGCATCAAGACGAGAGAGACGCACACGAGAGGGAGGAACTTTGAGCACCGTCTCATCCAGCTGTTTCCTTTCAGGACTGTTAATTATCTAGTCGCTCAGAAAACAAGTCTCCAGGGAGAATTTGAGTCTTAAATAGGAGCTCTTCCCAGGACCTGTGGATGTCATTCAAAACCCAGGGCATACAGAAATTCTCTCTTCAGGGGCAACCAGCTTTCCAGTGCCGTTCAGAGCATTTCCCTCACTCCCGCCTGATGAGAAGGATTCGAGAGAAAAATAGGGGAAATTTCGCTTGTGTTTTCCTAGGAAAGTCGAGCTGATTGTATTATCGACTGTCTGCTGCATTAGCAATTTCCAGCTGAATTACAAACGGTTTCCCTGCATTATATTGCTATTGTTCAATACCGTTTTCATTGCCCTAATGAAACAAAGCTATGTAATATAACACATAAAGTACTGATTGCAGTTAAGAGCAATAATGGAAGAGGGCTAAGGAAAGACCTCTTTCAAAATATGCAAAGAAAAAGATATGAAATGCTGATACTTCTTAGCAGACATGTAAAAAAACAAAAACCTCTTTCTGGCTGTCTGGATTGAGAGCAAAGCAACACTGACAAGTTAATTCTTCTTTCTCTTCCAACAATACAAAGGGTATTTCCCCTAAGAGAGTATTTCTAGATTTCCCCAAGAGCAAAAGTTCTCCAGGTGCTGTAAAACAATAATAAAAGCAATGATAGCAGTGTGAATTTCACACATACCTTATCTTAAAAAGCACCTACT
This sequence comes from Bison bison bison, assembly GCF_000754665.1. NCBI lineage: Eukaryota > Metazoa > Chordata > Mammalia > Artiodactyla > Bovidae > Bison > Bison bison. Next base: position 21,293,166 of record NW_011495082.1, read on the forward strand.
TCAAACCAGAGGATTCCCTAATATCATGAAAAAGGATACTGAAATTTTCCCTGGGGTGCAGGTTTCTCCCTGTCTATAATTGAGCTCTTTGGAGAAATGCCATCGAGAAAGCACCAGGGTTATTTCTTATTGGCCTGCGTTAAATCAACCAGCAACGCAAGTGATCAGGTTGCTGGGCTGCACTGAAGCCTGCCCAAGTGAGATGGCAAATCCACGGCTGAGATCACCTTTTAGCAAAGGCCCTGAAGGTTATTGTCAGCCTTTTTTAACACCCAGTTCCTTTCCCACAGATAGAAGCAATAAACAAAGAGGTGAAGAGCCCAGGATGAAGTGGCAGAGAACATTCTTGGGCGCTGCTAATTCCATTAAGACGCGAAACTATAGTGCCAGACCCTCGCTGCCCTCTGACATTCATGCTACTGTTTCCCGCCAAGGCAGAGTGTAGTTGGTATAACAGGGAACAGGACACGCTGCCATCACTCCCTCGGAATTCCCTGAGTTGAGCCAGGGGGAGTTAGTGAATAACCGTGTGCTGCTACGGTGGTAGATGATCCGTGACCACCCAGGTCCCAGACACCAGGACATTCTTCATCTGACAAATCCTGCCTGCCATTTCCGAAGCGGACGTGGTGTAAACACAGAGTTCACTGGAAAGACCCGAATGTCAGGATCAGAGACTCGTTGCCCCAAGACAAACTCTGGTCTTGAAACAAGCCCTCCTCTGGAGATCCTTGTTGAGGGCCGGTATTGCTGTGCACGACGCTGGACAGTGTTAGCCGTGTGGACACAACATGCTGAGTTCCACATACTGGATCTGAAACATCGACCTGATTTCAGCGGTCCAGAACAGGCTCAGTTTACTTGCATTTTCTAATTTTTGCACCCCTGAAAAAAGACTTTTTTAAAACCTCAGGGTGGTATCTGTTAGGCCTCTTTCACTCATGTGTATGGCTTGAAAGATGAAAGGGAATGTGCATTTATCTTTTCCTATTAAGAGTGCTAATTTATGCAAGTTCTTCTGCCTTTTGCGTCTATTGATTGGATTCTTGTTTTCTCGTCCCCTGCACTCCATTAGGATCCTCGCTGACTTAACAATAACGCCAAGCCAGACGAGATGTGTACTACGGATTTTAGACGCTCTCGCATCTACAGCCTATTTAAAAGTTTGCATAGGCAAGATGGTGGTGTAAGTGGAAATTACGGGCGACATGAAGAAGTATTTCACTTCATCACATCAGAGAGAAAATCTCAGAGAAGATGAGGAGACTTAATGGCTGAATTTCTCCTTTCAATTTGAAATAGTCATGTCTGAACATCTGATAAGAATCCTGTGCTTTAGGAATGCTGAAATTAAAATAGAAGCGCAATTTAGGATTACAGATTATAAAACCAGTAAGCACAGCTGCTATACACAGGGCAGGGATGGCTCTTCTTTTCCAAATCCATTTGTGTAAAAGTCAAACATGGAAGTAAAATAACCTTTACTGTAAAAATTAGTAAAAGGGCTAGACCCCAGGAGAATAATTTTCAGACATAGCTTGCTATTTATCTGCTCCAAGTCTGAAATAACGCTTCTGTTTTGTGCTTCATTCTGCAGAAAAATATATATATATATGTTTATCTCATCACATAGTTTTCAATATTTATTAGTCTGAATGTTTTCTGTTTATAAGTTTAAGTAAACTAATTTTAGTCTCAGGACTAAAGATAAAATACCTTATTTAAGTGTGTGTGTGTGTGTGTGTTAGTCACTCAATCCTGTCCAACCCTCTGTGACCCCATAGACTGTAGTCCACCAGGCTCCTCTGTCCATGGGGATTCTCCAGGCAGGAACACTGGAGTGGGTTGCCATTCCCTCCTCCAGAGGATCTTTGCAACCCAGGGATCAAACCCGAGTCTCCTGCATTGGAGGGCAGATTCTTTACCACTGTGCCACCCGGGAAGCCTTTTATTTAAGTATGAAGTGATGCCAAAGCTGTCCATCACAGGACAAAAGAATACAAAATTGCCATTTTGAGACATGATTTTCAAGCCCCAAAGAGTGTTCTAATCCACTCTGTACCGAGAACACACATGCTTTACTGAAAGGTTTAAAACGCTTTCTCCTTGTGCCCACTTCACTAATTCACCTATGTCCATAAAGGCAGCGGGGAAATGTAAAACCCTGGGGAGAAATCCGCTCTCCCCGGCAGCGCAAATCTGACAATGGGGAAAGCCTGAGTAGTGGAGCCCGTGGGTGGAGAGGCTCGTCAGCTCATCGAGCATTCTAGAGCTGCTCAGACAGAGATGTCGGCAGGGGCAGAGGGACCCCCCGCAAGCGTGGAGCTCAGCCACCCAGGGCTCCCCGAGGATGGCCGTGGATCGCACACGATGTCCTGGGATACAGACAGGCGTCTGCTGAGCCACTTGGGAGGCATCGCTCATAAAAACTGAAAATCAGAGTGGAAAGAAAATTGCATTTCCAGTCCTCCTGGTGACACCTGGCTTTTTCAGCACATATGGTTTGTAACATTTGCTGATTGTCTGGTGGTTATCAAGGAAATCAGAGTTGATGAAAGATAGTCCAACTTTCCCCTTCATTTCCCAGACTCCGCGGACATCCAGCTGATAACTGGGCAGGGACCAGTCTCTCATTGATCGTGGCAGGCAGCGCAGGGAAGAGCTCCCGGGGAAGGGACAGAGAGCCGTCTGTTGAGCTTCGAATCTGGGCTCTAGGGCTGCTGACTCTGTACCCTTGGCAGGCTACTCTGCCTTCTCTGCCTTGGTCTCCTCATCTGCAACACAGGAATAAGAATAACACTGCAGCCCTAGGACGTCTGTAAGGATCAAAGGAACGAATGAAATGAGCAAATCGGGACTGACTGCGAAGTGCTTAGACAGTGCTTGACAAATAGTGATAGGTAAGAGGACCATGTACAATTCCATTATTTACATAACTAAAAAAGGTATTTTTTTCAGTTCCAAAGAGTTGTACTGCGTTGAAAGATATCACGAGAGCCTCAAGGATCTTTGGAAGTAGAAGTTTTGATAGTCATCGGAACATCTCTTGAGCGGGCAGAGTGTAATTTATAATAGATTTTTGTTTGTGAGAGAAGGAAAAGTGGTTTCAAAAAGAAGTTTATAAATGAGGGGAGGAGAAGTGCCGACTCTCTGGAGGAACTGTGCATACACGAGGCAACTCAGCCTTGTGGAAGTGTGTTGCATATAAAAATACAGAGGAGTGCGGTCGGGGCTGGGGGGAGGTTCAAGAAGGAGAGGACAGATGTGTGCTCGCGGCTGGTTCACGGTGTTGTACGGCCAGAACCAACACAACATTGTAAAGCAGCGGTCCTCCAGTAAGAAATAAATCTAAAAAAAGATAAAAAAAAAAAAAATACACGGAGGAAGGAAGGGCCGTTTTCCCATGCGGTGTGATTTCTGGGACACAAAAGCGATCTTTAAACAAAAATAACTTCCCAAGAGGGAATTTCACTTAACTGGGTGAGTGTTATTTCGCCTAGGAGAGAAATCATACTTGCCCGCTAATGCATTAACGTAGTTTCATTTCTCCGACTCATTAATACCTGTCACCTAGTAAAGACCCCTGAAAGACTATGGGGTCCAGTGGGTAACCTCAGAAAGAGCAAGTGGTCCGCAGGGCTGCTGGAAAAGGCCTCAGGAAAGGGACACTGGACAGAAAGACAGAGGTGCAGGCCCAGGGAGTAGAGAAACACTTGAGACTTCCCAATTCTGCTGAGGTCAGCTCTGTAGCCTGTCAGCATATTTCATTAGAAGGAATCGCATTCTCTTCAAGAAGGCCTATTTTAACTTAAAATTTAATATTACAGTTTACTTGAACAATATGGTACTAGACTGACCTACTGAGCCGTGCTGGACTGAGTCGCTCAGTTGTGTCCGACTCTCTGTGACCCCATGGACTGTAGCCCACCAGACCCCTCTGTTCGTGGGGATTCTCCAGCCAAGAATACTGGAGTGGGTTGCCATGCCCTCCTCTAGGGTTTCTTCCCAACCCAGGGATAGAACCCAGGTCTCCCAGATTGCAGGCAATTCTTTAATGACTAAGCCACCACAGAAGCCCAGACTGACCTACTATCCTTTCTTAATTTGATTAACATTTCACATGTTTATGACTTATCTTTGTTCATTCATTCACTCAAGTATATGTGGCTCAGGTATTACTCCTGTGGGCAAACAAAAATGAACCAAGGCAGAGTCCTGCCCTAAAGAAACTGACAATCTAGTATGGGAGAGAGTCATACAAATACATCTCTGTGATGAAATGTGATATACGTCATAGGAGAAAAAGACCTCGATTTAAATACTGTCTCTGTCTTAAATATAGTGTGAATTGGGCAAGTCATTTAATTTCTCTGTATCTCACCTTTAAAATTAAAAAAAAAATGAAAAACTAGATGATCTAAATGTTCTACAATGCTATTTCAGTTTAGCATAGAGATCACACAGAATCATCTGACTGAGTCATCTCAGAAACTAAATGGTAAGACATCACAGTGGAACACCAAGATTTTGCCAAATTCCATTCCTGGGTTTCCATTCATTGCACCCATTTCAGTGCAGTGAGGAGCACCAGACCCTCAAGGTGGCCGGCGTCCAGCGCCCAGGATGCAGGGGGTCGTGATGACTAGGTGTCTAGTGTCTGGTACACAAGGTTGGAAGGACAGAATATGGCTACAATCACGGAAAGGATTCCACCCTTTCCCATGGAAAAACGACAAAACTAAGGACTATTTAGGTGGTGGCAACTGGCAGGAATGTCATGACTGATGAAAAGCTTCAAGAAAAGCTGTACTCACAGTTTATCACATCATCAAACTCCCCCCTACACCTGCTCTCAACCCTACGGAGGGCTAAACCTGCACAACAGGAAACGGCGAGCATGAACGACGAGAAGAATCAGTGAGGTCATCATTCAGAAATGTCCCCCTCAAGTATCTTCTGAATTGTTTCATGGGGTCTCTTAACATCTAAAGCCCTTGAGGAGCTCTCTCAGTTCCAACTTCCCCATCACAGGGATATAAATGCATAATGTGCACTTAATCAGAATTGTTCTACACCTGTTCTCTCTGCCTAAAAAACCATGGGGAAAAAAACCCCACATCTGTATTACCCTCACTGGACGGATAAAACTTCTTCTCATCCAAAGTCTTCTGGAAGGTAATTAGGTACCTTAAGTGCAGAGGTAATTTAAGATTTTTGTCTGTCTCCAAAACTGTTGACAACATGTTAAACAGATGGAGGTCATTTCTTTTATTTTTCCAACTTTCCCTTCTGGCTCTCTGATGAAGGATATGCTGACATAACTGTTGTGTTGTTATGCATGGTAGATAGACCCGCAGGTCCCAAAGGGGAGGCAAATCATGTCCTTTCAAATGATCTGTTATTTTTGGCAATAAATTTGGGTTAACTATGACAGAAAGATTTGAAATATTTTATATGCCTCAACTTTAGCATTATGAGGAAGGAGGGGGGTTATAAGAGGGAACGGGCTGTGCCAAACAAAAATGTGTTTCGGTCGTTTTGATTCACGAAACAGAATGGCTTTTTGAACACCCTGGGGCCTCTGTATGTTTGGGTTCAGGATCCCAGAGACAAAGTTCTTGGCTTCTCTGGTTGACAGCAAAATCTTCACTTCCTGGAAAGCTGGTGCTATCGGCCTGATTGTGACTTGCTTTAAATTAAGTCCCAGGCCTTGGAGTGTAGAATGCCTTCTGCCATTCTCTCTCTTCTAAACTAGTTTTGCTGACTAAATATTTTCTCATCTTGATATCTTTAAGTATGTTCAAAGCTATAATTCATATATAACATTCATGAGAGCCTACTGCCTGGAACTATCCCTCTGCAACTCAAATGTTTTTTTTTTTCTACTTTTGCTCCTTAAAATGTGCTCATAATTGATAAAAGCATGAAACACCAAGCAATTAGAGGGCGAAGGGTGAAAACCAGGGCACTGGATGTATGTGGTTCATCTACTAAATCCTCCAACAAAGTACTCGTTCTTTCATATGAACTGCACTCTGTTTTGTGAGACACTGGGGGTGTTTAGAATTCTAAAATTATATGGTATACTTGAGGTCAACCGGAGACCACTCAAACCCATGAGGATATGAGAGTTCTGCCTCTATGTCGCAACTCATAAGCAAGATTTTACAAGTCACAATGCTTTATCATTTGTCACGTTTCTTAAGAGAACAAAGGTAATACTTCTGGAGGCTTCTCGTTTTCTTTAGACAAGTGCAGGAAATCGAGAGCTGCCTGGTCTTGGCTTTTGATCCCTTGGGGTTAATCCCTTGGGAGGTCAGAGAGCTCTCCTCTCAATGTATCAAGGACAACCCTCCTCTACTGCATAGAGAAAGCTGTAGATCTCACCAAGATGGAAAACCTTATATATAGAAAACCTTAAAAATAGTTTACTAGACTGTTAAAAGTTTATGACATCACTTCTCTACTTTCTGGTATTCATCAGTGAACCTCCACTGATCCCTCCAGGAATCCTAACATAGCCTCTCGTACAGTAACGCCTATGTGCTCAAGCTTCAAAGGCCCGCTTACTTCACACGTGTAATTTGCCCACTTATTCCTGCTGCGGTGATACTCCTGGTTTAATTGCCCATAGAGCAACCAGATAGATCAGCTACGTGGCTTTGTATTAGCTATCGAGGCATATGTGTAAAAGCAAAAGAATAATGCAAGACTGCTCAAGCTATAAAGTGCAA